>NC_091846.1:17968232-18320661 GCF_037783145.1 Equus przewalskii | reverse complement strand
GGCCTTTTAAATGAAATGTAATTCAAAGAATTAGTTTGAAAATAAATAGAGCACATGTGGTTAACTTTGCTTTTGAAATTAACCTATCAGGTGCAGATCTCTGTAATTAATGAATCCTAATTCACAATTCTTGAATCACTGCATTTGGCAGGCAAATGCCGGTAATTTTCGTTTCACAACACAGTGCCTCAGACAGTAATAAGCCAGAACAAAACACATGCAGGTTTAATCAGGTAACAAAGCATGTCAAATCCTTATCCTGAAACAAGGGAGTCTGGCACATGAAGTGTGAAGCTCCGAGAAGTCCCTCAGGGGATGTTATATTCTCGGATCTGTACCTTTTCACAGCTTCTGCTGATACCTTTAAGAGAAAAAAAGAAGGCTCACCCAGAACAGGCATCAGTATTCAAAACAAGTCACTCTCAATGGGGCTTCTGGGAGCCAAAGATACAAACGCAGATACACACACACATGTGCATGTGCACAGATGCATAAAATGCACATATGCATACACACATGTACACTCACACACAAATATATATCAGTGCAAATATAGATGCAGATATATCAACTGAAGAGTACTTAAAGAATGGTCTTTGTTTATCATTAAGTAATTTTGGTCCAAATGCCATAAGAAAAAAAATGCTATATTTAACTCTTAGGAAAATGTGTAAAAGTTTGACTTTGGTGGATAGGGCTCCTAACCAGCCATCTTAGAGCCCAGATATAAGTCCAGAAAAAGCAAGGAGATTACCTGGTTCTTTTATGGCATTGCCAAGGATCTCAAGTAAGGGACCTGACACCTAAGATCCATGATGTACGGAGCAACCTCACGAGGAGCTAGTGAGGAAATAGTTTGCAAAATACGTCTTGCATAGCCCACGTCTCAAAGCTAAAGCCCATCCGTTGGTGGACATGGTTGCCCACAATAGTGCCTCCCTTGGACCGGGACAGCCAGGTTGGCCAGCCTGGCACCCTCCTTGGGCTGTGGGGTGAAGAGTCCACAGGGCCAAGGGGAAGTGCCCATCTGAAACCCTCTCACCAAGATCCGGGTGTATGGTTCCCAGAACACATCCCTCTGCCCCCAACAGCCCCAGACCCATTTCCAAGGTCCTTGCTGGCTTTTCCTGAGGTCCATCCTCCTGCGGGCAGAGTTTGTTGCTGGGGTGCACACTCTAGGCCCGAGGGGTGGCCAAGGACTGATTGTTGGAGTGACTATGGCTCTAACCCGCAGCCTGGGTACCCAGAGGTGTGAGCTCCATGCCTTTGTTGAGGCAGGCAGGGCCTAAGCAGGAAACAACTGGGAGTGAACCCTGGGTGCAGGTGGGTGGATCTATTTATTCACTTCCCCAGCCCCCCATTATTAGGAAAGGGCCTGGGTACATTTCTGCAGAGAAAACTTATCTAGGTTAATTTGAGGTCTCAAGATTCCATCAAGGCGATTTGCTTAGCTTCTTTCCATTTTCCTCTCTAGGCAAGACCAAGAACCTCTCCTTAGTGGCTTTCCATGATTATTTGACATCCAACGACAAACTTATTTTCAACTATAATCATGAAATGCAATGAAATATAAAAATGACTAGTAAAGAAACATAATGACGATTTTCTATTCTTGGCTATTGTATATGTAATCCAGCTAGTCAAAAGTTAAAATAAAATTTTATTGTAGGGGAGAAAGTACACAAGTCATGGATTAAAACTTTTTAATTAAAGCATTTTTTGAAAAATGGGGAGAACCTATCTACATATTTGTCTTTACAATAATGAGCAGTACATTTCCATTTAATAAGCAACTCACAATTAATGAGGAATAATTTATAAAATATTTTTTAATGTTAAAGGTATTATTCCAAAGAAGTAAAATATTTCAGGCATGAACTAAAATCTGCACTTACCAAACAGAAATATTATACCTTGCAATTTGCACTCTGTTTCTCTGTTTTAAATTTTAAACACAAATAAAAGCGCTGCGTCATCACAATGAATGACAAAATTGAAGTGGCTGATGCTCTGTTTCTTCTTTACGTTCCCTCTCTGTTATGTTGTGTTCCCCGCCAATTCATATGTGGAAACCCTGACCCCCAATGTGAGTGCATGTGGAGACGGGACTTCAAGGATGTAGTTAAAGTTAAATGAGGTCATAAGGGAGGAGCCCTGATCTAATAGGACAGCGGTCCTCATGAGAAGAGGAAGAGACTCCAGAGATGTTTCTCTCTGTGTTCACAGAGGAAAGACCATGTGAGCACACGGAGAGAAGGTGGCAGACCACAAGCTGAAGAGAGAGGCCTCACTAGAAATCAAGCTTGCTGGCACTGTGGTCTCTTTTTTTTTTTTTTTTTTGAGGAAGATTAGCCCTGAACTAACTGCTGCCAATCCTCTTTTTTCTCTGAGGAGGACTGGCCCTGAGCTAACATCCATGCCAATCTTCCTCTACGTTATACGTGGGATGCCTACCACAGCATGGCTTTGCCAAGTGGTGCCATGTCTGCACCAAGGATCTGAACCGGTGAACCCTGGGCCACCAAAGTGGAACATGCAAACTTAACCACTGTGCCGCCAGGCCAGCCCCTGCACTTTGGTCTTGTACTTCCAGCCTCTAGAACTGTGAGAAAATTAATTTCTGTGTTTAAGCCACTTCGTCTGTGCTATTTTGTTATGGCAGCCCAAGCCAACTGATACACTACCATTGTTTATTTTGCATCTACCCGTTAATCGCAGGACTGTGTAGTACCAATGGAAATGAAGGCACGCACTGTCACTGAAGCCAGCTTGAACAATTCTAATCTGCTAGCCATGACCCTTGAAAGAAACATGTACAGTTCAGTCATTGTGGGTGAGGACCGGCTGGGAAAGTGGGGTTCTCTGCCTTAACTTCTAGGTAAAATATCATGTTCGTTAAAGAATACATAATCAAAGCATGCTAATTGGAAGGTTACGTAGACATTTTTACATGTAAAATCAATAATAACTTCATCAATTGTTCTGAACATTAGCGTACAGATGAAAAAAGATTTTTTTCAGGAAGGCGTGGTTTATCACCACCGTTGTTTAGAATTGCCAGGAGAGGGAGATTATAAAAAGCAGACAGAGTTTTAGTTGATTTTAAATTCTCTACAAACCATGTACTCCCTATTACCTGCATTTGGGAGTCCACTTCCACAGCCCTGCCTTTGACATTGCAAAGCCCCTCTTTTATCCTGGTTCTTCTGAGAAGCAGCCCATTCGCCTCATGGGGCAGTAGCCACAGTCATCGCAATGGGTCCCATCATCACGTGATAAGTCAGGAGTCCTGACGCCTGAGGGAAGTGAACTGACCATCTGCCACCATCACCTCAGGGGTGAAGTATGAACAAAATTTCCTAACACATTTCAGAGATATTTCTTTCGGGTTACAGTGGCCCTTGTTCACGTGGGAGGAGAAAACAAGAGTGGGAGAAAATACGTCCAGCATCTGTCTAGCTAAGAAGCATTTCTTAGGCTTCTTCTTTGTCAGCAAATGATAAAGGAGTCTTTTTGGAGTCTGTTTTCAGGTGGATCCTTTGAATCATGTTATTACAGCACGTAGAGCTGATAGTTAGAAGACGTGAATGCTGTTATTGGCTCTGATCCTGGTGTTACCTGTGATTTAATACCTCTCTGTTTTTTGGCAGCTCCACTGTTACTTGCAGCTGGAAAGGTCCATCTATACTATGTGAGTAACTGGGGAGTATGGAGTGGAAAGGAGCTTTGGCTGGTTTCAGGAGCCACGAGGGGACTCTGGTTGCTTAAATGAGGGGACAGTAAGAAATTCTAGCTCTTCTTTTATCTCTGCTTTAATAATTATATTTTCTGAGAGCTCCCCTGGACTACCATATCATTTATTAGTTGAGTGCCAACTGTCTCCTTGGTGTGGAAAGAACTCCATCCCTCCATCTCTTGGAGCAGAAAATGCAAGAAGGATTGTGACCGCAAGGAGCAGAAGAGCCACCTAAACAAACCAAGAAAGTGATGTTTAAAAAGAAACAAAAGGTCTGTCAGTTTCAGAGTCAGTTTCAAAACATGTACTTCAAAGTGATAGTGGGATTAGAAAAGAATATATCAACTGGACCTCTAAGGGGAAACAAGGCCTGGCACATAGCAGGAGCTCAGTAAATAGCTATTGAGTGAAAGGTTCTCAGCTCCTTAGAAGAAAGCAATTGCTCACTCTTTTCTCATTCAATTCTTTAAAAATAAAGAATACATGAATATGTCCACATTTTACTATCAACTGGCAAACTATATGACCGAAAATAAACAAAAGGAAGAGAAAGAAACGGGGCTTGGGTGGGTAGTGGTGCCCGTGAGTTGCAATGAGAAAATTAGCATCAAGAAGGGAAATCCACTAGTCCAAATCTGTGGCCTGAATCAGACATTTGAGATGTCTGGCAGGAGAAACAATCCCTCAGGAAAGATCAGGCCACAGATCAGAGTATTTCGGCCAAGCAGCTTGCTCCTTGGATGGCTAGACAAGGTGACATAGAGCAGAGGAAAAAAAACCAGCACTTCCGCTGGCCACAGATGTTTGGAGGGCTAAAGGGCTTGTGGACAGTTTGGCTTTTTTCCCCACCCTTATCTTGAGCTCTCCTCCTTGCAAAATAAAGTAATAAATAAGTAAGGCTCCCTAGAATCATGAGACCTAGAGATGGAAGGTGTACCCCAGCATCTTGACCAATGATCAAACCAGATCATCAACATAAAATGCCTGAGGTCAGGAATGTCAGCACCTATGGCTAAAACTCTAGATCTTCAAGATGTGACAGGTCCTTCTGAGTACACTGCATCCTTCTGAGGACTGTGATAGCCACACTCATAGTCTGTTGTCTTGTTCACTGTTTATTATCACCAGATACCGGGTAACAGCTTGGCAGAGATATTACAGAGTAATTTTAACTGCAGATAACTGGGTAGAATAGAAATGCTTTAAAGTCCCTCCCTAGGCTGAGATCCTACCACGTGATTGCCTTACCTTCCTACTTTACTTCCCCACATCCCACTCCCATTAGCAGATGCTAGGATCAAGGAGGTATAAGTGGATGATGTTCAAGTCAGACATGGAGCAAAGAATCGTCCATCCATCCCCCCCTCCCCAATCCGTCCCCCTTTTCCTCTGGTAAAAAGTCACACTGGTAACAAAAGTTCAAGGTAAGGGTCTGCTTACTGGTGCTTTGCTCCTGTTGAGATATGCTCCTGTGAAGTGTGATCCATAGCTAAACAGTGTTCTCTGAACCGCTTCTCTAAATACAGGACATTATCAAATTGCCATTTTTCACCCAGCAGTACAGGCCACCAGATTCTTTCCTAGTCCAGAGACTTTGGAGTAGAGGCAAAAAATGGGATGATCTTAATCACGTGACTGTGTGGGGCACGGTGTCTGCTTGGCTCCCCTAAGAGTGAAGAAACAATAGAGTTCCTTATGCAGACTGTTTCCAACATGAAGCTCCTCAAACGGTGTGTTAAATTTTTTCTTTTAGCAAGATTTTGAAAAAGAAAAACAATCTTTGGTGTGGTCAAAGAAATAGCATTTTTAAACTTTGAAGTGAGGACTGGTTACTTGTTTCCTTCAACCCTGGCCTTGCCCAACATGCTCCATCAAATAAATCTCAGGTCACCGGGCATGGATGCACAAGCATGGAGAAAAATAACAACAGAAAGGAATGGCAATTGGTAAAAACAGTAATACCAACAACATGGGAAAAAAGCAATGAACTGCACCAAAATGGAATGTTCCATTCAGGGAAAAAACTCCATGGACTTTTTTAAGATATACTATTTCGGAATTTCAAAAGTAGTGAAGGCAGCGTGTTCTAAAATACTTGGACTTGGCTCAAACAGACTGTGTCATTTCATCTTGACAGAGAGCTCTTCCAGAAAAGACCCCTGAACTACACTGGACATGAATTAAATTCCATCTATTGGACCTCAATTCATAACTACTTGAGAGAAAACTCAAGTTGACCAAGAATGCACTTTTGCTTGGATGGTGTTCCTTCTGGATGATGCATTATTAGGAAGAAGGACTTGATGTCTACCTTTCACCCAGCAATTGCTTATTGGAGAAAAAATCGGCATCAAATAAAAAGGAAAGCACTACAAATTTTTTCCTTGTTTTTGCCATTAGACTTCATTTTTGTATACTTTGTTTTGTATTACATAACATCATTCTCTATTGATAAATTCACTTATTTATGTAACAATTATTTATTATGTATCTGATATGTACCAATTGCTAAGTATCAGTAATTCAAGTATAAAGGAGGGATGTTCTTTTATTGCAAGAAATCCATGGTCTGTTGAGGGAGAGGCACTTACAAGCCAGTGATGACAATGCAGAGTAATAACAGTAAGAGTTAAATAAAAAAGATAAAAGAGTAATCAGTAAAAAAGACATACAAGAGTGGGAGACAAGTGAGTCTACACTCTCTGGGGAATAGAGGTGGCAAGGACTACCATGAAAATGTTATTTTTTTCTGCAAAATCACTGTGGTGAAAACTGTAAAAGAAATGACACAGGCACATATTGAAATTCCCTATGAAGGTACACTATTACATAAGTTTTCTATTGGTAAGGCTATACATAATTTTAAAAATCACTAACGTATTCAATCATTTGCCACTAGTGTGTTTATTTTCTTCCTTCTTAATAAAATAGAAGAAAAAAGGGAATATGCACATTTATACAAAGTCACTTCAGTTCAAAATAACACTCGTCAATGAACAGAATGAGCGGGCGTTGAGTAGCCTGTGCAAGTCACTGGAGTTTATGTTCCATTTGGTCGTTTACACACTCGTTTTCCAGAGAGCTCCCTTGTTAGGTTTCAAAGAGGGGGTTTTCTTATCTTAAATGTTTCACTGATCCTCCAAGATAGATGCATTTTTGGTTAAAAGTTTTTGCATCGAAGAAGACATCCTATTCATGACGCGCTATTGATAACAGCTCAGCCTGAAATGGCTGGAAAGGTCATCAAGGGGCTGTGGAAGCACAAGAGTAAACACACAGCACGTGCAGCTTGCCTTAGAATCTAAATGCCTGGACGTTAAAGGAATGCCTCCTTATTGTTTCACTAGGGAGTCTCGGTGACATTTCTAGAAGAGGCACAGTTCTTGGCACTTTTCTTACAACAGTGCTCTCTGCTCGCTAGATGAGGGAGTACCTCCTGTGCCACTAACAAGGCAGGAGTCAGCAGGAGACAGGCTGGCAGGCCAGGGAAATGAACTCTCCTCTCCGGGGCTGCTTTGTGGGGTGGGTGCACCCTGATGTCAGGATATTCTCAGCTAGAGCCATGGGGAGAAGTGGCACGGTGAATCCCCTAGCTTTACCTATATGTTCCACTGATGACGAGTTAAAATACACTTTTAGTTTCCTACTAACCCCACTTCTTCTTGTGAACAGAAGAACAACAGAGCTTGTAGCTATCAATTCGGAAGCCTCACCTCTCTTGAGAGGCTGCAGGATGGAACATCATTTTTGATAATAATCTCTCACTGTGATGGAGTCACTTGGAGGCGAGGGGGCCTTCATCACTGGCTGATTTGTGGTTTAAGTGCTGAAGTTTGTGACACCTAAGAGTGTGCATTTTAGAGGAAGATTGATTGACTTTTCAATTTTCGTGGGGTATTTGCCTACGTTTAGGAAAGTCAGTCACTGTGGAGGGGACAATGGGAAGAGGCCACAGGAGTTGAGAATACTATCTCTGCTCCAAAGAGTTTTTACTATAAGGAAAAGAATTTTTCATTTTTAGACCTTTACGGAATTGTGGAGATGGTGTAGTCTAACACCCAAATTTTAAAATAAAGAAATCGAGGCTCGGGGATGCCAATAATTTGCTCAAGGACACATAGCTGGTGTTAGGACAGTATTGCATCTCTTCATCTAGTGATCTTTTTAAAACAGTGCACTGGCCCTTCTTCTATGAAAGAGAGAGAGAGAGAGAGAGACATCCTCTTTGATGATGTGATAAGCCAGGTACCAGAAAGGAAAGCTTTCCACCTACAGGTCTGGAACTACTTATGAGTAAATGCTATGCTGTTCTTCCCACCATAACCAGCCTCCAGTTGAGCAAATCTTGATGGTTAAATGGGGTTTCACTTTCAACCTCAGGTCTACAGAAATGGTCATGATTCACTCAAATTCCCTGTGAACAAAAACAACTTAGCTTCTCACACCTCCAGGGAAGGCTGGATGGTGGTGGTGGACTGCTTCTGGTCTCAGTTTCAAATTCTTCCAGTCCGTTTGATGCCCTGGAGAGCATATTTTGGATTGACCCTCTATGCCATGAAGGACGACCACATTTGACCCACTGACAGGGAGCAGCCGTGGCTGGTTAGTGAAGCCAGAGTTCCATTTGTCTATGGACAAATTCACTGTGCGTTGTCAAGGAGTCAAAACTCAGCTTAACTGTGGAGTGGTTGGAGACTGGCCATCTTTCAATGCCCTAGTAAAAATAAAAACTCTACTAATGGCTGAGTTCTGGACTCTCGTTTAGAGTTCTGCTCAGTTGCATGTTAAAGTTGAGTGAATCGACTCAACCTTAACAAACAAGAATGCCCAGGGACAAGCAAGGAGCTGGTGTTTTTTCTGAAGGGATTTTTAAGAAATCTGCTTATCTTACAAAAAAGCCTTAGTAAGAATCCTTCTATGTCAATGACATTGCTAGGTTTTCTGAGACAAGCAAATGAAGTTCTCTGATTTCAGGCTTAGGGATCATTTGGTTCCACATAACAGAGACTCACTCCAACTAGCATATCTAAAAAATGAAATTTGTTGGAAGGATATGAGGTTATCGCTTGGAGGCCAAGGACAGGAAGAGGAGCCAGGGTGCATGAAGGCCTGGAATGAGGAACTGGAGCAGTGTCAGGAACCAGCATCTTCTCTGGGGACCAGCGGTTGCTCATCTCTGCTTCTCGCTCTGTATCGGCATCATTTTTCTCTCTTTGCAGACTGGCTTTTCCTGCTTTTCTGGAACTTTGGTTCTACACCACTTCCCAGTCTCAGGGCTCCCAACTGCCTAACCAGGTTCTAGTTCCCTTTCCAAATTTCTGAGAGAGAGACACTAATAGACTCGGCTTAACTAGAGATTGACTCCTCTTGTCCACCCTTGGTTCAACTAACTCTGGCCAGGAGCTCGGCAGCACATTGAATGGGCTGCTGGGGCCCAGTCCTGTGGGTGGGAGAGGCTGTTTTGGAGGGGGGCGGTTTGGGCTAGTCAACCACCATTAAAGCAGCCCCAACAGTTGTCATTCTAGGAAGGATCTCAGATTGGTTCATAAACATTGAAGAATTTATTCTCTCAACATCTTCTTAAATTTAGCAGGGTGAGCAAAACTGTTTTACAGATAGGAAAATGAAGGTAAAGAGTTGTCAGTAAATTGCCTACATCAATTTCAAACCTGAGATGCTGGCTCCTGACTCAGGCTTTGCGATGTTAAATATTTATCTCCTGCCCTGTGAGGGCTGGCTGGCTGCAGATGCTCCGTGGCTTTTGGAGAGGAGTGGGGAGGTTTGTCCAGATAATCTGCAGTGAAACCAGGCAGAAAATCAAGTCGATCCATGATTTACTTTGTATCATTTCACCAAAAAAAAAAAAAAATCTCTTCCCTGAAGTGCAGCCCAGCTGGCCAGGGAGTGACCTGATCTCCTGGTCCCTTTCATCCCAGCTCAAATGGTAGTGGCTCAGCTCAGTGTGGTTGAGCCTGACATTTTTTCATCAATAAAAAAGACATTAAAATTCATGTTGAAATATTCTTCCATCACTCTGAAAGTATGCACTTTGCTCATCTGAAAAATATAACCAACTTGCCAGTTTCTAAGTTGAAATTTGTATGTCCTGCCTGGAATAACATTGACTCAGTATTCCTTTTAACATCAAGCGTCAGTAATGTTTCTCCTTTCAGTTTTCCTCTTCTATATCCTTTGCACAGTCTTCTACAGCTGGGTGTGTGCATACACACATACACACGCAGATGTGCACACGTGCAGATGTGCACAGGCTTTTTCTCTCCTGCGTGTCACAAACTACAAGGAATAAATGAATATAGAGTATTTGGGACTGGAAAACGCTGAAGGTTAACTTCTTTGCGTAAGAGGTTAGCAAATCGAGGTTCGGATAGTTGGTCCCTTCCTACGCTGGGCACCTCATTCTTCCTGTATGGAATTTCAGTACCCTTGATGGATTTCTACATCACAGTTTGCTGTAGAAAGTGTTTGGCAGCACATCCAAGTTAGATTTTCACCAGAAAAGGTACAATGCACTTTTCTAAGAAAAGAAACATTAAGTTCAAGCGGAATTAGTGCAATGATCACCTATTTAAGAAAACAGTTTATGAAAGACCCTCGGATGGGCTGTAGGGAATTCTGAGGCCAGAACCCAGGTCCTGTTCTTCATTATTTTCTGATTCAAAACACCTGTGGAGTGATTGATCTTTATGAGCATTATCGTCTCCCAAGCACATGCAGCAAATATAAGAACACAGAAAAAAACCCAAGAACTCCAGATGTGTAGACATTACCTTCGTCAGAACCTTCTCTAATGGAAGATTTACCATTTGCAGCTCTTATTTCTTCCTTTGCCTGACCCCTTCCTGGACCCCACAGTCAACCCCGTTCCCACCCTGCTCCCTGTCACTGAGAGGGCTAGTGCATTTCTTTCTGGCCTGCCTACCTGACACGTTAATAATAAATGAAATAGCAATGGCTACAATGAACATTTCTGAACCCTTTCTACATGGCAGTCAGAGTGCTGGGGCCATGACAAATACAATCGCATTTCGTCCTCACCCAGCCTGGTGCATAGGTTTAGTTCCCAGGCTAGATGTGAGGTCTGCCTGATTCCAAGCCCCTTGCTTTCAGAAACCATTAAACTGAGTTTTTCATTCATAGTGATATTTTTAATAGTTATGTCGAGTGTTTAAAGTAATGCTTTAGTGCTCAATTCCAAGGATGTTAGGATGAGGAGACAGAACATCAGTGGGAACTCTACGAGGAACACTCCCAGCCTCCAGCTCCAGCTTTGACCTTCGTCCCAGCCCCAGACCCACAGAGCAGCTGACACACCCAGGCTCAGATGGAAGTGTCTGGAATGGACTGTAAGAGAGAATGTCAGCCTCAGATGTACAAATAGTCTTAAGACCTAAGATTAGCACAACTTCTTCCTTATGGTGGATTATTTTTCCATCCCCAGCAAAAACAGGTGTGCCTTCCTAAAGAGAGGAAGTAAACCCCGGAAAATGTGAGTTAAAATGAGAATTACTTTTAAGTGAATATTAATATTCTTTAGATTCATAGGAGAAAAATAGATCAATGCTATAGAATCACAGAGTCTTTAAGTTGAAATGATTTTAAACCTCATCTTGTCCAACTATTTATTTATTTTTTGATGAGAAAGACTGGCCCTGAGCTAACATCTGTGCCAATCTTCCTCTACTTTATATGTGGGAAGCCACAACAGCATGGCTTGATGAGCAGTGTGTAGGTCCGTGCCCAGGGTCTGAACTCGCAAACCCTGAACAACAAAAGTGGAGTGTGTGGACTTAACCGCTATCCCACCAGACAGGGCCCTTGTCCAACTGCTTTTATTTTATAGACAAGGAAACCTAAGAGAGAAGTAAAGTATTTTAACTTGCCAACTCTGCTCTACTCTGTGAGGCTAGATATAATCAAAAACCACTTGGAAATGAAGCATAGTTTGATAAGCAACCTTTATAAAAAAGCTATAGTTTTTGATAAAATTATAGTAAAATGCAAAATTTTATTTGTACTTAAAATATTAATAATACTACTAAATGATACTAAAGCCTAATAATTATTAAAAGAGACTGTTCAATAAAAAGGCACTCTGTGGGGGGCATGCTTTATTCAACTTTGGTTCCACAAATACTTATTGAAGACCTACTATATGTCAGGCACAGAGCAAGGAGCTTTGACTTCAGAAATAAAGGCATAGTTCTTTCTTGTTAAGAATCTATAATCTAGTGCATAATCACCAGCTTTAAAATGCAACAGTGGTAGAGATAGCCTTTTAAAAAATGTTAGTAATTTTGCTAGTTTATCAAAAGTTCCAAACTACTTCATTTACATAGAAGGTCACATGCGTACACACACACACACACACACAATATAAATAGCCTTCCAATGCATATCAATGTGACTGTCATAACTGTGAATACTTTGAGATTTTACCCTACTTGCAAGCTAAGAAGTTAGCCTGTCACAGTGTCACAGATGCTGGTAGAAGACACGAGACTCCTGAATCAGAGACAGAAGACTTCATTACTCATAGCTATAGCAGTAGTAAGAGCACCAGCATTTCCTTGTGATCATTTTCCAAGTCTCAATCTCCACCTGGAGACACAAAGAGGGACAGGGGACATCTGCACACACAGAGGCTTGCATTATAGGGGAGGAACCCTGAGCTTAGGGAACTCAGCTTTTTTATAATGGGCAGGAAGCATGCCTGCCCTTTGCTCCAGAGGGAGATGCTAGCTTCATTATACTGGACAATAAGTATACCTGTCCTTTACTCTGGAAGGAGACACTATCTCTATCTTCCAAGGCTGTTTGACATGAAAGCCTAAAAAGATAGTCCAGAACAAAGACAGTCAGTGTCTCTACTCACAAGACATGCAGAAACCCAAGAGATCCGTGGAAAATTGTCTCTCAATAGTTTTTAAGTTATTTCATTACTATATTATAGACATTTCATGACTAGAGTTCACACGAACTGTCAGAGCCACATGTAAAGTGAAGGCTCCTGATGCCTGCTCAGTTATGCAGCCCCTGTTCGAATGACACCAATCTCATGACTAGTTTAGTCATAAAAGGAAACCAGCAGACTAGAAATTTGAAACCGAAAAACTACGTGTCATTCCCATAAAACATGCATCAAGGGAAGTCAAGCATCCTCCATGGCTAACGTAGCAAGAAGACGTTAGCTTTCATCCCTCAATTGTGCATGACTCAAGGAAAAGGTATTCTTAGAGGGAATTAGTTGATTTGTTAAGTTCCCAAGTTTCAAATTATCTTTAGTAAGTGGCTATCGAAAACTAGAATACGTGTATATGCATCTCATCACGTAAAAGTTATGTTGATTGGCTATTGGTGTGATATATAGACTTTTAAAAAGTATCTTAAAGGAAAAGAAAATCATCACACTTAAAGAGGCAAGAAAAATTACTTTGCTTAAGAGCCCAAACTCAGCCACCATTGTAATGATCGTGGCTTTCTTCTCTGGAGTCATATTAAAAACAAAATGGTTGATTATTTTCCTAAGATGACTGTGGACGAACTGGTTGACTTTCAGGATCCTGCCCATCTTTGACCTTCTATGATATAAACATTAGAGAAGACCCCCAGCCTTGCGGTTCAGGGATGCTCACTGCCGGCGCTCTTTCCCGTTGTCCTCGGGATGTATTATTCCCCATTCCTGTAACTGACCTGTAACTGCTGCAGCCTCTGAGAACACTCAAATCCCTTCTTTTGTTCAGCCAACAAACCTACTGGCCATAACAAATGGAGCAATTGTTCCTTAGGGCATAGGAAGTGGGGAAACACTTAGTTCCTCCATAGCAAAAATTACTAAAAGTAAACATCTTCAGTAGTGGAAAGTGTTCCAGGCCCCTCTCATTAAACATACAGACCTTTGTCTCATAAGACAACATTGTCCTGTAAAGCAAGAGGCTGATCTGCTTATTTTATCAGTACTGGGACTGTGCTAGATTATTACATAGCTAGGAGGCTCAGACCACCAAGATTTTGCCCCACTTTCAAACACACGATAAAGAGCAGGGCTTCTTTAAATTACTGCTATTTTAAAATCTTTTAAATTACATAGGTTCAGAAAAGCACCTTCGGAAAACATTGACTGGTAACTTTGAAACTTTGAAGGTGAATAGATTGATGTGGGGGACTTGACTTCTGTAATTCAGAAAAAGTTTATTGAGTGCCTACTGTGTGTTGGAACTTTGATATAAACCCTTTCAACTCCTTACATTAATCCTTTAAGGCAGATATTTTAATACCTATTTTATAGGCCAGGAAACAGACTTGGACAGGTTAGATAGCATGCTCAAGGACAAGTAGCTAGCAAGCCTCTGATCTTTTCTCTTTGTCACATTGCTTCTCTTTCCATTGATAAATAGCTGCACCCACAGAGCATCATATCACTTCTTCTACAGAACCACGGAAATATAAGTTCAACTCAAAAGGTCCATGTGTAAATAAGTGTATAAAATACCATAACACGTATGTTTATACATTCATAAATAGCTATATATAATTTTCAGCAATTAATTATATATATATATAATTTAAAACTTCTTTCAAAGTACTTCACAAATATTATTTCATTTAGTCTTCATAACAAAACTATAGGCAAGTATGATTATCCCATTTCAAGTTAAAAACTAAGATTTAGGAGACATCCTGAAGCAATTTCTAGAATGATCAATGCTCTTCTCTTACTTGCATCATCAGTTTCCTTTTCTTATTAGATCCTTCCCATCAGCAAATAAATACACCGTCGTTCCCCGCCATTACCCCTCCAGCCAATGCCCCGCGTCTCTCCTTCCCTTCGCAACTAGAGCTGGTGACATAGTCTGTACTTGCTGGTCCAACATTCTCAGCTTCTCTTGAACCCAATTCAATTGAATTGAACCCAATTCAATCAGGCTTTTGGCCTCTTTCCCCACCAAAACCTTCAACAAGGTCACCAATGACCCCATGTTGCTTGATCCAATGGTCAGCTCTCGGATTTCGTATGACTTGGCCTCCTGGCAGCAGTTAACTGCATGAATCTCTCCAATAATTTTCTTTTCTTCACTTCCAGGACACCACACTCGACCAGTTTTCATACTCCTTTTCTAGCTGCTGCTTATCAGTCTCCTTTGCTGTTTTCTTTTCATATCTTTAAACCTCAGATTAAGTAGCCAATTTCTTCTCTATTCACACTCAAGCATCTCAGTTTTAAGGAATATATGTATGCTGAAGATGGACCTCCCCTCTGAACTCCAGGTGCGCTTATTGAGCTGTTCCTTGACGTCTCTTCTTGGATATGTAATAGGCATCTCAAACTTATGCCCTAAACTTCCTTTTATTCCCCTCCAAACTTGCTCCTTTCACCGTTATCCCCAACCCCCCAAAGAAAAGTTGATTGGGAGTTACTCTTCAGTCCTTTTTCTCACTCTCTACATCTGATCTACCAGAAAAGCCTTTTGGCTCCCCTTCGAAGTATATCCAGAACCGACTGCTTTCATCACTTGCTTCCATTGCTACCACCATCGTTTCTCTCCCAGATTATTGCAAGAGTTTCCTGCCTAATGTCCCAGCTTTCTTCCTCAGCCATGAAGCCAGAGTAATCCTTTTAAACAGAGTTAGCTCATGTACTTATGTACCCAAAAACCTCCAGTGGCTTCTGTCATAGATTGAACTGTGTTCCCCCAAAATTCATATGTTGAAGTCCTAACCTCTAGCACCTCAGAATGTGACCTTATTTGGTGATAGGGTCTTTACCAACCTAAAATGAGGTCATTTTAAGTGACTCTAATCTAATATGACTGGTGTCCTTACTAAAAGAGAAAATTTGGAGACAGACTCACATACAGGGAGAACATCATGTGAACGTGAAGCTGACCATCTACCAGCCAAGAAGAGAGGCTTGCAACAGATTGTCCCTCAGCCCTTGGAAGCAATCAACCCTGCCAACACCTTGATTTTGGACTTCTAGCCTCTGGAATTATGAGACAACAAATTTCTGTTGCTTAAATCACCCTCTTTGTGGGACTCTGTTACTGCAGCCCTAGCAAATTGAAACAGTTGACTGTCTCCTCAGAGTAAGAGTAAGGCCCTCTCAGAGGCCTCCAAGGCCCTTCCCTACTAGGCCCTTAGATTTCTCAGCTCTTCTCCTACTGCTTTCTCAGCTGTTCACTCCGCTCCAGACCTGCTGGCCTCCGGTCTTCCGTGAACAAATCAGTCTTGCTCCTGCCTTTGGCCTTTACGCTTGCTCGCTCCTGCAAGGAATGTTTTCCTTCCAGATTGTTCCATGGTTTGCTCCCTCATTTTTTTGCTCTTTATTCAGATGCTACCTTTTAGGTGCTTTAGTCCTCTTGGCACTTAACGCCAGCTAACTTACTCAATATTTTCCTTATTTATTTTGTTTATTATCCATTCTTCCCTAAACAACGTGCAAGCCACATGAAGTCAGGAATTTTCATCTGTATACTGTTGAGTTTAAAACAGCTTCTGCCATATAGTGGGAGATCAAAAATATTAATTGAATGAATGGATCATGAGCATAAGTTCTACACTGCCATCTAAATGTACTATGCATGGGAGGCTCAGCACTCTTCTGAAAAGCGACAGAGACTCTAGCCGTAATTACAGTAGTTAAGAAGTGCTTCCACTGAGTAAATACCACCAAAGGAATCAGCCAGTACAGCTCTGTCCTTGAGAGACTACAAACTAATTGGAAAGACTAAATATATAAGGCATGAAAAAAATAGACTAGATCCACAGAACAACATATCAACATGAGCAATTAAATCCTGCAAGGGCTAATTTCTAAAAACGGGGAGACAAGGAGCTTTATCACAGAAGCATCTGTTATACAGAAACAAATTAATACATACCTGAACACTAGAAAGCGTTTTTAAGGATATGCTCATATACACCTTATAGAATAAGTACATTTGGAGAATATTTATGAAAAGTTCTCAAGCACATGCATTGGGGCTGTTTAGTCTATAATATGAGCACACAAAATCTAGTTCTCAGCAAACACTCTGTCCCTTGGATAAACCCAATTCCACCAAGTGGCAGCAACAGCAACTTAAAAAAAATACAGAAAACGGAAACAACTAGGAACACTCTGAACAGGCAGAAGGTAATCACCAAACTGGGATCCGGACACCACCCGACGAAAACCAATTAAATTTTGTAGAGGCGGCAAGTGACAGAAGGAAGTCAAGTTAACTGGAAAATAACCTGTGATGTTTGCTTTTGATCTTTCTGCTGTTTTATCTATTTCTCTCCTTTTTATTTTTTCCTTCCCATTAAAATTTTCCTTCTCATTTCTTAGATGAGTAATTAAACCTTAACCTCAGGTATAAGTCCCAAAGGCAGTTATCGATAAACGCTAATCGCGAGGAAACTTCTGTTCTCAGTTTTGACGCTGATTTACCATGTGATCTTACTTTGTTTATAAAGCGCTCTGAGTTCTTTGGAAGAAAAGCACACCACAAAGTAGAGGATTATTATGGTAGTAGATACTGCTATTATTTGTCTAAAAATAATTCCAATTTCACTTCTGATGTCTAGAAGCTTCTATTTTTCTCTTTCTCTATTTTCTATTTTTAACTCTTCCCACTCATTAAACCTTCCAGTAAAACAATAAACAAGTTCATTGGGGTAGAATAAACTCAATATTCAAAATAGTAAAACATATTTATGGGAATCTACATGGTTGTGGACATTAAAGAGCCTTTTATTAAGTGTTCAACACATTGAGATAGTAAGGGAATACACAAATTTCTGGACGAACATTCCACAAAGGTGTTCTCATTACATTAGAACACACTATATTCGTTTAAATGCAGTATACATCGCATCTAGCCTAGTTCCAGAAGCATAGCTACAAGGTGATGCAGCCTCTTGAGGCCAAATAACACATGTCATCAAGACATAATAAATTTGATCCCATGATTGAAATGTCTTTCTAAGCTCATTGCTCCTCACTTTGCAATTCAGAGATAAAAAGTACTTCATAGTGGAAAGTACACACAGAAAAAGCTTAACGTTGCGTTACACTAGATTGTTCATCCCTATGGTAAAATATTTGTATACTTCCAATATATGTACATTTATTTACTCATGAATTACTTAACATATTAAGTGGCATGTAAATTAAAACATACACAAAAATAGAAGAAAAATGTTCTAAAAACAGAACATTTTAAAGGACGAATTAAGGATAAAATAGGAAATACTTTTAAATGTTTTTGCCAACCATGATGGTTTCATTTTATCATTAGGGAACATCTCAAGGCCCAACACAAACTTCAGGCAAGGTTCATCTTCAATGATAATGAAAGTAAGTCCCTATTTCAAATAGTCTTCTTGATAATGCCAAATGTTTTCTGCCCAATTCTTCTTGGGTGTGATGAGGCCATCAATGTTTTAAGCTCATAATATGGCTGACAAAGAACTTAGGAAGAGGAGAAGGGTTGACTCTTCCATCCTCCTTCCTTGTACTTACTTCACTGCGTTGTCTTTCATCATGGGCTCTTTGCTGGACTAATTTTTTATTTTTGAAGATTAACACCTGGGCTAACAACTGTTGCCAATCTTTTTTTTTTTTCTTGCTTTATCTCCCCAAACCCGCCCTGTACACAGTTGTATATCTTAGTTGCAGGTCCTTCTAGTTGTGGGATGTGGGACGCCGCCTCAACGTGGCATGAGGAGCGGTGCCACGTCCGCGCCCAGGATCCGAACCCTCGGCCGCCGCAGCGGAAGGCACAAACTTAACCACTCGGCCACGGAGCCGGCCCCTAATTTTAAGCCAGTATGTTGAGATGGTTGATTGAATTAAAACTAGATCAGGTGTCCCATAAATCCTTTCAACAAGGGCACACATAAGAACCGTATACTGTAATATGCTAAAAGCAATGGAAGCATGAGAACAGCTGTGCCTCACCTGACTTTTGACTACGGACTCGAGGGGCTGTGGCAATGCACATCATAAATGTTAGTAAAGCTCAAGATTGTTCTTATTTTTTAGATAACGTAGAAGATCTAATATATTGCTTTCCAGTCATTCATGTGAAGCGTTCACATTGAACGCCATTCCTCTAGGGAATTTTTCAAATGTGGGTTCCTTCTGATTTTGAAAACATACTTAAGGCATTTCCTGATCCTTACAGCACCAAATTTTAATTTTTAGTTATCTACATGAAAATAGAAGGCTGGAATAAAGCTCTGAAGCCAAGACTGGTCTACCTTTTCCCCTTTGAGGTGACAAATAACCAAATGACAGGTTTTACTCCCATAATGTTTTATTCTTATTCCTGCCCCTAGTGGGTAATTAGACTTCATCGGCAATGTTTTAGCTATAATCCCTATTATTTGTTTTTAAAAATTTGATAATGTAAGTTATTTGTTTGGTATATGACTTATAGAATTAGCGCAGTAACTGAAGTAACCTTTCAACTAAACAATGAAACGTGTATTTAGGAGTAAACTACCAATATGCAACAGCATGGATGAATTTCAAAAACATGATGCTGAGGGAAAGAAGTCATCTGTAAAAGGGTACACACTCTGTGGTTTCATTTATATAAAATTCCAGAAAAGGCCGACTAATCCATCACGATAGAAACCAGGATGGTGGTTGTTGCCTCAGGCATCGAGACGTGGGACTGACTGGAAGAGGCACGTGGGAACTTTCTGGAGGGATGGAAATGTTCCACATCTTGATAGAGAGGCAGATAAAATGAGTGTATGCGTTTTTTTCAGAACTAGTTTATCTGTACAGTTAATATCTATGCATTCGATTGTATGTAAATTGTATCAATAAAAATTTAGGTGCATAGTAAAACAGTGTCTAATGATCCATTTATTCAGCCTTATGATGTCTTATTTAGCACCTGAATAGCCAGATCTATTTACCCACAATAAAGTGAAGAGGCTTCAATTGGTAAAATCTGCACATTAGGTGTCAGAATAGAGTGATAATAATGATAACGGTAGGTATTATTTTATTGCTTATTGACCATACACCAAGCATTATGCTATTGCTATCTCATGGGGGAGAAAACACTCAGGCATAGAAAATTTGAATGATTTCCCCAAAGACCTATAAGCAACAAATGGCGGAGCTGGACTTGGAACAGATTTCTCTGATCGTGGAGCCCCTGCCTTCAATGCCCAGGGCAAATGTGATCTCTTCCTGGAGAAGAATGTGAGAATTTCTCGTTTTTTCAGAGATACAATATAAAAGCAAACATTTACTGAGTGTGTACTTTGTGCCAGGAACCATGCTAAGTGTTTCATGTCATTATCTCTGTAGAATTACTATTATTATCTCCTTTTTTACAGATGAAGAACTTGAAGCTCAGAGAGGTTAAGCAGCAAGCTCAAAATCACACTGTAAGTGGAAGATTTCAGATTCCATTCCAGAACCATTGAAATCAAAGTACAGTTTTTTCTACTTTCATTGATTTTTAACTAGGAGGTACTTCCGAATCAATAGTAGACATTTTAAAAATTACACATTTTTGGGCCTCCCTTGGGTGTTTTGATTCTGCAGATTGAAAGGAAACTCAGGACTTAGTCTTTTTTACAAAGTCTGTGGGTGACGTTAAAGAAAACTCTACCTGAGAACCACTGTACCAAGTTGTCATTGGTTTTTCAACAAGACGCACCACTCCTCTTACAATGTGCATGCATTTATTTTACTTTAAAAGCTAAATAGAGAGGAAGCCTCCTGTCATGCTAAACAGACAGGAGCAAACATCAGTAGATCTTGGTTTATGTGTCACTTCTGCCATTAACTGGCCGTAGGGTTTTAGGCAGAGTCAGTGAAATCCTCAGGGCCACGTTTTTCTCATTTGTCG
Source organism: Equus przewalskii (assembly GCF_037783145.1). NCBI lineage: Eukaryota > Metazoa > Chordata > Mammalia > Perissodactyla > Equidae > Equus > Equus przewalskii. The sequence continues at coordinate 18,300,045 of NC_091846.1, read as the reverse complement.
TATTAAAGAGTTGAGCACACTTATCTTTAAGATTCCATCCTGTTCTAACATTCAATAAATTAAAACTAATTTTATTTGTTAAATTCTGTGAGGTAAGTGAAGGGATCCTATGATACTCTAACTGGATCCATCATACAGTTAGGTGGAAATTTCTTGAAATATTGAAGATCAACATAGAAAATAGCTTAAATGTAGTGATATTTTCTAGGGGAACTTAGAGATACCATCAGTTTCTAGACAAACTAATTTGTTGGAGAATTCCAAATCCTTGTTACTTCAAGCAAAATTAAATAAAAGCGCGAATTCTGTATTTCACACCTATTGTGTCAGCACTCTCTGTGTATAAAGATAGAAGAAGTGACCTTCACCTTCAAGTAGAGTTCAGGGAATGGACAAGATAGGCGTTATCAATTGACAAGTGAGATGTATTGGCAGTCACAGTTTATAATTATGTTCAGGGAGTGGCAAAGTGGAGGTTGCTCCCACCAGTCATCTGATTTGGCACAGAAAATCAAGGTTAGGACTTGTAACTTGCTGTGTTGGGCGTAGGAGGCCAACCACAGAGCAGGGAGTCCTGAACCTGAGAAGAAAAAAGACATCAGCTGATTCATAGAAGAACTAATGCAGGTGGGAAAGAGCTGGGGTACTGAAGAAAGGGGTAAACCAGGCCACATGGGTCTGTAGGGATTTGACACAAGCACAGGAAATGTCTCCGCGGCGGCTGCCCACTCATGCCCCAACAAAAGACACACGTTAGGTCGGATGAGAAAGGAACTCTGGTGTCTGCAGTTGGTTCAACAGTCCACCGCCTGAGACCCGGTTCACTTTCAACCACTGCTTCTGCTGACACTCTACCGCCATCCTGCTCTGCTCTCTCTTTGTTCTTTCTTCCCTCAACCGCAGGGCTTACTCAAGTCATCAACTGTCCCCTGGCAAGTGTCTGCTGCCTTTTCTCCCATAGCTTCCGCCTCCTCTCTCCTGATCAGGTCTCCTTCTCAGAGCTGAGATGAAGCCATGTTCTTACACGGAGGAGAATCCTGGGTGAGGGGCAGGTTTGCGTGGGGGAAGTCAGGGCTCATGGTACTGATGGGAGGGCAGGCAAGCCCAGAGAAAATATTCTATCTTTGATTCCCTTTTCTCTCATCTTTTGTTTTCATACCACTTCCTCTAATTTTTATCTTTGTGGTCTCAATAGCCTTGATGAAAAGCTGGAAAGGTACATCTTTAGGAGCATGAACTTAGGAGATCTGCTCGCTTCCTGTGGACTTCTGCTCTCTCTATGTATGTTGTACTCCCCAAGGAAGAGGTTTCATTTGTTTATTTTGTTTGGTTTTCTAATGTAGAGCAGTGTATTTAGGAAGAGCTCTTATGTCAAGTCCTACCTCATGGGCCACAGGCTTCCTTCAGATCCATCGCACAGATTTCTGCCAATGACTGAGATACTGATCTGTGGTCTGTCAGTTGTGTCCCAGACTATAGTTTCACTAACTCAGGTAGGACAGCCTATGAACACAAATAACATGACTGGGGCTGGCCTGGCAGTATAGCAGTTAAGTTCTTGCACTCTGCTTCAGTGAGTTTCGCTGGTTTGAATCCTGGGCACAGACCTACACACCACTCATCAAGCCATGTTGCGTCCGGCATCCCAAATATAAAATAGAAGAAGATGGGCACAGATGTTTGCTCAGGGCCAATCTTCTTTGGCAAAAAGAGGAGGATTGGCGACATATGATAGCTCAGGGCTAAACTTCTTCCAAAAAAATAAATAAAATACCATCACCAACCTCTTTGATCATTTTGTTTTAGAAGGAAGCACTAGACAGAGAAATCAATTAGAGTTTCACAGACTTTTCATTTGTGTAGTCAGAAATAACTAGATTCCCTGTAGTCACAGTTGATTGAAACAAAGAGAATAGCAGGTTTCTCTTCAATTAAGCTTTTCCGTTTTAAAATACTAAGTGTAAGTTTTCAAGAAAGTATAATTCAAATACAAACAATGTTTACAAATATATGAACAATAAGGTCTCTAAAGCACTGGCTGTTTCCTGAAATATGAGTTAAGTACAATAAAGTTCACCCATTTTGCAAGTACAATCTGATGAGTTTCACAAATGCATACAGTGCTGTAGCCACCACCACAATCACACAATCACGATATATCACATTTCCATCACCTTAAAAAGTGTCCCCATGTCCCTTTGTAGTCAATCTTCTCCACCCACACACTAGTCCTTGGCAGCCACCAAGCTCCTTTCTGACACTAGAGTTTTGCCTTTTCTAAAATTTCAAATAGATGGTATCGTGCAGTATATAGTCTTTTGTACTTAGCTTCTTTCACTTATAAAACTTTTGAGAGACATCCGTGTTCCTGCTTAAAATAACTTTAGGATGATAGATAGCTTGGGCTCTGGTATTCAAGGCAAAATGATGTCAACATTATTTGTAAGTTTTTTTGATGATACAGATTATTTTTTCTATCAACAAAGCTTGAAGTGTCTCCAGATTATGAGACAACAGATTTCTGCTTGTCTCTCCACTTGCGCTGTCCTCTTCTCTTGCTTTTTCTCCTCACAAGGAGTAAGAGAGAGAAAGGGTATCAGAGAGAGCCATGTCCACATGTCCCTATTCTTCTCTCCTACTGGACAATGTTCTGCCTCCCTTGAGGTTAGGCGTGGCCACGTGACTTTTTTGCATAATGAAAGGTGAGCAGAAATGATGTCTGCTCCTTCCAGAGAGAAGCTTTAAGAGCTTCTGTCCTCTCTTCCTGCCCTAGTGATTATAGGAGCATGAGAGGAGAGAGATCCTGGGTCCATGAGTGATTACATCAGCAGAGACCTCTGCCAACTGTTTTGGACATGAAGCATAAGCAGGAAATAGCAAACCTTAGCTATGGAGTAATTTTAGGGTTAAATCTTGCTGAAGCATACTAGCATATTAGTCAATCCTGACTGAACAAGGAAGCAAATGACCTGGTTATATGAAGGTCATTCACAATTATTGACTGTCACCTTTCAATGAGAGGATTATTATTTTTTTCTATCTTCCTTAGCAGCTCCAAAACAAATTTCTTCTCTTATGATCGATTCTTTGAAATTTGCATTGAAAGATTAGATGTATTTATTATACATGCAATGCAGCATGTTCAACTTGGTCTCTGACAGACTGTCATTCCTCAAAGAGATCATGTCCTTTCTACATGGCATTCTATTTTAAACAGAGTGTAATAGGCACAAAATAATTCCTCCATGGAGGAATACCATCATTAGCAATGTCACGCTCTGTAGCAGAGACTTCCAGAGAGCACCAATATCTGTGATGTCCTCTTTTCATGGGCACAGCTAGACTGTCTTCCAATCCCTTTGCATATGAGTCACTTTCAAGCCCAGGCAGTTAAAAGCAGACATGTTTCTCCACACTCTCTCTCTTTCCTTGTTTAAATGGCTGAATGCAGAGGAAAAGAAAGCCCTAGAAGAAGGTAAGTCAACATGAGGAAAGGAGATTGGGCCTTTAAGTGACAGCATGGAGCAAAGTCTACCCACTCGCTTCCCATTCTGCCAACCTGTGGACCACTATTATGAGCAAGAAATAGACTTTTACTTTCTTAAGCTCCAGAGGTTTGGTATTTGTTTGTTACATCAGCTGGTGTCAGTTACCCTGACTAATACAGGAGTCAATACCTTAACAATGCTATAGCACCACAGTTTGAAAACACGAATTCCTCTATTCAATTTAATCCACACAACCCTGTGAGCCCCACTTCATGCACGAAGAAGCACAACTTAGATGGCTCGTCAAAGCTGCCTACGTGATAAATGGCAAGTATCAAAAGTCATCTTCTGTCCTAAATCTAGTGCTCCTACCATAGTCTCTTGCAGTCTTCTGGCAATTCACTGTCTCAGCTTCAACAAAATACATATAAATATATACACATATATTTCAGAGAATTGGCTTATACAGTTGTGGGGTTTGGTTAAGGCATCTCTTTGAGGCTTTATATCTGCATCTGATGGAACTTGAGGAACACAGGGAGAAGTCCTTCAGGAGAAGAGGATCCTGAGCAAGCAAGAAACTACAAGCAAAACTGGGACCTCCACAAGAACAGACTGACACCCGCAGCTGTTCTTGTTGCCTCTGACTGTTGTGATGAGGATGTTCTGAAGAGACCGTCCTTTGTCACAGAACCGAGCATGCTCACGCCTGATTCAGTAGTAAGAGAAACTGAAGGAACAGCCAGGGGAGGTGGAGCAGTTGCTGGCCCAGCTGCTGCTTTCCACCAACGCAGTAAATTGGCAGATCCACAACGTGTATGAGCTTAAAAATGGCCACTGATTCCTTTTTGCCCTCCTCATCTCCCAAGAATCTTTCTTATGACCACTCTACCCAGAAATTTGCAAGAAAGGGAATTTTAGGAAATGTATCTCAGCCTAGTCAAATTGTCCATTACAAAGCCATCTCAGCAACTTTTAAGATTTCACTTTCTTTTGATGCTGAAGAGTTTGCAAGTACTGATCAGCCAGGGAAACTAAAGATTCTTGCTTTAAGCACTCTGACTTGAGGCAAAAATTGCTAAACAGGTGTAGTTTATCTGAGTTGTTTCCATCCTCCATTTTTAGGTGACTTTACCATTTTGCTGGGGTCCAAGCTATCGCTGGTGGTTATTTCACTTTTTGTAAGCCTTCTCTCCGTGGAGCTGCTGATACTGTTCATAAACACATGTCAATAGCTTTAAGTCAAAGCCGTCTGCTGGGGGCACTCATGTTTTAAGCCTCTTCTCCATTTGGAGACCACAGGCCTCTGCTGCAGGGGACCACAGAGGTCTTGGGGAACCATGTCTGGTAACAGTATTTCCCAAAGAGTGGGACAGGTGGCCCTGTGGTATGTGAAATGATTTTAGGCCATAGAGGGACATGTTTATGTTAGTAGACGTGTTCTCTTAATGTGTAAAGGAAAATAGATCAAGAGATACAACAAAACAAGGGTAGCGATTTAAAGTCTTCTTTTGAAATAAATAGTTTCACATTGCAACAAGTGAGCATCTTTAAAATCACTAAGTAAATGATAGTGAGTTGATATTTAAATCTATTAAGTAAATACCATTGCAAATGGTACACCGGCATGTCAAAAATGAAGATGGAATTCACACTATTGAACTTTGAGAGACACTCCCATGTAAGGGAGCTTAAAGTCCTGATCTTTAGGACAGTCCAATGAGAATCCTTAATTCTACAAACCAGCTAGTAGAACCGTCTTCTCTGATCCCCCAACCTGATCTCCGCAGCTGCCTCCTAAGTGGAGTTCAGGTTCTCATGATCCTGCGCGGTGATCTCCTGAAGGCACTGACTGTGTCACGTGCTCATGTTTGCACTGAACTAAACAGAGGATTGCACAGACACCAACTCAAGGACAGCCCATTCGTTGGAGCAGCCACACCTGGATATTTTGGAAGACCTTAGAATCAGTGACTACATAGTGTCTTCCAAGAAATCAGGGAGTAAAAGTAGAATGTGCCCACACACTTGTACCCCACCCTTCTCCCAAACACCTGGATATGCAAAACTCAAGGTGAATTCTCCTTGTCTAAAATTCCTAGCCAGCTCTTAACAAATGAAATGCCTTTGTTCCAAGACTGTGGGTGTCAGAGTCTGAAACGCCAAGAAGGAGGCCTGCCAGAAGGGGAGTGTGCTTCTTGAGATCAGCCTTTCTGCTGATGTACCCAAAGGGCAATCTCTGTTGCTTGGCTTTAAGGGAGACAGAATTCAGGCTCCCAGTGACATTGATTCTTATGATTCAGTCATTCTAGGTCACCATTCGTAGGTTCCTTTGTCTCTATGATCCTGTCTTTATGGAGAGTTTTGGGGTACAGGATACCTAGGTGGACTGGCCGTTCTCTGCAGCTAGTTGCACCAACCTGGTCAGCCAGCTCGGCCTCCCTCCCAACCTGGTGAAGAGCTTTCCTGATGGATCAACAATGCCTCAACACAGTTGTTGTTATTCTTGATGCTGCCACAACAGTCCCAGAGTTCGGCCTCCTTGATTAATGGCAGGAGAAGATGGTGGACACATACATACATACCAGGACGTGTCTCATTTCTAAAACAGATAGAATGTTTCTAAAAAAAGATTATTGTAGGGGCTGGCCCAGTGACACAGAAGTTAAGTTCACAGGTTCTACTGCAGCAGCCGGGGGTTTGCTGGTTTGGATCCCGGGTATGGACATGGCACCACTTGGCAGGTCATGCTGTGGTAGGTGTCCCACATATAAAGTGGAGGAAGATGGGCACATATGTTGGCTCAGGGCCAGTCTTCCTCAGCCCAAAACCAAAAAAAAAAAAGAGTAGGATTGGCAGCAGATCTTCCTCCAAAAGAAAATAAAATTATACTAGAAAACAGATAAGAAGCAATTAGTCAAGATGGTCCAAATTGGGTTTCTTGAATGTATTCTGGTGTGGATGGGAGAGAGGATGTAGGAAGGAGTGTGATTGGAACTTGGGGGTAATATCTGGCACACAGAACTTTGACAAATCTGGAAAGGGAAGGGCTGAGGAAGGAAAAATTATTCTCCTCAAATTTGTTGTGGACTCCAAACATTGATCATTCATATCTTACCTAAGATTTAGAGATTTCAGAGTTCTGATAGTTACTAGCATCAAAAACTTGCTGCTACAAGTGTGCAACTTACTAAAACCCAGTCTCACATGTTTTCCAGCTCCAGGTTCATCCAGAAATCCGCGGCAATTGCTCCCTGAGGCTTTGCCCCATTTGGCCCCCCACTCAGCTCCCTGAGGAGGAGGGAGACAGTGAATTATGCCTAAATATGCCTGGTCCAGGTGCTCCCCCGCCAGTTTACAAGTTCTTCTTGCCCGTGGGCAATTTGGCAACTGCAAATCGTGAGGATTATTAAATGGAGTGTTGGGAGATATTTGGTGCCAGATTTCTGCATTTCTGTCTGCCTTCAACTTTTAAAGAGGATTTATCTTTCAGTTCAAATTTTATTGTAATAATTAAGTAATGGTCAGAACCCAGGGGTAAACACACTCCCAGCATAGAAAATTTAGAATAGGCTTAGACATCAATTCCAGGACGTCTAATTCAACTCTTTACTAAATGCATATTTAGATCATTTGAAGTAACATGTACATGCTTCAAAGGGAATCTTTACCCATTTGATAAAAGTTCCTGATTTTTACCACTGACAGCTCTGTCCACACATGGTACAACCACACCTGGAAGGATTGATCCTGGGGAAAGATCTGCAAGACCCAATATCAAAGCGGCATCATTAGTCTTATCAAATTATTGGTACTGAACTTACAAAACCAGCTCTCGTTCCCACTGTGCATTGCTGAAGAGCTGCTTTCCTTTTATTTAAAGTTAGTACCAAATACTGTGTGCATTTTACAATTGGAAGCGTTTAGACTTTGCGCTGGTGATATTTAGAACATGCTATGATTGTGCTAATGATATTTAGACGCAAGTGAACTCATTAACATATTTAATTCCTGTGGACCATTTTAAAAGAAATCACGAGGTCAAACGCGATTTTTGGATAGCAGAGCTTTTCAAAAACAATGCTATGAAGGGAATTGCTTGATTCACGCAAACAATCTTGGCTTCACAAACCCTCCAGCACACACACCTCAAGAGTCATTTATTTGCAGGGGAAAATATCCATACTTGTGTGAGATTCTGACTGAGAACTCAGCAAAAATCATCTAATTGGTTGGATATTTCTATTTTTATTTGAATTATTATTATTGCAACAACATAATGCTTATAAAAATTGCATAAGAAATTAGAAATTACTTTTGATGAAGCATCTTTAATGGAGATGGTATCAATCCCTCCCATTTAAGATTATGAAACTACTTTGCAAGGAACTTTTCCACCTGTATTTTAGTATTAGCTTCCACTAACTTTCTAAATCAGTTTTATTATGAAAGCTATTAAGTCTGTACCTATTGCTCATTTTAGGAGGTGTAGATTCTGATGCATGTGTAACACGTTTTTTCAAAATGTTACATAGATACTAAAAACAGATTTTTAGTATCTTTTTGAAACTCTCCTGCTAGAGAAAGAATCGTTTCTCTCCACCCCTCACAGCTTTTCACCCTACATCCCATGAGGCCACGGTTTTCTGAAGTGTAGGAGCGCAGGACATGTTCTATTGGCCTTCCCTAATGAATTATTTGCCAGCCAAATTCTACTTGAGCCCAAATAAGAAGTCCTAGCTTCAGATTTTTCCATTGCCCAGCCAGTGTTCAGTACATCACAAAACAAAGGCAGAGTAAGGAGGAATTGAGGAGCTGGGGAATGTTTGAACGTTTGGGTCTATCTCTAAGTTTTTCATTCTATGTTATAATTATCCGTTTATATATATCCCCACCAGAAGGAACATTTTTCAAGCTGGAGTCATATCTCTTTCATCTCTTTTTTTTTTTCTCTTGAGGAAGATTAGCCCTGAGCTAACATCTGCAGCCAATACTCCTCTTTTTGCTGAGGAAGACTGACCCTGAGCCAACATACATGCCCATCTTCCTCTGTGTTAGATGTGGGATGCCCACCACAGCATGGCTTGCCAAGCGGTGCCATGTCCGCACCTGGGATCCGACCTGGCGAACCCCGGGCTGCCGAAGTGGGATGTGTGCATTTAACCGCTGCACCACCCGGGCCGGGCTTTCTTTCATCTTTTGATCTCCACATACAAGCATAGGGCCTGATCCAGTTCATGGCTCCAATTTATATCAGGGTAATCAAAAAAAAATGATTTCCCCTTTGGCATTTCCAAAACTTTCTCTCGAGTCTGTCCAAGATATTATCTGCAAGCTTGATGAGGTAGAAATGCAAAGATAAAGAAAAATTCAATGTTTGTTTTTTTTTTCAGTTACCAAAATAAGATTTTGCATCAAGTCTTGGGAGCTAGGCTGTGTCAAGAGTGAAAAGGATTTTCTAGGAAGTTGCCCTGTGCCTTGGGTATGGATCCTGAAGGTAGCTAATGGCGCTGGCCTGCAATACTGACATTGGGTTCACTATGGCGACAACAGAGAGTTCCGTTATCCCCCAGCTGCAGGGCAGACCACCTGGGGCCAGGAGTCAGCAGTAGTCGCATTTCAGGGGGTTGTCAACAGCAAAGTTGAGACAAGCTAAGACAAAAGGGAGGCTCATGTGTGTGGTATCATGTCTGAAAATAAATATCTACGTCTATATACCTCTAAAAATATCAAGAACTATATAGATATCAATATCTAACAAATCATGTTTCATTTTCTTATCTTTGTTGCTTGCTGATTTGAATACGATAAAAAATTCTATAAGCACTTGAAGTAATGAAAGCTGTAAACTAAGAACATTTCCTATCGTTTCATTGATGACATAAAATGCAATATGGATAAAGATATGGATTTAGCTATAGCTACAGATAAAGACAATATATTGGGACATGCTGGGTGGAGACAGGAAGAACAAGAGAGGTCAATTCATGATCTACTTAGTATTCTCAAATGTGTTTCGTAACAATAGTGAAATATCTGCCTTTTTAATGTCTTTACTTTTTGTAGGTCAGAAATATGTGAACAGGAGTGAGCTTGCTTTTTTTTGTAATATGGATGTGCTCATTCATTTATTTTTTTAGAAAACATTTATGCTTATTATGTGCCAAGAGTTATGTTTGGAAGCCACTGAGGGATTTTAAGCAAAGGAGTGACATGGTATTTTTGACTTTGGAAAATGAGACATGACTCTGTTTTTCTCCCAGCACTGCTTTCAAATGTGTTCTGCCAGATCTTTCTTCCTCAACCTTTGACAGCATCTCAAGAAGATCCTGTAGGTTTCCAGTCATGTTCAGCTGTACCAAGAGTCGTACTTTGACAATGGACTCACTGACAGATATTGAAAAGTCCAATAGAGTCTAAATCAAAACACCAGTCTCACATTCAATTCATGGCTTTTTCTGTTCCCACAGCTCAGTCCTCATCTGGGACTTGGAGCCTGCAGCTGGAGGCCTACTCTGGCATTCCTGTTTCTGCCTCCTCCAGGACAAGGTTTGCAGGAAGGAAGGATTAAACGAAAAGGGGAAAGGGCCCTTTTGTGGGTGCATTTTCAAGTTTCTTTGGAAGGCTCTGTAAGATCTCTGTCATGTGTGCTTCTCTGACATGGGTGATATATTCTGGGGATCATCTCTTGTGTTACCTCCGAAGTTCCTGCCTCTGAAAGTATAGCCCTCAGTCCCTTGCTCCTGGTAGGTCAGAATATTAAAGACGGCTGCAGTCCAGCTTCCTTCTGTGGCGTGCATTTTCCCCTGAAAATTTGTATATCCTTGCTAGGAGCTCAGGCTGATTCACTGTTTCTTCATTTCCCCCATTTGAGCTGTCTTCAGAATTCTCCAGGAGAAAGGCAGGCTCCTGCCTCTGTCTTCACACTTGTTGGCAAACCTCAGGGGATTCAAGCCCAGCTCTCCAAAGAACTCTCTACTGTGATCTGCTCTGGATCGCTGGCTCCAAGTTAATGCCATTCAGTAAACATCAAGCTAGGGAGGAAGGTTTTAGTATCCTTCTTTGCAGGCACCTTAACTCTTCAGGAGAAATTCTCTTGTATCTCACATCCCTTGGCTTGTGGGACAGTGTCCCTTCTTCTCCCCATGAGAAAGAGAGGAGAAAAGCCAAAGCATTCTTTCCCTTCACCCCAGGCCTCAATGACTCCCTCCTCCCTAACGATTTAATGAGATCCAGTCTTCCGTAGATCTATGTTGGATGCAGCGGTGGGAGTGAGAGATCTTCATCTCATTTGGCCACTTGTCAGTCAGCCCTGGAAAGGAGTGACTGGTAGTTCTATGGCTCTTCAGCCTGGTCTATTGTTCTCAGTGATGGGACTCCAGACAAAGTTCCAAGACAAGAGCAAAATCCCCGTTACACAGTATGTTTCATCTTGTTTAAAGGGTACCATGATAACACTGTGAAGAACTAACTAGAAGGAGATGAGACTGGATGGGTATTTCAGATAGCAATCCAGGCAAGAGGTGAATGGAGTCTGAGCTGAAGTAGTGGTGATGAGAATGGAGAAGAGGAGAGGGACTTGTGAGCTGTTCATTCAGGTTTCTGGCCTGCATGAGTGATCATGCTGTTCACAAAGACGTGACATAGAGAAAGAAGAGCAGGCTTTGAGGACAAGCCTGGACAAAACTGGCGAGCTGTCTTGACCATGTTGAGTTTGACGTCTCTGGGGGGGACTCAGGCAGAGAAACCCAGTAGGCAGTTAGATATATAGTATGAGGCTCAAGCGAAGGGTCTGACTTGGGGCTATAGTTGGAAGAGACCTCAGAATTCAGGTGGCTACTGACACCATAGGAGTATCTGGGGTTACCCAGGAAGAGTGTGTAACATGAGAAGGAAAGGGGGCCCAGAAGAGACCCAAGGAGCGCCTACATTGAAGGGCTGGATTGGTTCACATGGGAGACTGAGGAGGGGCCAGAAAGGTGGGAGAAAAAAGTTCCCTCAAGAATACTGTAAAGAGGATGTGATCCTCTTGCTTTAAACTCTTATGAAAAAAGTGTCTCCAATCACCCTAAATTCTGTCACTTGTACTTGCTACCCTTGTCCCGTTCTCCTCTTTCTCTGCCTCTAGAGCGGACCCCCTCCTTGAGCTGTTTCATAGGTCCTCCAAACGAAAGAGTGAATCACTTTGTTGCAGGCCTTCAACTGCTTCCCCCAAACACAGGCTCCTTCACAGAGGCTTCTGGATGCTAGGTCACTAATGGGAGGAATGTTCTCCTTGCTCGGGTGTGACGCCAGCTTCCCCTGCTCGGGGGAAGGGTGCCATACTTCTGCCATGCTTCTCTGCCTTTCTGCCCTGCACAGTTTGCAACTGCCTCTTTGTAGTGGGAGCTTGTGCTTTCTCTTCCTCAGTGTCCTGAACACTCAGAGTTTCCAAAGCCTGTGTGCCTGCAGTGTCCCTAAGGTGTGACAAGCAAATGGGATTGAGTGGGCCTAGCCAGTTCTTCGCATGCTGGAAAACACCTCCATGTTACTGGCAGAAGAAGAAGACAATCGTCAGCTATTACAAGTGATTCTTTGTCGTGGGGTTCCTAATGCTCCTCTTTAGAGAGAATTATGATAAGGTCCTTATAAATCTGCAAATAGAAAGAGATGTCTATTCTCACCAATGGGTTTCTATTTGGTGGGATGGAAAAATGGGGAGGGGAACCATAAGAATGACCAAAAAAAAAAAATGCTTCTCAAGACACCCCCAAACCAAATCAAAACATTCAGGAGGAAAGAATCTAGTGTGTAAAGTCTGGTTCACTTAGAAAAGCATCGGTTGAGCAAATCCCTGCTTTCAGTAGTTGTATTCTTTGATTGCTTAAAACAAAATGAGCATTTCCCCTCTCCCTGCGTGCCTGCCTTCCCCAGCTCCCAGTGTGGATGTTAAAACTCACATCTGCTTTTGTTTCTCAGTTCTTTTGAAGTAGCACGCCAATTCGCAACACCCACTCTCATGCCAGGATAACCGTGTGATCGTGCGGGCAAGCTTTGGTTCCACGCCCTGCGCAGCTCTGCCAGAGTCGTGGAGGAGGCTGGTGGGGAAGGCAGGAAGAGCACACACAGCTTCAGATCTTCGGGCTCCTCCAAGGAGCCGCGGTCGGGCTACTCCTGTCTCCTTGCTTCGCAAGTGTTCCCTGACGCTGGTGGGGAGGAATTTTTCTCTTTCAAATAAGACACGTAGACTACCTCTTAAAAATACCTTGCAAAAATGTGTCTATGTGAGCATATACATAGATTTAGGGGCATTGTATGTGCACTCCTACTAGCTTTCCAAAGATAGGAGCTGGTGCTATTTTCAGAAATATAGTTTATGATAAAGATTTATGATGATAAAGATTATGGAGTGATTAGCACTTTTTAAGGTAGGAAAGTGTTTTCCATATGTAAGTTGGGTGCTCTGAAGGAGTCAGTTTACAACATAAGCTCTATGATCTTAACTACAGTGTAATGGATACGAAACATGCAAACCGCGTGTTGCTGTGAAAGTGTCTGGGACTAGACAACAGTGTTGGAAGAATAGCCAATATTTACTGAGCTCTTGCTGTGTGTCACACATGCTGGATCTCTTCATTTAATTCTGAAAACAGCTGTGATTTAGAACGATTGTTACCACCACTTTACGGATGATGAAACTGAGACTGATTTAGGCTTGACAACTTGCGCAAAGTCACCCAACTCCTAAGACGTAGTGCGGATAAAAGAAGATGCTGTTAACTAAGTTGATAGAATCTGTCTGTAGAGGGTTTTTTCCCCCACTAGGAATTCTTTTCCCCTACTAAAGGAAGATGTGGAATCCAAATTTTCTCACACGTCCCCTTTTACCTGAGAGCCTGCCCCAGGTGTAAAGCATAATTAGTAGTCATAAGATAAAATTTCTTCTTTTTATAAATGCTGAAAGCACTTAGGCTTAGACTTGGAGAAGTTATTATAAATATTGCATATTTTAGAACAAATATTGCCTATGGATGGCATTACCATAAAACTTCAATAATTGCCATGAAAAACATTTCTAGAATACATTAATTTATTTTCTAATCTTAATAAATATAATACAATAAAAACATTCCAAAAAATTGACTCAGAGCCAGCCCCAGTGGCCTAGTGGTTAAGTTGGGCGTGCTCTGCTTCAGAGGCCCGGGTTTGGTTCCCAGGAGCAGACCTACACCACTTGTCTATCAGTGGCCATGGTGTGACAGTGGCTCACATACAAAATAGGGGAAGAGTGGCAACAGATGTTAGCTCAGGGCAAATCTTCCTCAGCAAAAAAAACACAAAATTTTACAGTATCTCCAATAATTTTTCTGGACACATAATTGCCAGAACACATACCAGAAAAGATTAAGCTCTGATTGTTTTCTTGCAATTTATCTCTTCTCCTATAGCTAAAAACAAAAGAAATTTGCTATGATTTTACCCCAGATTTTTCTGGCAGAACAATAACTTATACCAACCCTTGGGATCATTTTCCATCCCATACATTCTTCTTGATAGAAATGGTTTTAATCTGTCCCGTTTCTAAGTGTCACCCGGTTCAGTGGTCTGAGGCCCCGTGACTTTGTTGGCATGACTTCCTCTGCCCAATGGCTTTGGAGTGCCCTCAGGTTACAGACTCCAGGGGCTTTGTTTCTATGCTCCTACCTTGTCTCCAGGCTTCCAGGCTGCTGCCTCTGCTGCTGACCACTGTCCTGTGGTCACCACTCCACCAGGTATAGCAGCATCTCCTGGAGGCAGCACAGTCCCCACCACTCCTCCTTTCCTTTGATACTTGACGTCAAGCTTGGGACAGGCTATTTCTCAGAAATTTCTTATTCACATCAGAAGCTAGACTGTAACTTCTGACAAGATTATACTGAAGATTCAGAGGTAATGGAAGGAGAGTGCCATGGAGATACTATTAGTAATGTAAATAATAATATGAGGATTGCAACATAGATACCAGTCCTCAAGACCACTTATTGGATCACCTCCGTCTTTAGCCTTGAGCTCGCTCCAAACAACGGAGGCCGGATCCCTTCCCACCACCGGAAGCATTTTAACCCAGAGAGCCGCCAAAATTAGCTCAGAGACAGGAGAAAGCTGTTTCTTGACCCAGTCTCAAGCCAGTTTCCTCACTTCTTTTCTAGGACCATCTTTCCCAGGGTGACTGACTATAGAAACATTCCTTCCTTTTGGGAACTATGCCTCCCTTTCCCTAGGTGTGATCCAGGCCTAAGGCCTCAAGAAAATGCGGCAATGGCTCCATGTCAGTGGATTTACCAAAGCCTGGGCTATTCGATTTGAAAGAACACTCTATGTGAGGGAACAACATTCCAGTCCACAATGAGCTGCGCCAAATTCTTCCTGATTCTTTTTCAAGCTCTCTGCTGTTACAAGAGGGCTTAGCTCACGTCCTCTCCATCACAGTTCTGCTTCTCCTGCAAACAGGCACCCGATGAAGAAACCACAAGACTGTGAGCTCCAGCAACAGAACAGTGTGTGGTTAGAACAACTAACTAGTTAGTCTGTACCATTAATCCAAACTTAGCCACTTTCTATCTTTGCAAGAGACATAGATCTGCTAAAAGATACAACACACACCAGCTCATCATATTTCAGACTTTGCTCCAAAGTTACAACCGCCCACCTGCAGGGCCTACTCGAGCATCTTTTCCTAGAACAAAGGGACAGTGGGCCTCAAGGGTAATTTTAAGATTCTACCTCTTAGAGAGCACAAAACAGCTTAAAACTTCCATGAGGAGTTCCAACCATTTAAAGCTTACACTCAATGGCGTTCAGTCTGCAGCATAAGCAAACTTCTCTTCTGTCTTTAGACCTTCTCCTGAAAAACACAGGTAACATTAAGTGCACCTAAGAAGCAATGTGGTTTGTTCATGCCCTAGGTCACCCACGGGTAGGTGTCTCTTGCTTCCTGGCCTTGGGCCACTGCACCCTACAAGGTTCCCACCCAACAGACTAGATAGACCAGATAGCCCCCAGATGAAGGGAGGGTAAAGGGGCTCCCTTTGGTCCAGGGACCATTCCATACTTCTGTCCGACTCTTGCTCAGGCAGCAGAAGGGGCTCAGTGGAGCATCCATTTTGATGCCTTATTTCTGCCCGTGTTCCATAACAGAAAGTGAACAGTGTCTGCAGCCTATTGTTAACTTTACTGAAAATAGAACTAATAATATTACCTACCCCAGGCATTTGTTGTAGGAAATAAATGGTGCGATTTACAGGAAAATACTTTTTATGACAAAACGCTATGCAGATGTTAATTATAATTATTATCTTCTATAATAAGAAATTGTGGGTTTATTCTAGTTCACTCTTTTAAGCACAAAACTGCTATGTCTCTCAAAACATTATGAAATTCTATTCTCTATCATAAATTCTTAGCCTGTAACTTATATTTCCTCTGTGTCCTTTCTCCTGAGTTTTGCAGGCACTTAAGCTGGGAGATCTGCTGACTGCACATCAGTGCTGTTGGCAGGAGCGGCTTTATTTTTCCCAGTACAAAGGTTTGTGATACCTGAAGATCATCTCTAAAATGTCTTGATTCTATAACGATTTTGTTGTTTTTGAAACAGTCCCCGAGACTGTACCATATCCAGGACTCACATCTACAGTTGCTTTGAAACTGTATAGTTGATCAAAATATTTGGGAGAACAACTGAGAAGTAAGGATAATTTTTAAATCGGCATGGTGTCTGAGTTAGTGTCCTGGCCTCTGATCTGATACTTAAACCGAAGCTTTGCCTGTGGGAACTCATTCTACACAATCGTTTCATTGTTATTGAACACAACGTGTAGGATGACCCTGAAAATTCAAATCCTCTTCACAGAGTTACCTCCTTAGACCACCACCTTGTTTTTCTAACTGACACGTCTAAGATTTCTTCTTTGCTCTTTATGAAGCCTGAGAATTCCACAAGTTCAACCTCTGGGGCGCTCTTCTATTCACTTTCACATTCAGCGAATCTTTGTAAAATGCTACGTTAGGTCTTCCAAGGGGTGTGTGAGACACTATCTCTGTTCTTACAGTTTTATTTAATTGCAAAGATCCACAGGTCCTTCCTACATCTTCCCAGCTGCACATTTAAACTAACTTTGGCTGGACCCTGAGTGTGGCTCCAGGGAGGATAAGCTATGCTGTGCTGCACTAACAAATAAACCACAAGATGTGGGAACGAAGTTCATATCTCAGTTGTGTGACGGCCAAGTCCTGTTGGTTGGGCTTTCCTCCTACGATAATTTGGGATCCAGCTCTCCCTACCGTCATGCTACCGTCTCACCATGTGGCTCCCAGAGTTGCTGTGGAAAGGGAAGAGAAGGCTGAAGGTGGCACCCCAGCTCTCCTGTGCCTCATCATGGAGCAACACAAGTCATTTATGCTCACACAGCATGGACCAGGACTAGCCTTGTGGTCTCACCTAATTGCTAGTTGCCTGAAAAGTGTAGAGAAGAATCTGGAGTCTGTAGAGAGCACCCCTGCAGTCACCATCACTGGTTGATTCCCTTGCTTCCAGTTCAACCCTACTCTCATGCTTGGCACATGACCTTGCTTCCACTTCACTGAGAAATATCAAGTTATTGTGACAATCATTTCCTCCATTCTCATCCCTGGTTTTCCTTTATATCTCAACACAGATGTCCTGAAAAAGTGGCTCTCCTCATTTCTAAGGTTTGCTCTGCCACTCTGCTCTTCATTCTTTGACATTTTGCTACCTCCAAGCCAAGACTTAATTCTAAAGTTATCTATTCTCACTCCAACATCTTCAAATACTCACGGTAGGTGTGTATCTCAAACCCAGGGCCACAAGAACTAGAATTATCTTGATTTTTTGGGTAATCATTTAAGTTCTTTCTGAGTGCCCATTCTGTCAGGTTCATAGAGAACTTAAACTTCAGGTTCTTTCATACCAAATTAAGCTGAAGTTGCCTCAAATGAATATTTGGCCCATTATGGTGGATC
Organism: Equus przewalskii; assembly: GCF_037783145.1. Taxonomy (NCBI): domain Eukaryota; kingdom Metazoa; phylum Chordata; class Mammalia; order Perissodactyla; family Equidae; genus Equus; species Equus przewalskii. The sequence goes on along the minus strand of NC_091846.1, from coordinate 18,282,559 downwards.
CATTTTTTGAAAAAATGTCTTTCCTCTGAGGTGGCCCCTGTCACTATGTGTGTATCTGAAGGAGGAGGGGGAGGTCGCAGACTAGGAGCCAGCTCTTCCTCAGTCCTCATTCTGCCGCATGCATAATTCTGGTCATCACGTGTAGTCTGAATCAGATGCAGCCTATACTACTAAATTCACTCTCAGTCCTCGCAGCCGAAGTTCTTCACCTCTGCTCTGAACTCCTACAGTGTGTTATCTGTGTCTCCATCACAGCATTTATCCCTTTGTACTGTGAATTATGTTATTATGTTGATGTCTTAGCTCCGTTAATAAACTAAGCTGCTCCTTTCAAGTGAGATCCATATCTGACTCATCTCTATGCTCACCTCCGAAAATAGTTGCCTCTCAAGTAGATGCTCCATAAATATTTACAGAAGAGGCCTAAAATGTCAGCACATTGGAAAAGCAAACGACTCTGACATCTGGGAGTTGCTTCATATTATTCTAGGGGAAGAAATGAGAGGGTAGAGGGGATGGTTGAAATAGGCTTGGTGAGTGTTGATCACTGATGAAGCTGGGTAATGGGCACAGAAGGATTTATTATACCATTTTATCTACTTCTGTGTGTGTGTTTGAAATTTTTATAAAAACGTAAAAAAAAAAATAATCAAATGCCTCATTTGAGAAAAACTGAAATAAGATGGTTATTTTTAGAGATAGACTTCTCATTTCAAACACCCGAGTAGAACAGCTCATTCAAATAGGTTAATTTTAGGATTCTGAAAGAATAGAGTCCAAGGATATTTTTTGACTCCCAGCCTGTAGCTCTTTAAAAACTGGGAATTATGTACATTTTCATTCACAGAAATTTTCCCAGGGTTATTTGTAAGTGAGCAAGGACTTGGTGGTGTTACTGGGCTCTGTACGATTGCTCTCCCCACATGAAATGCTCTTTTTCCACTGTACTGTTTCTAGATGAATGTGATTTACTGACGTAATTTCTGTAACTCTGCCGGGAATGTCAATGTTTCTGTCCTGCTTTATCGCTTTAGTCAGAAGTGTAGCCTTTGATTGTCCCACCTTCCCTTGCTTTTCAACACCTTCTTTGTACATGAAATCATCTTTTAAAATAAATCTTTTATTTTGGGATAATTTTAGATTTACAAGGAAGTTGTGAAGGTAGCACAGAAAGTTCCCCTATGCTCTGCATCCAGTTTCTCCTATTCTTAACATCTTACATTAGGATAGCACATTTGTCACAACTAAGGAACAAAAATTGATACGTTATTAACTGAAGCCCGTAATTTATTCCGATTTCCTTAGTTTTACCCAATGTCCTGTTTCTGCTCCAGGATCTCATCTAGGATACTACATTATATTTATCATCATATATGAAATAATTTTTCAGAGAACATTTTGTCTTTCTTTAATCCATGATATCAACTCAATATTTCCCCAGAATACTCATCTTCCCTGGGGAATGTATGATCCCTTTGCTCCCTTTTAAAATATTTTATTGATTAGAAATTTGACTTTGCTCTGAGCATCTCATTATAAGTAAGGTTATGACACTAAAACTTCAGGAGAGGGAGAAAGAAGCCAAAAAACCAAAACTCCTCTCTGCCTCAGAGGCCAAGTGAGTCAGTCAGCACTTCAGGCTTAGTGCTCAGGGCTTTCCTAAGCCCCACACAATGGGAAGACCCCAAAGTGAGATAAAGTGGCATCCATCCATCCATTTGCCTGCTTCCCCTCATCAGAGTAAATTAGTTCAGAATCCCCTGAGCAGTTTTTGCTGATGGAGATGGGAGAAATTATAGCTCCTGAAATCTAGTAGATGGCAGCCTGGTGCCCAAGAGCAGGAAATTATGTCCTGGGTACAAAGCAAGTGGCACAAAACAATGTCCTAGATGGGGAAGAGGAAGGAAAAAGAGAAGTTTGGACTGGAAGCTTCCAGCCTTTGTCCTGAGATATCCAACCACACACATCCACCCCCACAACTGGCTGTGTTGGTGTCTGACTCAAGGCCAGGAGCGAGATTACCTCTGTCACCGGGGAGGCAGTGACAGCGTGTTTACCGATAAAAGAGGATAATTAATGGCAGGCAAAAGTTTTAAAATCATTATATTAAAACTTTACTTTTTAAATTATTGTGCCCAGGACCAAGCTCTAGTACCAGGCCAGTTTCAGAGAGGCTGTGCCTCGGTTTCACTGACATTACCTAAAAGGAAAGCTGAGAGAGCAGGAAGGGACCGTTGCCAACTCTCCATTGTTCAGAGGGGCCTGCTTGGCTCAGTGCCAGGCCAAACAGCTCTGCCAAGATCTCTGAGGCCTGGCCACCTCCCAAGTCTGGCCAGCCCCACTTTCTCCGCTCTGATGTCACTAACCACTTCCATTCTTTCCACTGCACTGCTGCTGTCCACCAACCACTTCTACATTTGTGATAATCCTGGGAAATCACTGGGTTTGCTCTCAGAAAATCTGAGTTGATAAAGTAGTTTGCAGCAAGACAAAACTCCTGCCCGGTAAATTATGAAAACTCTATTTAAGGGCACCAGAGAGCCCTTTGAAACAACCAGGACTGGGGGCCTCAAGATTCTGAAGCAGAGTCGAGTCAGTCACTTTCTCTCTGGAAACAGTGGCTGATTCTGGGTGCAGGAAAAGAAACTGAGCTTTCTCTGGGCAGAGACCACTGTGGAAAAAGAGAAACCAATAGAGATTGTGGTAGACGCATGGGGCTGAAAATTCGAAATTGGAGACTTGATGGACTAAGATCCTGGTGAGGAGAATGAGTCAAAGAGCTGAACCTAGCACATAGGTAGTTTGCCCTTTGAGATATTTACCTAACTCTGGGAGTTTAAGAATCTAAGCAAGAAGTTTCTGAAAAGCATATTTAAATTATTGGTAATCTTGCTGTACTGAGGAGACAAGGATTAGAGCTCAGGATCAGCCAGAAGGAGGGGTCTCAATGAGCACATCGGGCTCTTATTGTTGGCTTTGGAGGTATAATTGCCAGAGAAAGTACAGGACATGGCCAGCTCAGTTTGAATCTCAGATCAACAAATAAACAATTTTACATTCTAGATATGATCCATGAAATAATTAAGACATGCTTAAATTAAAAAATTACTTGTTGTTTATCTGAAATTCAAATTTAACCAGGCATTCTGTATTTTTATTTTTGAATCTGTCAACCCTGCTTGGTGGACCTGTGGTGAGCAGAATAGTGGCCTCTAAAGATGCCGTACTCTATTCCCCAAACTTATGCGCACATTACCCTACCTGGTAAAACGGATTTAGCAGATGGGATTAAGTTAAGAATTTTGAGATAGAGGGATTACCCTGGAAAGTCTGGGTGGGCCCAATCTAGTCACAAGGGTCCTTGTAACAGATAGACATGAGTATCAAAGGCAGAAAAAGGCAACGTTACCACAGAAGTAGAGAAAGAGAGATTGGAGGCTGCTACACTGCTGGCCTTGAAGATGGAAGAAGGGGCCACAAGCCAAGGAATGCAAGGAGCCGCTAGAATCTAGAAACGGTAAGGAGATGGATTCTTCCCTAGAGCTTCCTGAAAAGAAGGCAACCCTGTTCACTTCTTGATCTTAGCCCAGTGAAACCTATGTCAGACTTCTCATGTATAGAACTGTAAAAAAGTAAAAGTGCTGTTTCAAGCCACTAAGTTTGTGGTAATTTGTTATGACAGCGATACAAAACAATAAGGCAACAATAGAGCTATTTCCTAGGAGGAAAGTAACTCAGAGATAAAGAGAATCTTACTAAAGCTTCAACTCAGCTTCTGATTATCTTAGCACATACTTGGACTAAGACACTATCTGCCAAGACAGAGTGAGTGGTGACATCTCTCTGGAGGAAGATAGCATCATCTGGAAACTCTGAAAAGTTTTATTAGCAATGTCCAGCATTAAATAACGAACTTGCTAGACAGAACCATATGACTGAAACTGTGAGGAAAAAACTGACAACAAAAACTGTCTCATAGTTGATCCAAATACAGGAATTAGCAGACAAGGACCTTTTAGCTATGAGTAATATGATTAACTAGAAGAGTTAAATGTGCTGAAAATAGATTTTAAAAATGAAAAAATCTCATCAAAAAATGAAGTCTTCCAAAAAATAAATATTCTTGAACTGAAAAACCAAAAAAAATCAATAACTGGAATTATGTACTCAATAGATGGATTTAATAGTAATTTATACGTGGTAGAAGAGAGGGTTAGGGAACTCAAAGACAAGTCAATAAAAAATATCCAAACTGAACTATGTGGAAAATGAAAAAGAACTATAAAAGCATGTGGGACGTTATAAAAGGATCTGACATTCGTGTAACTGGAATTCCAGAGGGACGAGAGAGAGAATGGGGTAGAAGTAATATTTTAAGAGAGAATGATCATGAATTTTCTAAAGTGATAAGAAACATCAAACCACAGATTTGAGAAGCTCAGCAAAATGCAAGCAGGTTAATGCAAGACCTATGGGGTGGAAATTTTAAGACGCTGTTGAAAGACAAACAAGGAGACGTGAACAAATTAAAAGATAGAACCTGTTTTTGGATAGAAAAATTCCCTCCCATAAAGATGTCAATTCTCGGAGTCACCTCATGGCGCAGTGGTTAAGTTTGCGCACTGTGCTTCAGTGGCCTGGGGTTCACCAGTTCAAATCCTGGGCAAGGACCTACACACTGCTCATCAAGCCATGCTGTAGTGGCAACACACATACAAAATAAAGAAAGACAGGTACTGATGTTAGCTCAGCGACAATCTTCCTCAAGCAAAAAGAGGAAGATTGTCAACAGACGTTAGCTCAGGGTCAATCTTCCTCATCAAAAAAAAAAAAAAAAAAAAGACGTCAATTCTCCCTAGGTTAATTTTAATTTGTAAATTTAATGATACCTTAATTTTAATAAAACAGTAAGGCTTTTTCCTGAAACTGGACAAAATTAATTATAAACTTTATTTGAAAAGATAAAGAAACAATAATAGAAACAGAAAACCATAAAAAAGAACCATGAGGGGAATTTAGCTCTACCAAATACTAAAATATATATAAAGACTAAAACTAAAAGAACACTGTGTTAGCATGTGCATAAACAGACCGATAGACAAAATAGAAAATTCAGAAATAAATTCAATGCAAGTAAACATTTAGTATATGACAGAGGTAGCATTGCAAATCTGTGGGCAATGGTGGACTTCTTATCAGGTAGTGCTGGGATAACTGGATAAAAAAGAATGAAATTGGATCCATTCCTCATAACCATACACCAGGATTAATTTAACATCAATCAAGGGTCCAAATGTAACCCATCTGTATAAGTTCCAGAAGAAAACTAAATGAACTACCCTTAACCTGGGATGGGAAAACTTTACAAACTATAACTTAATAGCAAGAGGCAATAAGGGAAAATAATTGATAAATTGGATTACTTTTAAAAAGCTCTTATGTGACCAAAGCACTGAAACAAAGTAAAAAGCTCAATGACAATAAAAGAAAATATTTGCAACATATCACAAAGTGTAAATATCCCTAAAATTCAAACTTATAAAAATAAATAACATGACTAACAACTCTATAGTTTATGTATATATTGCAAAATTAAGGTTAAAAAGCCGTTCCTAAAATAAAATCAAAATTAACAAATGAATCTATGTATTGAGTTGTTGACTTAATTACAGAGAAGAGTATTTCAAATGACATTAAAACAGTATACTTTGACAGTACATCTATGGTTGGAATATATCCTAAGGTAAGAAGAATTACAAGGGAATTTTAAACTATTTTCAGCAATCATATCAATAGTACCAACAGTACATTTGTTACGGTGAAACTAATATATTTAGAAACCAACATTTTCAGCTTAAGACAAGATATAAATATAAAACAGAAAAAGTTAACACTACAGAATAATAAATTTGATTTGGAAATATTTGAATTAAGCTCATATTTATATCTCTAAAAATAAAATGCATTTTGCACTTGTGTCTTTTAGAAATGCCAAGAAACAATGATCCATCTAGTCATACCGACCACTTCTAACATCCAGACTGTGGTCTCTAAATAAAATTTCCCAGTAAAATAAGACAGGACTGCTTGGGGAAATGGGCGATGCCAGATCCGGGGCGGAAAAGGTTCAAGATGAATCAGGAATATTTTGTTGTATCCAGAAAACAAGGGAGTTATTCAAGATTACTGGGGTCATGTTAAAAAGATTTAGTAGCCAAATTGCAGGTAATTCCACTGGCCAAAGATGAAATGATCTGAATGTTAAAAAGGAGAGTAATGATAATGGGTGGAAACATATTAAATATGTTAAGATCCATGCATTCATAATAACATCAAAAAATAAAAACTACAACAACATTATTGGTCATCTTTGAAGAATGCTAGGGAAGCAATACATTATTCTGAAAACTGGTAAAGAGAAAAATGTAAACATTTATATTGTCTTTCCTACCCATGTGATACCTAAGAGTAATCAAATGCTTGATGAGTGCAAGTTTTTACTTTTAAAAGAATTCCAGAGAATAAATAAAAAAGAAATGATAGAATTATAATATTAGTATTTTGCAAACCCAATGAAATAACGGATCTAGCAGTAATTACCAGTGGCTGTTAAAACCATTGGGCAAACTTTATAAAGAGTGAATCAGGCTGACATACTCCAACCCACTAATCAGTCTCAATGTCGCCAAAAAGAGAAACAACCACAGAATATCTGCCTCTTGAAGATGCTGGGGAAAGCACACGACATCATCTCTAGGGTGTTCTTAACAAAACATTGAATCTGAATCTAAAATGCCTCTGGATCTAGCTACCACTTTACAGGAAATACACAAGATAAAGGAAAAGGTTAAAAACATGGCAATGCAAGTAGTAAAATCCAGAATGTAAGAGGCCCTACAGAACAAATAATACAATTTCTTTACTAAATGAATTGCAGTAGGAGAGAGAGAGAAACTATAGATGCAATATGAGACATATCAACCAAAGGCACACAGCAAGAACTCTTGGGAGAAGAAACACAGTGACAAAGAGTTTCTAAGGTATCTGTGATTGAGGACAGCCCGTGTCGTCTGCAAGTAAGTGCTGTGTGAAGTCACAGCTGCAAGAGTCAGAGTGGGAGGCCTCAGAGAGGAAAGCACAGAGAGAGAGAGAGCCAGAGTGGATACCCTCACATCAAGTCTTCCCTCCTTCAACTCATGCTCAAGGCCTACCTGGCTTGAGCAATGTACGTGTACGTTTCGGGCACATATGGGGTGTAGGGTTCAATGCGTGTTACCCCGGTCTAGGAATTGCCACTCACCCTACAGGTAGCCCAAGGTTAAGCTCCCATCATTGCAGACTTTGAACTCTGTGTCTTTATTCAGTTCAGATCTTATCGCCTACCTATATAAGTTAGATACCGCAGGAAGCATGTTCACATACATTACCTCATTTAATATTCACATTACCCTAATTTAGGTATTATCTTACTTTACAAATAAGAGAACAGACTCCAAGATGTTAACGACGTGCTAGATCACATACGTAATAAGGGACAGAGCCAAACTTCCAACTACAAATTCTAGGTTCTTTCCCCTTAAAGCCCTTATAATTGGGGAGAAATTAGCCTCTATTGGGCTGGCCTGACTAATTCTTTCCTAATGAATGATGACAAATGTCACACCCTCCCGCCTACCCTGAAATTATCTCTATGCTCAGGGCAGTCCTATAAGACATCATCAAAGTAGACCTCTTGGGGAAACTTTTTTCTCCTTCTCACATAATTTTTATTTTGGAGTTGAAGGCAAAAAGAGAACTTTTTTTTCTCCAATCATTTTGAGACATTCAGATCAAAATGACACCCTTGTCAAAGTCTTCTTAATGCTGTGCTCAGAGCTACACAAATGCAGACAGCTGATGGAGGGGAGAGGAGGGGTGAAGAGGAGGTGTCCCTGAATTGATTAGAGATTGCTCAAAATGGATCATGTTCAACTGAATGATCTTCATTCTCCCCATTGTTTTCCATTCTGATGGAGTAGCATCTGACTGGTAGGTGGAGATTATTTTGCATCTTTTTTTGTGTAGTTGCCAATTCTCCCCACTTGCGTCTTGTCATTTGCAGGCACAGCCTCCTCTGAGGAGATTACGTGCATCTGTGCGGGAGTGGGGCTACTCAGAGTAGCAGCCCCCCAACATGGAATATAAGCCTGAAAGGTGAAAACTAAAGTTTTCAAGAAGAACTTGGGCAAAAATTACTTGTTGCTTGTTCTAATAGTGGTTAAAGAGAAAACCGAGAAGGGAGTTTAATAAAGATACACTAAACTATGTTTCAGAGAACATGACCTGTGCCCCAGAGCTTCCAACTGCATTTTTATGAAATTGAAATGACAAGGCCATCTTTGCTGGAGAGTAGATCACGGAAGTGGATTGAGGTGGATAGATATTCCACATAAGCTTGTTTCCTTTTTGATATTCAGCTACTAAATGCATTAGGATGGGCAGTTCAACTTTGTTATTGAATCTGTAGAATTTCCCATATTACGCATTCTTCACAGGGCAGAGATCACAGCAAAAAGCAAAATGGCGCCCTGAATTCAGCCAGGACTTGGGCCCCTCATTTCTATTGTTCAGTGTTTTCTACCACCTTGCGACTCAAGGTTACGGAATAGATTTTGAAGAAAATATTTTGTTTCTATCACTTATGACCATACCAGTGGATATATTTATAAATGAGACAAACTTTGAAATGATATGAAAAATCAAAACCAGGAAACTAAATTATTAATGTATTAGCTTATCCATAACAATAATGGTCCCAACACATGCACAGTACCATTCCTGTTAATGAATCCCCAGTAGTGGCATAAAGCTCCAGAGGCTCCCTGCTTTCGGTCCTTTGCGCCTTGTTGGTTATTGCTTTCCTTGTCCTCACCATGAAAACTCAGAGTATATGAGCCCGAATACGGCAACAATTATGTGATTTCAAAAGAAAGCTCTTTCACAGCTAGAATACCATTCTGTCAGGAATTAGCTGAAGATGATTTGGGAGACTCCTTCAGATTTTATAATAGAAACATATAAATAGGTAAAGACCTATTTAATAATGTGAAGGCAGTATTTGCCCATTTTCTGCCTGAACGAGATTCCTTTAACCTCATGTCGTCAGTTAGTTATCAGAAGATTAGCAGGTAATCATCTCTGTTCAGGTAAGTTCTTAGCCATTCAGAGGCAAGAATGAACATGACTGAGTATGCATGGCACTCGAATTTATGGTTCCACTTGCAGACTCGCTGTTCGGACCACTTGACATCAGCAGTGTCTTTTTTGTAATATTTGCTTTAAGGAGTATAGTTTCTATTTAAGGAACTACCATAAGCAAAGGAAAGAGTGAAAAGGAGTTCTCATAATTTGTCCAAAAGCTTGTCAGTTATGCTAACTCAGTTTAGAAATTGAACCAACGAAAAGCAAGCTTACCTAGCATCTTTTGGCACAAAGGATATCCACTCTTGGATTTCGGCCTTAAGGTCTTCAAACTTTTTATTTGACAGAATACCCAACATTCTTATTTCATTGAATGTGTCCATTCAAACATTTTATGAAGACTTGCTCATTTAGAGGAAATGAATTACCATGGCAATGATCTTGGACAGGAGAGGGGAGGGAAGAAGAGGAGATAAGGAGAAGAGGCATTTGCTCTTTAACAGGATGTAAATAGGCAGGGCTGTTTTTAAACACTCCATAAACGGATCTAATTGTCATCTAATCTCAATTAAAAATCACCTCTTATTGTGGGGAAACCTAAATCAGGAAGCTCCCACATTCTGTACGTGGGTAGAGTATACATGGATAGAGTGCTTTCTTCGTAGTACTTTTCTCAGTGCAAATCCAGGTATGTCATAGGTGCTTAATGACTCTTGGTTGTGTGTACTAACTAATTAGCCAGCCTTGGTGGTCTAGTGGTTAAGATTCAGTGCTCTCACTTCCGTGGCCTGGGTTCATTTCCCAGTCAGGGAACCACACCACACATTTGTTGGTTGTCATATTGTGACAGCTGCGTGTTGCTGTGATGCTGAAAGAGATGCTACTGGTATTTCACATACCAGCAGGGTCACCCCTGGTGGACAGGTTTCAGCAGAGCTTCCAGACTAAGACAGACTAGGAGGAAGGACCTGGCCACCCACTTCTGAAAAAATTGGCCGTGAAAAGCCTATGAATAGTAGCAGAGCATGGCCTGATAGAGAGCTGGAAGGTGAAGGGATGGCACTAAAGGACCGAGCAGGGTTCCCTCTGCTGTACACAGGGTCGATGGGAGTCAGAATCGACCAGATGGCACTAACAACAGCAACTCATTCATTCACTCATTCACTAACTAATTGTAGGATTTCAAATCAGAGGCCCTAATTTTAAAAAACATATCATAGAAAAGATAACACTCATGAAACCTACACTCTGAATTCAAAATATACTATCGTTTTATAATATTTGCTTCAATTTATTTTCATGAAATAAAACATTACTAAAAAAAGCTGAAGTTCTTTACATTTCAATCTCAACCCTCTTCTCCCTTCCACAGAGGCAATACTAGATATTCATTTTCTAGGAACCAATATTGGTTTGTACTTAGAGAAAGTCAAAGAGAAAATACAATCAGAGGGACTTCTGTTGACTATAATTATAATATTTGGAGCACCTCCTAAGATGTAGGAACAAACTGATAGAGATCATGAAAAGCACATATAAGCTCAAAATATGAAGATATTGTATAACTTTAAAAAATGTGTGTATGTGTTACTATAAAGCCTCCTTTCGTAGGTGCAAAGAGTCTGAAACAAAGATAAAAACTGTATACTCAGACCAATGAACGTGATTTTCCCACTGTACCTCTAAATGAAGCGTTTCAAGTTGAAGAATAGAAGGTGTGAAAAATGATGAGGGCACAGAAGGTTCTAAGTTTTTTCAAAGCATTTAGGAGATGCATTTTATAAAGCATTTATAACGCTTTGTGTAAGGCATTTAGAAAGCCATCAGATCTTGTTGAAATGTCATTTTCTGAGGAAGCGTTCCCTGATCTTTCAAACCGAGTCAGGTAACCCTATCATTCATTCTTGTTGTACATTTTTATATAACTTATCACAGTTGTAACTAAACTACTTTGTGAAAGCATTTCTTTGAAGTCTGCCTCCCATTATTTTGTAATTTTCGTGACAATAGCATCACATCTGCTGTGGTCACTGATGTGTCGCCAGCCCCCCCAGCATAACTAATTTTTGAAAGAAAGAGAGAGAGAGAGAAAAGAAAGAAAGAAAGAAAAATTGTTGAACATTTGAATTGGAACAGTGCCCATGTTAGGATATTTAATGCAAATGCTTAGTTGGCAAACAGCACATTCTTATTATTTCATCTGAGCCCAATGATCAGGCTCGGTATCGCTGTTCTCAGACAAGTTCTGTGAGTTCAGACTTCTATCCTTGCAGACTCTGCTCAAACTGCTGACTTAATGCTTCTTGTATTTCAGGTTGATACCCTCTGCTACCCCTGTAAGTTCCATATTCTTACAGGCTCCCAAAAATAATTCTCTCTCAAGTCTCGTACCCATTTTAAGGATTGAAGTGTTGGAAGGAAACTGGAGCCTGGGCAAGCCAAAAAGCCAGGATTAACCAAGCAAAGAGAGCCCAATGACCCAGGTGGTTGGTGTATAATTCACTGTCAGATAATAGCAGCTCTTCGTCATCTATCCTTCAATTTCCTTGTTCTTTTCGTCTGGCTTTGTGGGGTTTTTGAGATATAATTGACCTATAACGTTCAGTAGGTTTAAGGTGTACAAGTGTTGATGTGATTCATTTTTATATTGCAATGTGATTACCACCATAGAGTCAGCTAACATCTCCATCAGGTCACATCATTGTCATTTCATTTTGTGGTGAGAACCTTTGGGATCTAGTCTCTTAGCAACTTTGAAATGTTTAATACAGTACTGTTGCCTATGATCACAATGTTGTGCAATAGAGCTCCAGAACGTATCCATCTTCTAACTGCAGGTTTGTACCCTTTGGCCAGCATCTCCCCAATTCCACCCCTCCCTCCACCCACCCCCTGGCAACTACCATTCTACTCTCTGTTTCCAAGAGTTTGGCTTCTTTAGATTCCACATATAAATGATATCATGCGGTTATTTGCCTTTCTCTGTCTGGACTTATCTCACTTAGCATAATACCCTTCAGGTCCCACCATGTTGTCACAAATGGCAGAACTTCCTTCTTTCTCTTGGCTGAACAACATTCCATTGTGTGTATATATACACACATATCATATATATAGTGCAGATATCTTCAGTATTCTGTTTTCATTTCCTTTGTATATGTACCCAGAAGAGGGATTGCTGGATCATATGGTAGTTCTATTTTTAATTTTTTAAATTGAGATAACATTGGTTTATAACATTATATAAATTTCAGGTGCACATCATATTTCAACTTTTGTATACAGTGTATTGTGTTCACCACCAAAAGTCTAGTTTCCATCTGTCACAGTACAAATGTCCTCCTTTACCCCTTTTGCCCTCCCCCCACCCCTTTCCCTTCTGGTAACCACCAATCTGTTCTCTGTATCTATTTGTTTGTTTGTTATTTTTCTAAATTTTCCACATATGAGTGAAATCATATGGTATTTATCTTTCTCTGTTTGACTTACTTCTCTTAGCATAATACCCTCAGGGTCCATCCATGTTGTCACAAATGCAAAATTTCATCTTTTTTATGGCTGAGTAGTATTCCACTGTATATATACCACATCTTCTTTATCCATTCATCTGTCAGTGGCCACTTAGGTTGTTTCCATGTCTTGGCTATTGTAAATAATGCTGCAATGAACATAGGGGTGCATATATCTTTTCAAATTACTGTTTCCATGTTCTTTGGATGAATACCCAGAAGTGGAATAGCTGGATCATTTGGTAGTTCTATTTTTAATTTTTTGAGAAGTCTCCACACTGTTTTCCATAGCAGCTACATCAATTTACATTCCCACCAGTAGCGTATGAGGGTTCCCTTTTGTCCACATCATCTCCAACACTTGTTATTTCTTGTTTTATTAATTATAGCCATTCTGGAGGGCCTGAGGTGATACCTGATTGTGGCTTTGATTTGCGTTTCCCTAATACTTAGTGATATTGAACGTTTTTTCATATGCCTGTCTGCCATCTGTATATCTCCTTTGGAAAAATGTTCAGATCCTCAGCCCATTTTTAAATCAGGTTGCTTGTGTTTTTGTTGTTGAGTTGTATGTGTTCTTTATATATTTTGGAAATTAACCTCAGATATATGATTTGTAAATATCTTCTCCCAGTCGGTAGATTGTCTTTTCATTTTGTTGATGGTTTCCTTTGCTGGGCACAAGCTTTTTAGTTTGAAGCAGTCTCATTTGTTTATTTTTCCTTTTGTTTCCCTTGCCTAAGGAGACATATCCAAAAAGATATTGCTAAGACTTATGTCAAAGAGCATACCGTCTATGTTTTCTTCTAAGAATTTTATGTTTCACTTCCTACATTCAAGTCTTCAATCTATTTTGAGTTAATTTTAGTGTATAGTGTAAGATAGTGGTCTACTTTTATTCTTTTGCTGTCCAGTTTTGTGGCTGTCCAGTTTTCCCGACACCAATTATTGAAGAGATTTTCCTATCTCCATTGTATGTTTTCAGCTTCTTTGTCGAAAATTAGCCATACATAGATGTGCGGGTTTCTTTCTGGGCTCTCAATTCTGTTCCATCGATCTGTGTGTCTGTTTTTCTGCCAGCACCATGCTGTCCATAAATGTGTGGGTTTATAAGTTTCAAAGTATACTTTGAAAATATTTTTAATTTTTTAAGGAAATTCCATACTGTTTTCCATAGTGGCTGCACCAATTTACATTCCTACCAACAGTGCACAAGAGTTGGTTCTCTTTTCTCTATGGCTTCACCAACACTTGTTTTTCTTGTCTTCTTGATGACAACCATTCTAACAGGTGTGAGGCGATTCTCATTGTGGTTTTGATTTGCATTTCCCTGATAATTAGTGATGTTGAGCATGTTCTCACGTATCTGTTGCCCATTTGGATATCCTTTTTTGAGAAATGTTTATTAAGTTTCTCTGCCCATTTTTCAATCGGATTATTTGTTTTTTCGTTATTGAGCTGTATGAATTCTTTATATATTTTGAACATTAACCCCTTATCAGATATATGTTTTGGAAGCATTTGCTCCTATTTCATAGGTTGCCTTTTCATTTTGTTGATTGTTTCTATTACTGAGCATAATCTTTTTAAATTGATGTAGTCCCACTTGTTGATTTTTGCTTTTATTGCTTGTGTTTTTGGTGTCATACCCAAAAAATCATTGCTGAGGCCAATCTCAAGGAGCTTTGTTTTTTTTTTTTTGAAGAATCTGATGACATACCTCAAAGGATACGGAGATAACTTGGTTAATGAAATACCACTCACTAAAACAAAATATCTGTTCTTGCATTGGTTCAACAACAGACACCAACATTTCCCAGGGAAAAGAAGTTTTATTGATCCTTCTAGAGCTCATGATGAGATCTGGAGAGGAAAGAACTTCAGGGCCCTGGCATTACTCCTGCTCAGTTGCAGCTCTTCTATGGAAGACTGGAAGATGACATAAAAGCAACTGGAAACACACTTGTTTTATTTCTCTTGGCATTTTTAATTTTTGTGTTAAAATACCAAAGGAAATTGTTCTTTCAATTATCTATTTGTTCTATAACTTTTTCCTGAACTATGCAAGATCTGAAGATAGAGTGGTGAGCAAAATATACGTGGTCCCTGCCCTTGTGGATTTTCTAATCCGAAGGAGAAGATTGAACTAATAAAACAAGTAGAGAGAGGATCCAGTTTGGCTGGGAGGGTAATTGGAGAGGTCCTCCTCAAGGTAATGATGTTGAAGCTGAGGGACGAGTGGGGTTGGTCAGGCAGTTGGGTTGTGGTGGGGGGAGGGTGAAACATTCTGGGCTAGGTGAGGGAGGAAAGATCTTGACCTCTTGAAAGAAGACCAGGGTTCTAGAGGTTACTAGGCAAGGGATACAGTGGCAGAAAGTCATATTGGACAGATAGGCATTGTCCAGGTAATGCTGACTCTTGTAGGCATTGATAAGGATTTTGGGTTTCATTCTAAGTGCAATGGAAAGTAACTAAGGCTTTTGAGCAGGGGAATGATAAGATATGCCTTATGTTCATAATCACTCCGGCTGCTGTGTGTGAAATGTTGGAGAATGCAAAGAGTAGAGATAAAGATACCTACTCAAGGTATGGCACTAGTCAGACAAAATGTGATGATGACTTGGACAAACATGTCACCGAAGACAGAAAGGAGGAGCAAAATTTGATGTATATTTGAGAAAACAAGTGACAAATCTACTTGATGGGACTGTATGCAGGGAAGATGGGAGGGAAAGTCAAGATGCCTCTCAAGTTTCTGTTTGAAGAATTGTAGTGACACTTATGAGTTTATGAGAAAAGAGCTGGTTTGTGGGTAAGGAAGGCATAAGACTTCTGAGACACATTTTTGGGATAAGGAACTCTGTCAACTCACCACTTTCAAAGAGAACACATTCTTGGCACAAAAGCACAAGAGGCCACCATGGCCAATGACCTCAACAGGTGGGCTTGCAGACAACTGTACTCGAGTCTCCCTTAGATGCCTTCCATCTTTTCAGCTAGAACATTTAACAGCCTTTTCCAATCTCACAGAAACTATGAGTTGGGAGGGAATTTAAGGAGACAAAAAAGATAATTTTCCTTAAGCTAGCTCTTTTCATCTGCCTAAGAAGTAGTTTCCAGAATGAAATATTTGAGTAAGGGAACCAAATAAAGAGGCTAAAACATTTTCTTTCTCATTTTGAGGGGGGTTTCTACAGGCAGACCACACTATGACAGCTATTTTGAAATGTTAATTTCGAATGCATGTTTTCTTTCAATGATCACTTTAATGTGATCATTTAATATATGAATACCGAAGATCATAGATACATATTGCTAAATCCTACACTACCAGGTTCCCTTGCTAGTACAAAAAAATAAATAGCATTGACTATATCTAAAAATATTTACTTTTTGTCTTCTGCACAGAGAATGGCTTGTATGATACTTAATCAAATCAAGAGATTTCACAGTGTCCTATAGCATACGACACAAATGCAACAACCTTGAGAAAGCAAATCAAAAATGCTCCGAGTTCTCTCCCGAAGTAGTATTTGGAAACTTAGAGAGCATAAGATCTATAGCTAAGTTTTCTCATGAGCTGGGAACCTCGAAACAACATATTGTTCAGTCAGTTGAAATCACTGCAGTGAGAATATTCTTTAAATGAAAATAAATTGCAATCATTACTTGGATTTTGAAACTTGTTCAACATAATTTCTATATGGTCCAAAAAAACACATGGCTTAGACCTGCAAATCTAGTAAACACTTAGAACTTAATGCTGCTGATAGAGGCTTATCTCTTCAGGCTTGTCAACATAGCCTACTGAATGATAATCCTAATTAAAACCCTAATTATGTTTCTGCTCAGAGTATTTTTAGATAGCCTTAACATTTGATCTGTTTAGTCTAGTTTTACAGGTGGCTGTAGATTAAAAACAGGTTTTAAAATAAGATATGACTATTACATTTCTAATAATAGGTGATTGTGGTCCCAGAGCCACTTTTTATTTAGTGATGCGTGGAACAACCCTTTGATGATGGTAATTGTGCCCGCATATCCTATCCCTACACTGGGAAAAATAGGCCTCCCTTTGTAGTCAGTGCCTCATTTCTACCATATAAACTTTAGCCTTTTCAGTTCAGGATCTTGAGTTTCTTTTATTCTTTTCCTCTAAAATAACCTACCTTTTAAATTCTGCCCAAATCCTCTGGTTACCTGTGCCCAGGGACACTTGTCCTGATTTTACCTCCATGGCCTTGCTACCCTTTAATGAAAAAGTCACATGCTTTCAAGGTGGCTTCTCAAACTTGAGCTTGCATAAGACTCACCCAGGGAACTCACCAAAAATACTAATTCCCAGGCTGCTGTCAGAGCACTTCCACCTCCATCTGCCTTTCAGGGCTCTGGAAATCCAGACTTTAAACAAAAAATCTCAGACGGTTTTTGGACAGATTTTGAGAAACATTGCTTTACAAGACTCATTTTTCATTTCCAAACACACAGTTTCACATTTTCCGTCATGCTTATGGTTGTTTTCCATGAATGACAACATCCCATAATTATAAAGCATTAGACAAGTAGACAAATAAAAAGTGTTATTTTGATTATTTTTAATATTTTTCTGGGATAAATGTGGCTCTACCTCAAATCGATCTGATTCTTCCCTCACTTTACAAGTGAGAAGAAAGGAAGGAAACACCAGAACTTATACAAAGGCAGGGAGGGACTCTGGGTGAGTTCACCGGCTGGACTTGAGGTAGCCTGTGGCTCCACCATCACCACCCAGAGACAGACTCAGTTCCCCAGTGTCCCCTGAGGCCCTGACGGTTCTGATGCAGATAGGCCATTAGCCACATCTGACAAACAAGGGCACAGGACGCTCATCCTCTCCATTTGCCTGACACCTTGTCAGGTCCCATGCTTATTCATCCAAGACTTCACACAATATCCAGACTTCAGCTTGACAAAGTCATACATTTATGCCTTCTAAGTGGCTGATTCCATCATCAAAAGAAGATAAGTCTAAGGGCAAGTCAGGATTTACTTTTTTTTTTTTTGCAAGGGCAAAACCAGGACAGCCTTACAGCTGTCCAGGGTCTACGCAGCATTTCTGAAGAGGATGACCTCAAGGGACACTGGTTTGCAAAGCCAAAAGCTTTAGCAGCTTAAAATATTAATTTAAGCCATGATAAGAGGATTTTTTTTAGCACTAAACGGCACTTGAGTTATGACCTGAGCATGAGTGCATTCTATAGTACGTGCCCTTAGTAATGGTACCTCTTACACTCCTATACTATTCAGAAAGAGTGAGTCAGCCATTCACCAAATATTTACTCACAAGCTTTTATTGAAAATCTACTGTGTACTAGGTAACAAAGAGATAGAGAGTAATAAGAAGCAATTCTGGCCCTCCAGAAAAAACCCTCTAGTTAGGGAAACATTCTACATGTGCTAAAATAGAGGGAAGCATGGGTTACCACCCGGAGCAGGGGAAAATAGACAGAGAGGAGAAAGTCATCAAAGTGGGCTTTCCAAAGAAGGGTCCCTCAGAACTAAGTTTTGAAGGAAAAATAGAAGTTCGCCAAGAGGATTATGTTCAGGGGAGGTAGTGGTTGACATCCCAGGCAAACACTTTGTATGTAAGAAATGGAAGTTCAAAAGAATATGGTTTAATTGGAAATGCAAGTAATTTTCTAATGCTAGAGAAGAGAGGAGGAGCCACATTAGATCATGTAGAGTCTAGTATTTTTCTGATAGGCTATGGAGAACCTTGGAAGGTCTTTAGGTAAGGGATAAATAAAGTAGAACTTGGGTTCATTCACTGTTGATTTGCTTCCCCAAATATTTATTACAAACTTGCTATACGCTAGGCACTATGCCATAGTGAGCACTGAGAACACAATGCTGAAGAAGACAGAAATTGTCCCTTGGGAGCTTCAATTCTGATAGGAAAGACACACAGTAACCAAATAAACAACAGGAAAAGAAAAAACAGTCACCACGTGGTAAGTACTAAAAAGAACATAAAGATGGATATGTGAGAATAATGGGGAGATGTTCTTATGGTTAAAATGATTGAGGTAAGCTTCTCTTAGGACCTGATATTTAAGTTGAAGTATGGCAGGAACAAATTAGGATTTGGGTTCATTTATTCATTTACTTCAACTAATATTTATTATGTATCAACTTTGGGATGATTTGAGAGAAGAAATGGGTGAAGCACATTTGAGGCAGAGGTAAGAAGAAAGAAAAATGCCCTGAAGTAAGAAAGAGCTTGGCAAAAGACCAGACTGTCAGGCGGGTGGTGGACAGAGAGGGAATAGCAAGAGATGAGATGGGAAGGGTGGGCAGTGGAAAAGCATGGGAGTTTTGAGTAGAGAGCGATGTGCCTTGATTCCTTTCTGTGAATACATTCTGACAGCTGTGTGGGAAGGAAGGAGCTGGAGGGGTTGAGGGTGAAGCAGGCCGACTAGCTGGGAGGCTATTTCAGGTGAGAAGTGAACACGACTCAGACAAGATAATGACTGTGGAGATGGAGAGAAGCTTTAGTTCGCCCTGGACGCGGGAGGAAGGAAGGAGCCTTGTAAAAACCACCCTGCTGTTTTATGACCCAGCTGGTTAATTATTGCCAGAGCCCAAGCTAGAAACCAGGTCTTCCCACTCCTTGGCACTGGTTTTTCCACTACATGATGCAAACTCTGAAGAGTAAAAAGATTTATAAAGTTTGGGCAAATACCTTTTTTCCTCTCAGTCAAATGACTTTGATTTGAAATGCTGTCAAGGAGTATAACACATCAGCAGCATGGATAATCCAAGTAAAATGAAGGAGAAAAAGTGAGCAATGATTATGTCCGATTTTGTATTTTCCTTTTTATCATTCATTTGTTAATTCATAGATGGTTTTATCTGGAATGTATTTACCCTGATGCTTTTGCTATATAAGAATGTGCAATAGGATACTAGGAAGCTCAAATATTTGGCTTTTAATGCTTGTGAGGATGTTAGCTGTGTGCTGAATGGAGAGCAAAATTTGGGTGGGCTCCCCGGCGGTTCTCTGCACCAGTCTTCATAGGATGAGATGTGGAAAAGAAGAAGCATGGCAGTGTCCTGTACTAATTCAAAGCACTCCAAGAAGTTGGAAGGATGGTGGGTTTTTTCTGGTTTGTTCATCCTGTGGATCAGGACACCCAGACCTGAGCACATGGGGGAAGGACCAAGCCCCTCTTCAGAAGTCTGGGTGCTTTGATGTCCACCTGTCATCAGGCGCATCTTTTTCTACACCTTTTATTCTTCCAAGGCAGTTGCACTCTCTTTCTTCTTTTCACTCTCTCTCTCTCTCTCACACAACCTTGCAATAGTCCTTAACAATACATAAAGGGGAAAGAAGACAAGATATAATGTTCCAGAGAGAAAAATGGGAGAAGACATTTGCTGTTACCATCACCACATGTAAGTGCCATTCATTATGCATTGTTCTTTCAAATTAGTAGCTTCATCTAATTGAGCTATGCTGCTCTCTTGAAAGCTTCTCTATCAATGTCAAAATCAAAGATAGAGGGTGGAGGAAAGACTGTGTTTGGGAAGATGGTATTTTAAATGTGGCTTTATCTAAAGGAAATGCCACTCTTCTTCCATCTGTCTTTGTAAGCCTTTGTTCTTAGTGTGTTGCAAACTCCGCTCGAGTTATTGGTTTTAACAGAAGTTCCAAGAGGAATTCTTCTTGGGAGTTAGACACACAGAGGTGGTGGGTTGAGGCTCATTGTGTGATGTGGAGGAAGCAGAGACCTGTTCAGAGTTCAGATTCTGCCGCTCAGTTGCTTGGTAATTTAGGTTATATCAGATCAGAAGTAGGTCCTAGATCCCATCCTCGGTGGGTACATCAAGTCACTTCACCTCTCTGGGCCTCAACTTTATCACTTGACATAAGGAGAGCTAAAGGGCATCAATTGACCAGGCAATGAACTGAGTGCCTATGTCATTTAGATCCATAAACTCAGGATTAGTATTCCAATTTTATGATAAAGAAATCAAGGCTCCACTAATCAGCCTAATTTTAAGTCCTGGGCTCTTTCCACTACACTTGTCATCTTCTGTGATTTCTGCAAATATTTCACAGAAAATTCACTTTTTAAAGTTTGTATTTATTGCTTATACTGTAACAAACCCAAGAAGTACACTCAAACGTGTTTTATTATACAAGCTATAACATTAGGGACATTATACTCACCACTTCTTGCTGTTACTTTATTGACTTTATGGGGAAAATGTACTAATGCTTCCCCCGCCTGCCTTCTCTGCCTAGTTCAAACAAATCCAGAGACTGGGGGGAGATGTTAAAAACCCATTACCTTGTGTAGCTGCTTGTCTGGTGTATTAGTTATCAATTGCTGCATAACAAGTTATCCCAAATTTAGAGGCTTAAAATAACAACATATGCTATCTCACAGATTCTGTAAGCAGCAATCTGGGCACAGCTTAACTGGTTCTCTGAGTCTCTTCCAGGTTGCAGTCAGGTGTTGGCCAGGGCTGTAGTCATCTAAAGGTTCCACTGGGCAAGGACTGGCTTTCAAGTTCACTCACCTGGTTGTTGGTAGGATTCAGTTCCTCGCAGGCTATTGACTGGAGGTCTGTCTCAGTTCCTTGTCATGTGGGTCTCTGCATTGGGCAGCTCACAACCTGGCAGCTGGCTTCACCAGAGCAAGCAAGCCAGAAGAGGCAGAGAAAATGAGCGCTAGTAAGACAGAAGCCTCGGTTTTTTAATAATCTTATGTCAGAAGTGAGATCTCATTGCTTTTGCTGTATTCTATTCATTAGAAGCAAGTAATGAGGTCCAGTCTATATTCAAAGGAGAAAATTACACACAGCCACAGACCAGGAAGCCAGGATCATTGGGGATCCTCTTAGAACCAACCTACTACATGTGGTAGACCAGTGTAGTCCAAACATTGTGAAACCAAAACAAAATTGAGAAATGACTTGATGCTGAGGGTAAGAGAACTGTTGTCATCTCTAACTTCAAATTCCAACTTTTTGCATTCAGCAGGCCAGCCTCACTGTTTTCATTGATTCAACTTGTAATACATTTCAATTCATACCAATAAATTCCTATTTATAAAATCTGTCTTTATATCTGTGTGCCTATTATGCTTCCATGGAGAGTTTGTTGGGTGGGAGTGAGGGTGTAGAACGTCTCTGTTAAAAAAAAAATGCATGAAATTGTCTGGACTACCTCACGCACCATGGGAAATGAGGGTATTGGACTTTTAAGTTATACTGAAGTTTCCTTCCAGCTCTAAAACTCATTTTTCTCATCTGTAAAATGGTCAAAGTAATTCTTCCCTGACTACCTCATAGTGTGTTGGCAGAATTAAGCAACGGATAATGGATGTGGATGTGTTTCTTTAAATTATAAAATACTATTTTATAACATGCAATTTAAATTGTCTTTTTTTAAGTTATAAAATACTATTCATCCTGGAGGTTTCCGATGCTGACCCAGCATGCAACTCAAGAGAGCTGCCCGGTTCTCTGACCTGTCTGGAGGGAGGAGAGAGGTAGGTTGGGAAGAGCTCCCTGAAGGAAAAGTCAACAGCATCCAGCAGGTTGCAGAGATTGGTTAGCGGTTCCTGTCGTCCTGAAGTAAGGACCTGTTTCCATATGATGCTCTGTAAATTACCAGGACCCAAGGAGTGCACCTTCAGGACTTGAGTGACAGAAAGTGACTCAGAACTGGGGAGAAGGATGTTTCTTCTAAGGAATCTGGCTAAAAATAATTTGATCATAAGCAACTTAATTCAAAACAAGATGATAGTGATGAAAATCAGCTTGTCTTAGGATGACTATTTGACTTGAATAGGTGATTTCTTAAAACAAAATGAATATTTCTCAAACATTACATTTTTCCTGTATTGATAATTTGGGTTCATCACCAGCAAGTTTTACAGCTATTTACACAAACATTAATTTATTTTTGCTTTTTTTAAAGAATTTATTAGTGGATGGATATATTTCTTTCTTTTTTTCGTGTTTTTCTTCCTTCCAATACATTTTTCTGCCAATGAAATCATTGTAATATGTGGAGTTCATAATAGTGAAAATGTGGCAGCAATTTAAAGGTTATTTCCCATTCCTTGATATTACAAGTAGTACAAGGCAGGAACATTTTGCTGAAATAATTTTGAAATTAAAAATTATAAAAGTAGAAAAAATTCTTAAGAGACATATATCAATTGATGGTATTTCATTTGGATCATGTTATCATTTCAACCAAAGTATTGTCTTCAGTTCCTTGTTTTCGTGCAAAATGTATTTCAAATGTTGGCATCTTGAGGGAGCCCCAGGATGGAGGGCTTTGGGCAAAGAATCAGTGTCTTTGCCAAGGACGGTAGCCTTGGAGACAGTGGCAAGGCGTCCCCCTTGAGTGATCGCCTGGGCAGCGGGCACTAAGGAGGGCCTGGGGGAGAGCTTGAAAAGCTGATTTACAAATACGTGTAAGATGCCTCCCGGAAGCCCAATAATTATTTAATGAGGCTTTAGGGGAAACTGGACTTCTTGCAATATGCAGGTAAGTTCAAAATGACTGTGAAGTTTAAAGTGTCACTGTTAACGGTCTTATGAAGTTGAGGGAGATCCCAGTTACACAGCTCTAAGAAGTCATTATTATACTCTTGCTATCGCCCTACTGTTCACTGTAGATAGTGATTGTCAAGGTGGGATACAAAGATGATCCAATGAGCCTAAAACTGCCCTAAAAATTAAAGTCTTTATGAAAAAAGATGTTCCACTGCGGCATGGGAAAATAATTGAACTTTTAATTTTATTTATTATCATATATAAGAAGATAAATGAAATGAAATATACTAATATGTGATACGAGGATTAACACTGGCTTCCTCACTCAGTCCATATGTCCAGGGGTCCCAGGTCTCCAATGGCAGGTGGGCAGTGAAGTCAGTCACCTACCTGCGTGCTGTGAATTGTGATGCGCTGCAGTTTATGTGTCCCATAGTTAAGTGGATTGTACCGTTTAATTCTAACTAAACTGATGCTCCCCCAAATATACAAGTGGTTTAAAAAAGTTTCAACAAATTAAATACAGATAACACTCAATATAATTCTAACAATGAAAGAGCAAATTATCAGTAAGGAAATAGAGCTTCTTCTTCTAATACAAACTTGTATTAGACATAAATGCAAACTTTCCTTTGGTGTAAAGGTGGCATTTCAACAATGAATTATAAAACACCCGCTTTTCAAAAGAAACTCTGGCTGTAGAGAGGACACTGTGAAGCAAATGTCTGGACATGTTTTCATTGTTTTATTATTTTAGTGCCAGAAGCAATGTGTTCCACCTTAAAAACTGGTAACTGCGGGCCGGCTCTGTGGCTGAGTGGTTAAAGTTCCCGGCTCTCTGCTTTTGCGGCCCGGGGTTCACACCTTTGGCTCCAGGGTGCGGACCTACTCCACTCATAGGCCGCGCTGTGGAGGCATTGCACGTACAAAGTAGAGGAAGATTGGCACAGGTGTTAGCTCAGGGCTCATCTTCCTCAAGCAAAAAAAAAAAAAAATGAGGAGGATTGGCAATGGATGTTAGCTCAGGGTGAACCTTCCTCACAAAAAAACCCAAAAAACAAACAAAAAAACCTGGTAAATTATACATTCAGGAAACTTGCAAACTTTGCTCTAGCATGTTTAAAAATCCTCCAAAAAACAAGTTTCAGTGGTTTTTAAACACATTTGTTAAAAACGTTAAAACGCAACAAGTTCTGATTAGTTGAAAGAACATTTGATTGACATTGGGGAGGATGGAAAATTACTAGCCACATTTCGACTGAAACATTTATATAATTATTGGAGGGATGGATAAAAGCCTGCCATTATTTATTGAAGCAGCTTGAGATGCTTGTCCTCCACCTAGAGCTGATCATACCCTGGGATACATTTCCCAGCTATGACAGGCTTAAATCAAGTATGTAAATAAACTCAACTTCTATGCTGAACTTCAAATTATTGTATCAGAGGGTGGGAAAACAAGATTTTAAAAATTATAAAGCATATTTATTCTTTTTATTCTCATTAAAATATGACGATTAATGTAAGAAAATACATATTTATAAATAAACATACCTATATTGAAGAGGATGCTAAAGTATTTTTTGGTAGGAGTGTGAAATGAAAAAGTTTTAGTACCATATATTTAAGACAATAGTGACATCCAATAAATCTGAAATCAATATGCTAGAAAAAAGAAAACTACAGCCTCTTCCGAACAGCCCATATGTGTGTCAATAAATGTAGCTTCTTCTGTCCTCACTCTGGGTCTTTGTGGCCGGACCGAAACCTGGAGTGAGGGCGATTCAGACTCCCGTACAGACTTGGAGGAGAGGCAGGAGGCCTCAGGCCACAGCCATCATCGCTCTGCAAGGGGTCATGCTCAGGCTACAGATGAGAAATTTATTCCAAAGGGGATTTAAATTCTTAGAGGTGCAGCAAAGGAGAGGGCAGTCCGTACTCCACCGTGGTTTTGAGGTGGAAGATAAGAAAAAGACACTTACAAGATTGTTTATGAGTGATTTTCTAGACTAAATTTGCCAGGAAAATGTATGCACTCACCATCTGACCCGAGTGGAGTTAACAAATTGTTCCACCAAGTGGATAACTCTCTTCCCTTCTAGTCCAGGCCTGTATCATGACACATGTGGATTCCTGCAACAGTTTCCTCCTGCTTTCTCCGATGGCAGCTGCTCCAACCACTTCCCATCATGCCCCAAAGCTTGAGAGCATCTATCCATCCATCCTGGGGACCATCATGAGATGGAACTTCCCTAAATGCTGTTCCCTTATTCTACATATGGAGTGGGCCATATCAAATATGACTGCCAAGGCCTTCTGCCATATGGCTTCACCTTCTCTTCTGGCTTCATTTCTTTTGACTTCTCAGTAACAACCCAGCCATCAAATCAGACCAACCACTTCAACATTCCAAAGACACGTCATCCTTACTGCTCTCCTTTCAGAAGATTGTTTCCTTGAAAAACAAACAAAATCCACCATTTCTTCTCTTCCTACCTGAATTTTTCAATATGCCTACTTCAGATTCCATTCCTCTATGAATCTTACCCTATCCAGTCAAGCCCTCATGTACATCGACTCTTCTGGATTTCTACAATGCTTAAAACATGTAAGGCATAATCAAGGATTCTCTTGATTTGTTTGCTATTATTTCACTGTATTATTCCTGTATCTCCAACTAGATTTTGGGAATAAGTAGACTATTTTTTTACACTTTTATTCTTCATATTACCTATATATAGTAGTTGATCAACAAATTCTATTGATTCATTGATCTCTCTGGTCAAGTATAATTTCCTTTCTCTCTGTCTCCATTTATCTTGTTGAGCTCACTTCCCTTATCTGACGCATTCTTAGGATAATTGAAATATTGTCCTTTCAGCAAAGGTTAAAGGCCGAATTTCAGTTCAACACCAGGCTTTGCTCTTTCTGACAGTATCTCCTTCTGAGGCAGAGAGAACTCTGACCCTATGAATGAGACCATTCTTTGTTTAATAAATAAATAAATGAATGCATTTTCAAATACTCTCTGGGAGCTTCATTATTCTGGAAAGAATTAACTTAAAACATAAAAGATAACCACCACCTATACCCTTATGTAAACATAAATTTTTATTAAAGTAGGCTTAAAAATAGACTTCAGATTTCAAATTCTGACACTATCATAAAAGTATTTATATGTGTCCAACTATACTAATTAACAGTTAAAATGTCCTGATCACATTTTCATTCAAAAAATTAATTAAAAAACATTAGGGTCCTGACTCATGAAATTATTGTTGAGTTGGCCCCTCTGCTGTGAAATGCAAGATACAGGAAACTCAAACAAATGTGTGAAATAAAAACACAGTTTCCATTACTAACGGATTAATCAAAACAGAATCTATTTAAGTAACTAACTTTGTTAATAGATTTTAAACAGAAACAAAATCATGTATCTACTGAATCTTCCTCTCCTTCGGTGGGCATCATTATTTATTTCTTTGCTAGTCACAACATGTTCACAGCCAAAATGAGAAGAACGGAGCTCATGTGCAATGCAGGAAAACAAATTTTGTGTTTTAGTACTACCACTATTGCACTTTTTGCCTTTGCTACTTTTCTTGACTTTTATTTTCATTCTGTGCATAGCAACTTCTTAATTAACATTTTAGATGAGAACGTCAAAAACAGGGAGATGACAGACTGCTACTATTCTTGGTCCTGCTGACACTTTCCCCATGGCAGAATGACAGTCACAGCTGCAAGTCATTGCAAGGAGTCTGCCTGAAATTAGTATTAAGGTTGGGTCAAAAAAGCTTCAATTTTTTGAAGCAGTTTCATTGTCCTGAGCAGCACCTGATGAAAACTGGAAGCCACTCTAAGGTGTGGGTTTGTGTGTGAGCCTCTTTTGAAAACCACGGCCC
Organism: Equus przewalskii; assembly: GCF_037783145.1. Lineage (NCBI taxonomy): Eukaryota > Metazoa > Chordata > Mammalia > Perissodactyla > Equidae > Equus > Equus przewalskii. The sequence goes on along the minus strand of NC_091846.1, from coordinate 18,255,408 downwards.
GTGTGCCATGGGGAGGTCACAAACCGAACTGCATTTCTCGACAATTATTGAGCCTCTATGTTCACAGCATTGTGAAAGATACAAAGAAGTGTACAAAATGGTCTCTGCCTACAAGTGGTTTACAATCTTAGTGGGTTACATGAGGCTTATTGGGTTAAATGAGTCCACAACTCCAGATTTTTATGAAGGCTCAGCATTCCCCACGTTGTTCACACCCAGCTGCACCAAATTACATCACTTGAGCAGTTTTATAAGAAAATACGTTGACAATTAGGCAGTTATTTATGCCAATAAAATCAGCCAACTCAGTGAACACACAGAAGAGGATGAGGTGCTAAGAGAAGACTCCTTCCTGGATACCAAGTTTGGAAGGAGCCAGTATTAAGCAGCTGATTTCCATCCTCTTCACTTCACTTTGCTGTGTAGACAGTGATGTCAGGTCATGCAGTGATCTTGCCCCTGGGCCTTGAGATCCTGAGTGCACCAGGGCTCAATGGATATTCCTGATGATTTGTTGGTGACTTAGAAGTGTGGGGCTTATGGCTACACAAAAGGAGATGCTGTATGAAGAGGCAGCCTGCCATGTTTCTTCTTAGCTTTTGCTCTTCAAATTGAATCCTTTCCTATTGAGAGACACACTCGTTGGCCTTTATTTTATTCTTCTGTCCATACCTGCACTGGATGCTTGAAGTGAGAGGGTTTTTCACTAGGAATCTTTTGTAATCTGCCTTAAATATACATCCACTCTGTTAGCAAGAGTACCTGTTGTTTTCCCCTGAATAAAGTGATCACCAAATTTTTTTGGTCACAGGCAAAGATATTTGTTGGAGTTTTTTTCTCCCCATGAATCTTACCTGATGGATTACTAAGATAAAACCCAACTTAATGCTTAGGGGAATTGGAAGTAGTGGTTTGGCATCTAGCTTTTCCTAGCGCTAAAATTTCCAGAATTTTTGAAATCACCTATCCCTCTCAAAGATCTTTAAAATATTTTGAGATGACAGCTGATTCTCTTTCTGTCTCCGAAGCCATCTTTGAGAGTGTCTAGAAAGAAGGTCCTATAGTCTTTAGACATTCTAAGGTGCCAAATCACGTCAGTTGATATTTTTGAGCAACCACTGGATACACTCCTGTCTGTCATATTCAGAGGATATCCATCAAAGTGTTCTGAAGTATTAAATATAGGGAATTCACTCATCAATACCAGCATGGGTTTAACTATGTCCATAATCATATACGGACATAGTTAAACTATGTTTAGACAGGTACCTTCTTTCACAAAGCCCATGTATCCCATCCAGAAAGTCTACTCTGGTGCACATTCTTGTGTACTGGAAGGGAAAGAGTTGGAAGTGATGCTCCACTTCACCACAAGCTGCCTTTTAATCCTGCTCCTCCATCTGCTCTCCCACAGTTACTCCTCACCCTCCTTAATTGCATCCCTTCCCTCATCCAAAATTTCTTCCTTCTTCCCAGAAAGCAAAAACCAGCAAAATGATGGCTAGGAGCCATCTCCTCTTCCAACAAGTTTTTGAGTTTGTTGCTTACTCCAGGACTACCTCCTAACTATTTGTAAAATTCAACCGTTCATGCCCATCATCTCCACCACCACACTCCCCAGACCATCATTGTCTCTTACATGCACTGGGCCTCAGCTTTCTAACTGGCTCCCAGTTTGATAACTTCTACCTGGACTCCATTCCACAGTGGAGAGGGCTTTCAAACACACAGACGTGGTCATGCCACTCCAGTGCTTAAAACCTGGCAAGAGTCTTCTCATTGTCTTAGGCTATGCAAAGCCCAAACTTCTCAGCATGACTTAACAGGTGCTCCATAATCTGACCCTTGCACACATCTGTCTCATCTCTCACCAGTTTCCTTCCTTTCTTCTTCCTTCTAACCATGCTGAATGTCTCCCATGTTCTCTTTGATGCCTGAGCATTTGTCCATGCTTGTCCCTCTCCTTGGAATATTCTTTGCTCTTCTAAATTCCCAACACCCATTCAACTTGGCTAATTCATTATTGAATCTTTGGATTCCAGTTTAAACACCACATACTCAGTTCTAGACTACTTGACAATTTAGGATCCCTTACTCTCTGCTTTCTCATCACTCTTCCCCTTTCAAAACAATCAGTATGCTCACTACAATTACATGCCTAGGGACTTCCCTTCTGGACCAAGGGTCAGCAAACTATGACCTGCAAGCCAAATCTGGACCTCCACCTGTTTTTGTAATAAAATTTCATTGGCACACAGCCGTGCTCATTCATCTACGCACTGCCTATGGCTACTTTCAGACTACAAAGGCAGAATTGAGTAGTTACAAAAGGGACCATAAAATATTTACAATCTGTTCCTTTACACAAAAAAGTTTGCCAACACCTGTCCTAGACTATTAGCTCTCTGACTTCAGAGACTGTGTCTGCCTTGAGTATCAATGTATCCTTTGTACCTAACACAGTACCCAGAGGTTAATGAGTATTAAACAAATAGTTGTCAAATGAAAGAAAAAAGAAAGGAATAAATGAAGTGGGTATGCTTAGGACTTGATAAAAACACAGGGACTCTTGTTTTGCTCCATCTCAAGAAGGACATTAATTAAACAAAGTAGGGAAGTGAAGAGAATGTGGACGCCCTGATTCTTGCTGTGGATTTAACTGTTTTAGTTTGAGGGGGGCCTAAGGGAGATTTAGGCTATCTCCCCAAATATTTTCCTGTCCCTGCCTCCCACCCACCCCTTCCTGCAGCCTACCACCCAGTTCAGCTTCCTTAATCACTCCCTCAGAGCCTTCCTCTGTTCAGTGCTTGGTTCACCGTAGATATTTAACAAGCACATGTTGCATGAATTGAAAAGTCCACAGTGGCTCCCTGATGGTCCTCATGTCCAGTCCTGGATCCTCCCCATGACTCCCCAGGCCCTCTGGGCTGCACCCAGCCATATGTCTTGCTGTGAACCTTTCTCCCTCATATACACATCCTGCTTAAGGTCACCCTGATGCTTTTTCTGTGTAGTGTCTCCCATAAGATTCAGAACAGCCTTCAAGCTTCTCTTAAAGAGGAGTCCCCCGAGGAGCCGAGCCAATTACAGTGAATGGAGTCAACAAGCAAACAACTCAGGAAACCCTTCTGGGTCTCTGCTGATAGACCTGACTTCTGTTGACACCTGACTACATGTTCTGCCTTCTGGTCCAGTTCTCACACTGGACTTTGGGATTCTGACTCCCTTGTAGTGTTTTTAGTGTCTTCTGGAATGGGTACCTATTATTAGCCCTGCTACCTGCTCACTTCAGACAACTGCCCACTCCACTGTCCCGTGTGATAGCTCCCTCCATGAATGGCAACCGTGATCAGACCACATCTAGATTCCACCCCTTCCTAAATATTCAATCTAGATCTCACCTCCTCCATGACGACTTCCCCATCTACACCAAACTACTTCAGGGAGCGCTTGGTGTCTACTTGTTGGGAAACTGAGAGGAACTGATGTCAGAGAACAGAAAATGAGACTCCAAGACAGGTAGGAAGAAAATCCATCCATACCCATTGGCCTCAAACCACAGAAACAGTGTTGAGCCTGTTGCTTACTCTAATGATGTCTCAGAGCTGTTGGAGGCAAATAGGACAGAAGAGAAGGGAACAGGGAGTCTGTTACCAGAGTGATAGTTTCTTAGGAGAGACTGTGAAGTCTAATCTGTATCTGACTGCTACTCCAATCTCAGCAGTGTTTTCTGGCAAAACATGTGACAGAGGACGAAGGCAAAGGTATATTGGAATATCTTAGTTAAGAAATCAAAAGATGGGAAATTCACCCATTATTTAAAGGAGGTATTGTGAAATGATGGTAGTATCTTTTCAAAAGTTTAGTGTCAAAAGCACATCACACAAGACTGAGTGAGAGAGAGAAGATGCGTATTTGATCGTCCTGTTTGGTGTTGGGGAATGAATCTTCTGAGAAAGGCTGAGAGAGCTGGCTGTGGGAGTGCGAATTGGAAGCTGCCCCTGGAAAGGGAAGCCAGTGGATTTCCTGGGACCAGTGCAGGCTTTAGCTGGAGTGGATTCCAGTCATTCAAAGATACTGAGTGACTACTATGTGTGTGACATTGACATAATGCCAGAAAACAGAGCAGGCACCTATCCTCACTGAGCTTGCAATCTAGTCAATGAAAATTGAGTCTATCCACAATGTGACAAAGGAGAAACTTTGTCCCTGCCAGGGGCCTTGCAGTAATGAGATTGATCCTGTCACACAGTGCAGACAAGAAAGAAGCATCTTCTATCAGCATTAGAGTGCAAGAGGGATGCGACCATGACCCCCCATTGAGGTCCTAGCCTCCCTTGGCAACTGAGGGACACTCTTGAGAAGATGAAGTTTTGTGAGATGTTGTCAGGATTCCTCCCTTAGCCTAATCAGAAGAAGGCCTCCATTGGAAAGGCTATTTGGCAAGTCAGCTGGAAAGTGGAGCACAATGCTTGCTTTTGTACACCTGGGCTCGTGTGGGTGGAAGGAAGTACCTGTTTTACAAGCACAGTGCTTGGCACATAGAAGACACCTGATAGACACTGCCATTTCCCCTCAATTCTATCCAATTCTATAAAGACTTTTTTATTCATATTTATGGTAATTTAAGCAGGACATGGGTAACAATGCATAACAGTATAAAATTACTCTGGAGGATGTTATACATATTGACATGATAAAGTTCAATGGTGTCCCCGTTGGATAGTTTGGATAAGGCAAGTTTAGAGGCAGGATGGACACTCCCACAAGGAGTACATTGTTTAACAACTTTTCACAAGCTGACTCTGACTTTGAGGGAACAGGAGAAAAATAACAGCATCCTCAATCTGAGGAGCCCTATCGGAGAAGAGGAATTCTGGCTCCCGTGAGTGATTCCATCTTAACAATAATGCTGGAAAATCCAGATGGCCTGATTTTGGATGGCAGGCAATGGAGCACATGCCAGTATCTCAGATTTTAAGGTAACAAAATCTGTGATGAGAGACTGGGAAGGAAAGAAAAGCAATAACTATAATGGCCTCTCATCCAAACGTGTTTGTGTCAATGTGGCTGATGAGTGTGATGATCACAAAGTGCCTGCAAGAGGAGTCCAGGAAGAGTCCTCTCAGACGCCACAAGGGAAAGTCTGTGTTCCTGCATTGTCATCCAGCTCCTGAGACATTATTAGTGGCACCTATCTCTTCTCTAACAGTAATCAGTTCTGGGTGCTAATAATATTGCTTCAGGAAAAACGTAAAATGAATTTCTGGATTTTTTAAATAAAATTTGAAAATAATCTTATCTGAAACTGTGCAGTCATGTGAATACTAGTATTTATCCAGGAAGTACAAACTCTGCTGGGCATCTCTGGGATTCTTGGGTCTCTGTTCTGGGCTGTGTGCATTTCCATTTTCTGCAGGATTCTTCCCTCTTCTCCAGCATCACTCTTCCCTTTCTCCCCACAAATGGCGCCTCTCTCTTTGTCTTGAGAGTCTATTCAGGTTTGAATTCCAGACTGGGAGGTGATTTGGCAGGTAGCCGGCCTAGCTCCCGTCTGCCCTCTGTAGCTTCTTTCTTTCCTTTGCCTCTCTGGGGCCTGGTGGCAGTGAGGTGGCTTTACCGGGCTCTGGATGCAGAGGGTGCAGCTGTCAGAGATTTGTCTCCTGTCTTCCCTTTTTCACATTCGATGCCTACAGGTGGATGGTTAACAAGATTGTGCTCCGGGCAGGAAGAGCTGAAGAGGATGGCTGCTGAGTCCTCGTGTCCTTTCCCTTTTCCCTTCAGAGACCAGAAGCTGGGGGAGAGACATTAGAGCTGGATTAAAAATTGCCCACCGGCTGCTGAGGAGCAATGTGCCCTCTGTCTGGGCCTTGCTTCTCCTGCAGAGAGTGGCTGCTGTGTTCCGACTACCTAAGGTGATGTTCTAGTATCTAAGGTAATGGCTTTACCCAATCTTCCTCTCTTGTTCCCAAGACAACCCATGACTGCAGGCTACCTTGGGGTTTTTTTAACGCATAGATCATTAAGCTTGCGTCCTACCAGGGAAGATGAATTTTCTTGAGTGGGCAAAGGCCAGGACGCTGCCTAGAACTCTGAAGCCTGTGGTGAGATCAGAAGGAACCACTGACTGATCATTGCCTCCAACAGAACATTGCCTGGTCTCCGAGGCTGTGCATCTTCGTGTTCTCAGTTCTGCCCTGCTTGGGCCTCAGTCTTGTCATCTCTCTACTTCCCTGGGATTATCTTCCAACTTGCCATGGAGAGGGGTCCACCCAGAGCTTTTCCATCCCAAGCCCCACCCCCATGCCATCCCCCCACCAATTATCAGTCCCCTCCCTGATGTTATCTCTGCAGGAAATCAAAACACCATGTGTGTGAACATAAAATTCTGTCATTTATTTATGCTACAGACTTCAGGAAGGAAAAAAAAATCACAGCTCTCTTTCCATTAAAAAAAAAAAATTGGCACAACGTTCAAGCATTGGTGGCCTTAAATCAGCCTGTTATTAACAGCCAGGAAATGCCTGACCCAAAGGTCCTCATGGCTATTATAAACTGTGAAAATTATAAAAATGGAAGTAAAAAATAAAGTAATTACCTCTTCATGTGTTAAAAAGTTAAGTTGAATGGCCTGTTGCCATGGAGATAACTTCCTGTTTACTGTGCTGGTCATCCCTAACAGTTAAAGACCCATCACCAGCCAATGGGAAAACAGCATTTAGCTTCCCATATTCCCTTAACATTTGTCATAGTAACTCAATTCAGTCTATAATTTACCAGTCAGTAAAATTTGGTAAATTGCATTTTCAGATGTATTAGTGGTTTTTAATTTTTATTCATTGCATAAAATTACTACTGTGTACAAAAGCACTACTTTGTATTTTGAGGGGGGGAGGACCTTATAGTTAAAATATCCTAGTTCCCTCTTTTAAAAACCTGGCATTCTCTTTCTGCTGTAGCAAAAGGACTCCCGTGGTTGAGACCTTCTCATCTCCTCCTCGCTTTTAAGGAGGGTTGTATTATTACCAATGGTAATACTACTGATAATATTCACATTAACAAGAGCAGGAACAAAGTTGCCTTTCCTGTTAACTACATATGAGTTCTTTGGGCTTTTTACTTGAAAGATCTTAGGATTCAAAAGTAAACTATTTGGTGCATGATAATACATAAAATTATTTGAAAATTAAGGAATTCTTGGCCTCAATGTAAAAATAAAACCTAACACAAAGATATCGAATGACTGTTGGGAGATCCTGTTACTCAGGTCTTACAGATTTGAGTAAACAGTCTTTAGAAGAAGAAAGATGTGTTGACTTAAAAGTTCCAGGCACCATGGAAATTTAAAATGTGGAGGCAAAAGGGAAGGGGAACTGTCTGCTTTCTCTTGAACATCGGCCTGATAGGAAGGCAGCTGGAAGAGGTCTGACCAAAAGCTGCAAAGGGCTAGTGTTACAGAGCTGACCCCAAACCACACCACCCTCTGTGTTGCTATCAGTCTCCTTGATGGGTCTACCTATGCCTCTGACAAAGCCTCTCTGCTTTCCCACCACTCCCCTCCCAGCCGAGTACTCCCACGGGCTCCGAGCTCTCCCTCCTGCCCCGCCCCTGCCACCCATCTGTCCTTCACAGCTAGCCCTGGCAACAGCGGTGTTCTAGACACACTTCGCCCTGCAGGCATAAAATATTGGTGACAAAATGAAATAGAGACAGCTCCTGGCAGGACATGCAATATGCTTGAACTTTGTGCTCAACTAACTATGACATTTTTTGCCTTTTTGAAAGAGTTTTAATTAGCAATATATATGGATTCAACATTAAAAATTGAAATTGTGGCATGTGATTTTTAACGTACCATTGATTTGTAACCACCCTGGGCACTTGCATGTTATGGACGTCCTACAGTTAACTGTGTCCTTATTTAGTTCTTCCTCCCGCCATAACCGCATCTTGAAGGCAGCAATCCTATTTCATTCATCCTTATATCTCTCACAATTTCTACCACAGAGTCCTAGGCAGAGTAGAAACTGGATGTTAGTTTATTTAAGGAACACTTGGGATCTAAACAAGATCAAGAAGCGCATTTTATATGTTAAGCTTCACTGCATCTGATTCTTTTTGTATGAAGCCTCCTTAGCACCCTATGTTTGTGAATAAGCTTGCAGTATGTGTTTTTATGAGTTGTACTGGGGTCGGAAGGTGGGTGCAAAAGGAGATGTGCCATCACTTCAGTAGGGCTGAAAAATTGTTTGAAAAACCCTAAAGGCAAAATGAGCTTTGCTTTTGTTTTGAAAGGGATGAAAGAGAGTTCAAACAAAAAGGGATGCGATGATATTGGACAGAGTTGCACCTGCATTAGTGGCAGGGTTGACCTTTGTCAGATATATTGGAACATGTATGTTCAAATGAGAGATGCCCCCAATAGAACTGTAGCTTTTGAGGCATGGATATTTTTAAAAGTTATCCCTTGAAACTACTGCTGAAAGATGCATACAGTTCTGTTGTCAGTTTTCTAGAATAAAACCCAATTCATTATCAAATGCCAATCCTACTTTACTTAATGTGAAGTAAACATGTACATTTTTATCATCCTTTGCAATTGCGAAATAAAAGGATTCCCCAGCATCGATTGGCAGGTGGAGGGATCTTGGTTTCTTCACCTAGGGAATGTTAGAGAAAAGACGTGCCCTACGGGATGGCCCTGGCAGTGCCTTTGAAGTCAAAAGTGGACACTCTGCCTTGGCAGTCAAGAGCTGAGATGGTCAAGAGGTGTGATGACATGGCACAAGAAAGCCAGTGACTTATTCTGGAAATAGGACCTTGGCCATTGATGCTATCAGCTCCTGCCCCTATGAGAATCTAAGGAATGTCCACATTGATGCCCCAGGAATTAGAATTAGGAGTCATCATTTTATCCATTACTTCGCATAATTGCTTCCATTTCTATTCACATGGATTCTTGGCCTTAGCCTTGGCCAAGACTTTTGGGAAGCTTCTGTTTTAACAGCTTATATTATTCATCTGTCTTCAGTAAGTTACATAAAAAGTATGGAAAAGTAATGAACTTCTGCCTTCTGAAACAGGAAGAAGCTAGAAGACTCGTGGTGTTGCTCTGAAAAACGAGGTGATGTCCAACATACTTATCTGTCTGACACATGCCAGGCAGTGATAGGTGATGTTAACAGAAAGGTCAGATGTGTCCGCTCTAAAGAGATGGATCACACAGCAGCAATATTTCACGAAAGCTCATTTTCACAGTCTCTAAATGCTAAATGGTCAAGCACTTCTATTCTGGAAAAAAAGTGATAAATGCGTGTGTAAGATTTTTTTTTTCTGTATCCAGGTTTGACATTAGTCATCTGTTCTGATTCACCCAGAAACTTGGGGGCAACCGTGGGATGCATTTAATATGCTGGGTGTTGAGTTTAATCTGACACAGAATTTTTTAATGGTGCAATTTTGGACAGGTTCGTCAGGCAGGAGGTTATGTATGAGGAGAGGGAGCTGTGGAGATGTGAAGTCAGAAACCACCGTGGTGGCAGGAGCATCCAGGTGGGGAGGCTGCTTTTCAGCAGTGCGTATAGAAACAAAGGCGGCACCTGATAGAGGCTGGACCATTTCATGAAGGGAAAATTGTCATTGTCATGATTATCATCATCATCAAACTTTTAGTGAGCACTTGCTATGGAACTCTCTTACTCCAGGCTAGGAACAAGTGGGAGGGGGTCTCTGTAAATTGGCTCAAGCATCCCCCCAGAATTCCTCAGTAAGTGTAGCCTTCTCACTCCCCACCAACTCCAAACCACGTTACTCTCTCTCCTTAGCGAAGAGCTTAGCACAACACTGTCCAAATGGAAACAAAATGTGAGCCACAAACATAGGCAATTTTAAATTTCTTTTAAATAAATAAGAAACAAGTGATATTGATTTTAATAATTTTATTGACTCAATGTATTCAAAATAAAGTTTTAATATATGATCAACATTAAAAATGTCAAGATACTTTACTTTCTTTACTTTCATATTAAGCCTTTGAGATCCAGTGTGTATCTTGCTCTTTGAGTACACCTCCATTTCAACTAGTCGCATTTCAAGTGCTCAGTAACCACATGTGGCTCGTGGCTACGTACTGGACAGCGCAGCTATAAGTGCTCCGAGTGTCATTCTCAGGGGTGACTAGCACATTGTCTTTAGGACCTCAACCAGCTTTTTATCCCTGTGGCTTCATCTCCAAGGTCTCCTGTGACCTCCTGCCCTCTCATCAGCTCCCAGGTCTCTGAGCTGCAGGACAGCTTAGCACCACCTTTCTGGGCTCCGCCTCTAGGGGGCAGCTCTGAAAAGCGTCCCCGTGAGCCCTCTAGTGACTGGATCAGAATGTACAGGACTATGCAAAAACAACTCTTCAGGAACTTAAAAAAAATCCGTTAAAGTGCATTACGTGTATCCCATCTCCAAGTAACTCTTCTCAGCCCTTGCCTGGAGCAGCACCCAGCCACGCGGACTTGCTCCTCAGACATCCCTTCAGAGGAGCTACAATTTAAAGCTCATCACCCTTTTATGTCACCAGCAGAATTCCACTGTCTAGGATTCATGCTGTCTAAGCAGCACGCTCCCCTTCATTTGCTCTCCTCCTCCCCTGTGCCCCTCAGGGCATAACTACCTCAATTTCATTTCACCCCTTTTTCCTGCCTAAGAGAACCCCAGCTTTGGGCTGGTATCTACCCGTTTCCTCAGAGCTCATGGGCCTCAGGGAAGCTGCCCAGCCCCAGGTCCAGGAGTGGACCTGGTTGGCCTTGGGATAGCAGCATCCCCCATGCCATTGGTTGGTTGAGATACCAGGATTAAGCCAATCAATGCACAGAGTTTCCTGGACCAAGGGAATTTGGGTCAGTTAGATACTAGAGAAAGTATGTTGAGAGCTTCTAGGCAAGAAATTTCCTGTCTCTTAAGATTGAACCACTGGAAAGGACAGCTCTTTTCTCTTGCTCTGGACATTGTGGTATGTGGGTGTGAAGTCAGGAACTACTAGAGCTATTTCTGCAGCCACAAAGGAAGCTGCATGGGATGAAGCCGCGTCAACACACAGATAAAGGAACAGCCTGAGGAACTGTGGGGAAATGATGTTAGAGTCACTGAATTAAACTGACTCTGAAGCCCACCTTTCTATATTTCCGGTTACATAGTCAATAAATTCCCTATTGTTTAGACAGTCTGTGCAGGTCGTCTGTGACTTATAGTGGGAGTCTCCCTGACTGAAACAGACACCAACACAAATCGGATCATAGGAGCTTCCCTGCATATTCTACAGGTCCTGAGAGCAGGTGAGGAAATGAAATAGCCTGGAATTATTTGTGTATATATACAGAGAAAGAGAGAGAGAAAGGGGCAGGCTAACGTCCTATGCTCCTAAAGTTAGGATGGATGCGTTGGAGATATGCCAAACGGGGCAAGCTAAGGTAAGTAAAATGGAGCATCCGCTTACTTCTCCCAGGATGGGAACATAGATTCAATCTGATATTTAATTAGAATCTTTCTAAAAAATTAGAGATCCTAGCCACTCTACAGACTGAGATTTCTATTAGAAATTGGGAGAAATAGCAACACTGAAATAATGGATCTTGGGGAACTTTTCTGTCATAAGGATTTTCTCTAGTCCCTTGATGCAGGTGGCATGCCTAACTCTGTTCTGCAGATGATTGCCTCTGTTGAGCCCAGCAGGAAGGTGATGGGACAAATCTACAAGTCCCAGCTCACAGGAGATCAGTCAGCCACACCCTACGGCGAGTCCCAGGCTCTACGCTTCCTGTCCTGGGAGCTGCTTCAAAACCTCCCGTCTGTGATGAGGGGAGCTGGGGGCAGGTGACTCAGCCCAGAGTCACCTCTGAGACTGGAAAAGCGCTCTTGGACCTGACCTTGTGAGAATGATTGTCTCTCCCACTAATTCATCTGACCTAACAAGACCTGGTCCGCTGTTCATTTCCTGAGGGTTCCTTTTTGGCCTGTCCTGTGAAAATTGTTCCATTTTTTCCCCGTGATGTTCTAATCTCCCCTCTCACTCTGGTCAGAGACTTGTCCTCCTGCATCCTCTGAGGACACTGCAGCCATCCACTGCACCTCTTCACAACATCTACCTCTCCGTCTCTGATCTGTTTTATGTCACTCAACCCAGAGGAAGGCTCTTACCTTTGCCAATATTGCCTCTTCCTGAAATTTCAGTTTAACCAAATCTCTAGCCTTTGGCTCTTTCCTTCTGCAGCAGCTTGACTAGGAAAGACAGTTATCACAGAGGTTGTAAGTCTGAGGCTCCAGACCACACTCCCTGCCTTTGAACCCTGGCTCTGCCACTTACTAGGTATGTGACCTTGGGAAAGTTAAACTAGTCAGTTTCCTTTTCTAACCCACAGGGATAAGGTTTCTGATACCAAGAGATTCAAAGGAGTTGATACATGTAAAGCATTTAAAAGGTTCCATACGTTAAGGTTAAAACATAATCTGTCGCATGATAAGCACTCAGTAAATGTGGTGGTTGTGAAGTCTATTTCATGAGGAGCTTAAAATGTTGCTTGTCATGTCATAATACCTCAATAACTGTCGGCTGCTGTGTTAATGCTGTTGCCACATCACAGTCTGCTGTTCCTCCTTACCGTCTTCACTGAAGGGCAGATGGGGAACTTGGAAAGGGAACAGAATGGATTTATGATCGCCCAGATTTGCACTCAAATATTCTCTCTGTTACTTATAAGTGTGTGACCTTTGTCGAGTCATTTATAGATTCTGACTGTCAGTTTTCTCATCCAGAGAATGGACCAAAGAACATCGAAATGGAAGAGTTTGGGTGAAGATGAGTAATATCTGCAGTAAAACACACGGCACTTAGTGGATGTGCGAAACCACCACCACCATCCCGACCTTCCTGTGAGCGCTTCCGACCCAGCAAGTCAGTGAGGGAGGATGCCATGTTATTGACTAATACAGAGTTTGAATTATCAACTGCTTTTATTTATCTGTGGCAATATTGACTCTACACATTAATGGAGACGACTGCATAAATATCAATTTTGTAGCATTTCTACTGTTATAAAGGTACACCGTTTTTATTTTTAGTTTGTATCCAAACTAAACTAGAACCCCCTCACATTTTTAAAAAGAAAATGATCAACACAAGAAGATGTAAATATTTTGAACAGTCAGTTGAAAATGTACAATGCCAAATGTAAGTGGTTACAACAGGCTGAAGACAGGGTCTAAAAGCAACAAATTGACTGGATTTACTGCTTAGTCACATTTTTCCCACTCAGAGCTCTTATTTGGTTATTTAGGTATTATGGAAAAGTCCTCTCTCCCACCCCCCTGCCCACTACCACCAAACACGCTCACAAATGCACACATCTGCTCACACACGCGCACACACTGCACCGAGTGTAATGGAACTCTCGCCCTCTTTTGGCAGACAAGTCTTAAACCCCCACTGTCCTCACTGGCTATACCATCACTGACCCCTCTTCCACATCACCTTGACAAAAGGCTGGGGTGATCCACTGCGCTTGCCCTCTTTGAACAAGAACTCAGGAGGCTCTGAGGGAAATGAAATGAGCTTAGAGGCCCCGTGGACTTTAAGGAGTTTAAACGATTTTACATTGCGTTTCAACGTACTTTTTCTTTTCAGAGCCTGTTGAGTCTTTGAAAAGCTACGCTCATTTTTAAACAATTCACTATTGCTGTTAAGAAAAGAGTTTTCCCCAAAAAGCTGCAAATACCAATAATACAAAGTAAGCGAATACAAAGACCCCAAGATGTAACACAAAGTGACCCGTCCCCATGAAAGGAGAGATATCAGCGTTACAGTGGACAGAGCAAATGATATCCTCCTCTTTTAAAAACCATTTGGGAGGTTTGATGAGTTTTTCCTCAAAGATTTTTTTTGAAGAGGTCCTCTTATTTTAAGGGCATTTTATCCCATAAGACAAGAATAGAGGAGACATAGTCCGCTTTCCTGGAACAAGTTGTAAATTGACAGTGAGGGATAAGCTGACCCAGTGGTATTTGGGGCTAGACAATTGTTCCAATTGTTATTTTCCAATGTTTGGGTTTTTATAAACCAAAAACACATTTTGCCCTAAGCTCTTTCCCCTGGATTTTAACAAGTCATGTGTATTTGAAGGGAAATTGAATCCATATGTGTCTAATCTATTTACACTTAAATCATTACAGTGTTGTTTTGTAAGATTATTTAGATGACCAGAAAACCTTTTGAGTGTCTTTAGAGCTCCGCTTCTCACATGGCAGAAGTCCTTATTCTATAAAGAGGTCACATTTGCCCTCAGGCCCGATAGCCTGACCTTATTACACACTCATAAATCAGATCCCTGAGACTATTTTCATTTAATGAGTTGATACCACATGATTTCCCAATTCCAAGAGTGGAAGTAAGTCTGTCCACGTGCTACCAGAAAAACAAATGACTCTGAAGGCCCTTAGAGAGCAACAACTATGTTTTGTCCAATATTGGGATGAGATAACAGTAGATGAACTAAGAATAAAAATTTACCCTATAGACACAAAATAGAAGGATAATTGAAAGCTTGAAATAGATCCAAAATAATGCTTGGGATAATCAGAGGTACTGAAGGATAGGAGGAAAGAGAAATCCTACTCAGTAGGTCACACAATTATTCACGGACCCAAAAGACTTGTCCCAACAGGTTCTTGCAATGATAGTTTTAAGAATCACAATTGTAGGGTGAGAGAAACCTAGGCAGGTTATTGCATCACGTTTTGCAAAGATGGTATTTCATGTAGGGCTGATGCAGAAAGAAATAACACTCGTTAATTCTAAGGTGCCCTGCAAAGGCTTGCCAGAGCTTCCCATGGGAACCTCTACTGGCCATACAGAACAGGGATCCAGTACCTCAACCTTGTCAAGGCAAAAGGAGAAGTCAGGAGCAAGCTCATATTTTGATTATCTCAGTGAAACTACTATTTCTGTGAGCAAGACTAAGTCCAATTACAACTCTTAACATACCATATTATAAAAATGAAAATCAACTAATGGTTGCAGACTCTTTACCTAGAGAATTTTCTGAAAGCTGTTGTAAAGCACACCAAGTTTAATAAAAACTGTCATTAGGGGAGTTTTGTCTTCTAATGGACACTGACAACTCACAGGATGCCCCAGGGTCTCTCTAAACACATGCTGTGGATCTAGATAAGACACATGCATGGAGCTGAACTGGGGAGAGCACGGCTCATGGCCAGACTAATTAGGAAATACTGGCCAGAACCTAGAATGATCTCTAGTTTTCATGCAGCTGCCCTTTTCTGATTATCAGCAAGACATTCAGTACTAAACATGTTTAGAGAGAGCAATAGGAAAAAGGTTAGCACACAGACAGACACACACACGCACACACACATACACTATCGAGTTGTCATTTCCTCACTGCTTCAGAAACCACATTTCAACTCACTGCATTCTGGTACACAAACGCCAATGTGTGCTGGAGTGAAACCTTAGCTCTCCTGATCCCCGACAAGTGGTAGAGAGGCAGAGTCTAATAGCTGATGGGTAACGACCACATGCCAGGCTTGGAGCAACCACTTATATACCGCTAGCTGTCAAAATAAGCCTGCGTGGGAGAGAAAACAAACACACGTTGTATGTCTTCTCCACCGATGACTTGACGTAGATTAATTAGGTCATTTAATGCACCAAAGAGCCTGGACTGATGTCTTGAAGCTTGCCTTTTTCACTCTCCAAAGTATAATAGATTTTCATTATAAGTGTGTCAAAGATTCTACAACTTTTTAATGGTAACATGGTATTGCACTGAACAAACATACCATAATTTATTTAATAGTTCTTTATAATTGAACATTTATGAAATTTCTAATGTCTTGCTCTTATAGATAATGCAGCAATAAACTCCCTTTTAAATAAATTTTTGTTCACCTCTATAATAATTGTATCAAACTTTATTACTAGAAACAAATATTTAGCAAAAAGTTAGCACATTTTAAAGAATTTTGATTCATGCGTCAAATCCTTTCCTGATAGAATCAATTTCTATTCCCTGCCTAGAGTGTGTAAATTCTCTTATAAAGCTATGATCTCCTTTGAGTCTGTGATTATGACCACGTCCTTATTACTGTACATTACTACTCATTATCACCTCACTACTACTCGTTATTACACAAATTTTGATAATTTGTGTTTTTTCTTTTTAAAATTATAAGTGCCAGAAGTCTGTCTAATTCATTGACTTATTTGTTTTTTAACTCACAGACGCAACTCTTAGATTTATCAATTGTACTGTTTTTTACATATGTGATGTTTACATTTTCAAACAGACTATAATTGTAGTTTGATTACTTTTTTGAGTCAATAGTGAGTTAGAAGGATAATTTTAATGTCCAATCAGCCAGGGGGTTTTGTTTTGTTTTTAACTTTTATTACTAACTTCTGGTATTGCTTTATGACAGTCTGAGAGTTGGGTCTATACAGTCTATTTCAACACTTAGGAATTTATTAACTTTCAGGACAGTAATTTCCAATCTGTTGTTATTGTTTAACAAATGCAACACACAAAAAATTAAACCTTAACTGAAACCACAATATTTGAAAAGATAAAAAGCAGAACATTTTTGGTTGAATGGAGAAGCGAGAGGCCTAGAAATCTACTCATGATCACGGCCCCTTGGTTTTGACCCAGGCAACACCAAAGATCTCTTGAAACCCTATGGCTTTGTATATTTGCATAGCACAATTTGTTTTAGTATGTAAAGTAGCTGTATTTCTAGATCCTTGGAAAGAAGGCAAATTATCTTCTTGTACAGATTTATATATTGTTGCTAACTCAAGGTTATCAGTGATAATGCAAATACTCTGTATCCTTATTTAAATGTCAGGATGCTTGTGTTAAATGTCAGAATGCTTTTCTATGTCCTCAATGTTTATTTTATTTTCTATCTTATTTTTTATCTCTTTTCATTTTTCTGGAAACTTTGGGAGAATTTCTCAAGTTTATATTCTATGTTATTGGTTAGATTTTCTATGTTACCATTTCCAACTTTTTACAGTTTCCAAGGAAGATTTTAATTCCTTCATTGCATTTTGGTTTGACATGTGCTAGGCTGTTGTAATTACTTTAGTCTTTGAAATAATTCAATGAAATGGATACTATTTTAATCTTCATTTTATGATGAGGAAATCAAGGCTCAGTAAGGTAAAGTGACTTGCCCAAGGTCACACAGCTAATAAGACATAGAGCTAGGTTTTGAAGGATTGATTCCGGAGTCCTTGTTATCAACTACTCTTTCTTAGACATAGCTTATAACTTTATAGTAAGTCATTTTTCACATTGCTCTATTATTTGCATTTCTTGAGGAATTTATTCTCTGTTGTTTTTATTGCTCGTGTATATATGGTTTGGTTTTTTTTTTTTTTTTGGTGAGGAAGATTGGCCCTGACTAACATCTGTTGCCAGTCTTCCTCTATTTTGTGTATGAGATGCTACCACAGCATGGCTTGATGAGTTGTGTGCAGATCCATGCCCAGGATCAGAACCCAAGAACCCTGGGCCACAGAAGCAGAGCACATGAACTTAACCATTATACCACTGGGCTGCCCCTTCATATTTCTTAATAGTTACTTTAATTTCTTTCCCTCTTTCTCCCTCTCAAACACACACTTCCCCCATTTATATCTAGCAGTATAACCAGAACCAGGTTTTGGACTTGGGTTTGGGTTCCTTTCCACAATGACATTGGGGTACATCATAGATCCAGTCCCAGACCTGTTGTGGTTGGCCCAGATTCTGGTTCTGCAGTTGTCTTTGTTCCATCTTTGCAGCCACATAAGTAGATTTATGCAAGCCAGAGCTCTCGGCAGCGGTTGTAACTCTTTCCACTTCCTTTCAGGGTTGGGGTGCCCCACCACAGCCCAGGTTTCAGGCAGCGGGCTGGCTCGGGGCTGCTGACACATATGGGGCACTCTGTTTTCAATATCCTAAAGGGATCAATACCCCAGTTGTCTTGATCTATTCTAGACTGAGAGCAGAAGCAGTCCCTGCCTGCTTTCTAATCTCTGGTCCACAGAGATGTGCATCATTTTGTGCGGCAACAGCTGTGTCTTTTCAAATCTTTTAAATGCTGTTTTTTCTTTCCTGCTATGTTATTGTAACAGTGTGTGTAAAACTTGAAATCATGATACCACCTTTACCAAACGGCCAGGAAATCATTTTGAAATGTTTTGAGGCTTTCTCTATGTCTCTGTCTCATTATTTATAGTATTTTTTTTTCTCATGTACTCCTTCTGCTGTTGTGGCTTTTCCTATTCAATTATCTTGGAAGAAAAAAAGATTGATCTAGAGTTTAGTGTTTTCCAGCAGAACTGGTCCATGACTTGCCCTTGGCCTTATGAGTTGTTCATTTATAAATGGAAATGATTTACAATTGGAGGGAAAATTTAGGTGCACGATTTCTAGCCTAATTCCCCGTGACTGGCTCACATCCCACTCGTGCAGTTGTCCTGGCCTTAGACGTTCTCTTGCACTCAATGCCTGGTTCCTTGTCCTGATAAATTAACCCCAGCATGCCCTTCCTGTATCTGTTCTCACCTCTAATTTGTTACTGTTGGGATTTAAAATTCCAGAATGCAACATGCCACTGTCAAGCCTTCTCCTTCTTTTCTTCTCATCTCCTTCCATACACACTTCCGGCTGCATGTTTTCCAAGAGGTGAAAATCTCCAAATAAATGAGGAAGGGAAATTACTGATGGGGTAAGAGGTATGTAGAGAGATCAGTCCTGTGAACCCAAAAGAAGTATCTATGCAACTGGGTGATGGCCACCCTGTTTTTGGCTTGATACAGACCTTAGATCTCTGAGCCAGGGTACAGCACTGAAATAGGGCACCACGATACCCCCACCTCATCTAAAAAGTCAGGTTCACTCTATTTCCGCTGGAAAAGCACACCTAGGTCAACAATTGTGATTTCTGTTTCCACCTCATATACCTCTTAATTGGTGGAATTTCTTCCCAGGTTCTGGCAATATCTTGGCGGTTAACTTTAGTTTTGTACAAATGTTCATTGTTTTGCCCTCTTTCTTGTTATTTGAGTAGGAAATTAGGAGAGGTTGTGTCAGGATCAGTTAGCCAAAAGACTTTAAGCCAGAAATCTGCTTCTGGTTTTATTTTTAAATACAATTTTGTCAGCGACTATTGCAATTAGTAAGATCTTATTTTGCCATGTTGGCAAGAAAATTTTGGTTATTCCTTTCAGAGGAATCTTGATCAGACTACTCAGAGGCCACCTGTTGAAACTCCTTATTTATTTGGCATTATGAGAGTCTGCTCAGTCCGTTTTTGGAAGTCAGTCTGGTCCAACTTACACTAGAAGACTCAGAAACATCTTTGAAATCAGAAATCTCCATTCAAATCCCGTGTTCGGAGCTGCTATTAGTGCACACAGCTCCTCTGCATGAATTTAGAAAAAGTTATCCCTTCACGAAGAATCTTACTTCTACCTATTAAAAAATTGCTATGGTATACTTATTTTTGTAGAATAAGACACTTTACTGTCATCTGCCAGAAATTTGTCAAAATAAACATAGAAATGTGCAACACTTATGAGGGGAATGGTTTCCCTTCGAGTTATGCACTGGACAAGCAACACAACTGTACATGATAACCCTGCTCTTGTGCTCTTTTTCCTGAGAAAACTACTTTTAGAGATCACAAGAGGACTTATGGTCAGATGCAGTAGGTGGAACTAACTCTCCTGAAACCTCACTAAAATGAGAGTGAAACAAAAAAATGCTAAGGCATTTTGTTCTCAAGGACAAAGAGCAGGAGAGAAAGGAACGGCAATGAAATTGTGGAAGCTAGAAAGCAAAAGGATGAGTGATGAGTGAAACAGTAGTAATGGAAATGAATACTAAGCTTGCCAGTGAGGAAAGCTGAACAAGATTTGCACCGTGGAACCCCTCGAAAGGCTGGACGTTGGCAGCACTCAGTAACCGTGGGTATGGGAATGACAGCAGAGCTGGAAACAGTGTGGTTGTTTGGAAGTCTGTGTAAAAAACGTGTAGACTCAGATGCCCCGCACGCTCTCGCTCAGCACAGCTTGGCCTCTGCATTTCCCCACCTTGGTGGGACCCTGGAGGCTGTTCTCAGGACAGGGTGAAAAAGGGGGTCTCTGGAATGGGGGAGACCAGGCACCACGGAGGATGAGGGTGTCTATAGAACACAAGTAGTCAAAGTCCCAGGCCATTTAGCTGTTGAACGTTGGGGCCATAAATCCTCCATTACCACTCAGGTCTCAGGATGCCATCAGCCAGGCACAGACCCTACAGACAACAAAAGTTTCTTCCCTTGAAAGAGAAGATGTCCAAAGAGATTGACATCAGGGGTTCCCAGATTGCTCTCTTGTGTGTCCCAAAGGTGGGAGGCACCAACCAGCCACAGAGCTGCCTTTCAGCTTTTTTGGGCCACTTTCCTAAGTATAAGCAGACAGTGGAGGATCCCCAGATATCTGAAGAAAGTCTCAACTACGAATCACAGAGGCCAACACTCACAAACAGAAAAAAACAACTCGAAGAGACAGAACCACCCAGGAAATTGAAAAAGAAAACTATCGATATTCTCAGAAAGATCAGAGAAGATATTAGTCTCACAAAATACAATAAGAGGATAGCTGGTCTTAAAAAGAAACTTCTGAGGAAAAAAAAAAGAACTCCTGTAGATTAAAAATATGCTAGAAGAAGTGAAAAACTCACCAGAAATATTGTACAGCAAAGCTGTGAAGTCTCTGAAAAAGTAGAATGAAAAGAAAAGAGAAACAGGAAGGAAAAGAGAAGAAAATTAGAGGATTGGTCCGGGATGACCAATATTCAAAAATTAGAAGTTCTAGAACAGACAATAGAGAAACTAGGGCAGAGTTTGCGGATGAATTGTAATGAGGACGTGGAAAACTAAGGAAATCAAAACCAAGGCAATTACTAATCCCAAGGAGAATATGAAGTTGCGCGTGAAGAGTCACATTTCTCACATCATTCAGTTAAAGCAGCATTTACATAGTAATAATTCTGTAGTCACTGATTATGTAAGACACATATAGGGGATGGGTCCAGCAGGGTAAAAGAGGGCAAATCTTCCCCTGCAGTGGAGGTCAAAAAATAATACCTAAAACTGAAAAATCAAGAAGTATGTTATTTGGAGCTATGGAGGTAAATACTTTTAAAGCCGAAAATGGTAACCTCTCAGAAATGGGAAAAGGAGGGCGGGGGAGGAGGATGCAGTTTTTTCTTTTTGAGCAAACTTCACAAAACTATTTGATGATTCAAATTGTGTAAGAGTATCATCTTGACTTTTTTAACAAAAACTTTAAAAATCTTTGTAAGTAGAATCATGGATAAGTCAGAGGGAGAGACACAATCAAAGGTGTTAAAGAATGAAAGAGGACTGGGTAAGGAAAAAATAGAGAAAGGGACAACCTCACTTCTACCCCACCCTCTAAATTGTGCCGGGGTGGGGGAGCAGCGGAAATGGAGCACATTGGACACTGAAATGCAAGAGGATGCTGCCAAATGCCATCGGGATATCTGGTCCTGTTAAGAGGGAAGCCTCCAATAATGCATAATGTGCATCATTTTTAATGAGTTGGGGAAGGAGAAATGCACACCCTATTTGGAGAGAGCCTGAGTTCGAAGACTCAGGAAAGGAGGTAGCGTGCCCACCTGCACCTGCCAGAGTCCATCCTGGCTTCCCGCTTCCTCTTCCCACCGGCCCCACCACCCCCTGAGCTTCTCCTGGCTCGGCTCCCCTTCTGGAGCTGGTGGTACGGCTGCTGCTCCTCACTTGGTGGGAAAGCCTGTGACTATTCTGGACAGAGGGTGGGAAAATCCCTTTTATCTTAGTTTCAGTACAGTCAAAGTTAGTCTTTCAAGAGTCTTTACTGAGAAAATGCGTGAAAAAGGCCAAAACAAACTTGCAAAAGTTCGGAGGCCTGCATGCCTTCCTCAACTATCTGGTCACAGATCGAGGTGCCTTGATTGACACCTTTTAGAAAACACCAGCTTCCCTTCTCTTTTCCAGTTTTGAGCCCAGTCTCACAATATTTGTCCAGATCACACTTCTAAGGAGATGAGAATAATAAGTAGTGTGAAACTACATACTAGGAAGGGAACTGCTGGAAACCAAATGAAAATGAAAGTGAGCAAGAAAATATCAGAATAAATTGTTATTTAAAGAGACCTGAATTGTTCGAGGAAAAGTATAAGAATAAATTACTTTAAAAGATCTGAATTGTTTGGTCTTAAGCTATGAGAAGTGTACTTTTCCCATCCACTTCTTTCTTGAACTCCAGCAGAAGACTGGCTCGCGTGTAAAAGCAGACATTTAATAGGTCACCTCTTATTGACAAAACAAGTGGTCAAGGCCAGGTGTACACCTTCTCTTAGCCCCTTCCCAGGTAGAAAGGCCACCTCACTTTTTCTCTTTGTCTCAGAAAGAAAACAGAAAGGAAGTATGCTTGAAATTTCAAGGGCTTATGGACTCCCTACAAGCCATTCATGGCCCCCAAACTATTGAATATGAATTCTACATTTCCAAAATAAGGAATAGGCAACTTTGAATTCTTGCTAAGGTAATTTTCAAATTCGTGTATGACTTGAAAAAGTTCCTAACAGCCAGCTAAATTCTGCTCTTGGCTACGTTCTGGTCAGGGAGACAACATGGCAATTGACATGAGGCCTCAAGGTTTTCACACAGCAGCCACTCGTCAATGCTGAGGCCTAACACGTTTACTGAGGAACACTCTCATGCCTCAGATGGTTGTAAAACCAGTGAAATAGGCAGAAAAAAGCTGTTAAACAAAAAAAGGAGGATGTCCTTTAAATAGAAGAGAATGGCTGTCACCTAATTTACAATTTATAGCCATTTGTGACAACAAACAGGATGTCAGGTTGTGTCCCTCTCAGAGAGTGTATAAATCAAGGGAAGTGCTACTGCTACACTGAACAGCAACCAAGAGGGACCAGCTTCCATCACTATTCATCGAACAGGATGATGGCTATTCCCCTTAAAGCCTAAAATAGGCAAGATAATGCTCCTCAAGGCCAAGAGGATTCGAATTCTTTACCCAATGACCAGCATCGTGCTGGAACTGGTGGAGATCTCAGACAATTTACACTCGACCATTTTGTCCAATGCCTTCTCACTTTTTTATATGCCGGTCGGCTTAGCTCTGTGTGCAATATAATCAGACCTAAGCATTTCCTGTGCCTTTAAAGGTCAAATTATTTGGTTCCTCTTAAAGTTATTATTCCTTGATTTACTATTCTTTTCTTTCTCATATTCATTTGGATTCCTGCAGCTCCGTTCTCTGGTATGAGACGCTCTTGAGCAATCTATTTCTGAGCACTTTTAGGCTAGGAGACAAGATAGCCACAAATGGCTGATGTTTGTTAAGAAAGCCAGGATGCTATGGTGTCACTACCCTTGCACTGATTTGGAAAAGCATATTAAAAAAGGCAAAATGCCTTTTCTATACCAAGGACATTATCTGATATTAAGTTTTTGAAAATGATCAAATGAGTAATTAGCGTTAAACGTTTTTGGCTTCACCTCACAAGGGAATGATCCTAGAAAAGGGCAAGCATTGTGAGCTTTATAGTTGCTTATAAGCCTGGTCTTGTGTCGCTAAGAAGAAAATTACTTTTAAAAATCATATTAGCTGCATTAAATCTTAGTTATTATTTAGCCAGAGGCAATGCGTTTGTTTTAAAGTCTCTGTCTTCTAATCACTGTGCAGCCAGTCCTTTGTTTTGTGACCTTAGGCAAGTCATTTAAACTCTTAGTGGTTCACATTTCCTCATCTTCAAAAAGTGCACATTAGTGTTAGCAATTAGGAAAATCATCATGAAACACTTGCAAGATACTGATGTAAAATATTATTGTCCTTCTTTATAAGATGTAGTTACTGATCTGAAGTTTGGCACATAGGAGGCAATTCAGTAAACGTTGATTATATATATTAATGAATGAATGAATGTGTTTTGCCATCTTTTCCATGCAGACAGACCTAGAACTTCTCAGAGCCAATGCATATGTTCCTGTAATATTATGCAATCATCCCAGCTGGGTGGCCCTTGGCCTAATCTCCCCTCCCGACTCGTACCTTTTAGTTTCCTTGCACTCCTCCTTCTCATTCCCATTTCCACTTCGGCTCACCTCTTTTTATTCAATCTGTTGTTCCCCAAACCAATCCCATCTACCACTCCTCACTCATTCCATTGAGTTCAGGGCTGGTCTACAACGACAAGAAGATAAACACAGGTGGTCCCTTATCCAAAAAAACCCGGAAAAGAATATCAGCATCAAGCAGTGGTGCTCTAACTGTCTTCTAATAGGTCTTTCTACCTGTCTTTTAATAATGACCCAATTACCAACAACTGACTTAGTGAAGAAGAAAGGAGATTTCTCAAGCACACAACATTCATGACCTCCAGAAATGCTTCCGGAATAGGTGATCACATGAACAACATAAAAGAGAAATGTTCTTCTGGCTCCACGGGGCCTGTAATTTGCTGCTTCATAAAGCTTAATGAATATCCCACGGGTCTGGCATTACCAGTGCGGGTTAGTCTGTGACAGTGTTGTGGGCTCATCCTCAAATTTTATATAGTCTCTGTAAAGTTTCCTTGAACCTCAAGTTTCCAGATCAAAACAATAGGATTATTGTTATCTTAAAACAATTGAAACGTTTCCCCTCTTTTTGTGGCTAACTGGTTAATTCTTACTTGAAAGTTCAGTCTCTGAGCCTCCTGGATACAGTTTTAGCTTTCATGTCCCATTTGAGCTTAAATAGCAAATTTGCGCACACTTGAAAGAAAGGGTAAAAATAGCAGAACAGCATAGACCAAACAAAGGTAGCTTTATTGACAAAATAATGTGACTAAGGTTTTTAAACAACTTTCAAACAGAAAAGCCTGTCCATTTCGCTCTTTGGCTCTTGAGTGAAATGTCTCACAGTAAGTTATGGACCTGTGGTTGCAAGAGGTCCAGTAAGGCAACTAGGGGATGGGGATGGAGCCAGGCTGCAGGGCTAGAAGGAGACTTAGAGATCTTATGTATGATGAAACTGAGACCCTGAGAAGTGACCAAAACCAAATGCTTTGCCAGTGAGCAACAGAGCTTCCAGACCTGGGAGTAAAGCTTTGATTCACTATTAACAAGGGTCAATTACTTCTTTTCATTCAAAAAGGGTGCAAGTGTTTCAGCACTGAGATTTTTTTTTCAATGTCTCTTTCTTACTGGTTTGATCTTAAATTCCTTTGCATTTAAGACTAATTTTCAGGAATCTATTTCCTTTTCTATTGATCTTAAATAAAATGCCCTTAAAACCACTGGAGTACTCTGAATCCAGCCAACAAAAGAGGGCAAGAGAGAGTAAAGCAGGCCCACCCATTTCTTACCTGCCTCCACTCTAAAGGGGCTCACTTCATGAGACTTGTGCAATGTTATATGGTAATTATGTCTCAGTACAACCAGGAACAAATCACTGCCGATATTAACAGAATGATGGTATGGACTCTCAAAAGGCTTAATAAAATGATGTCTATTCATAGAAATAAATAAAAGGACACACTTCATTCCCACCCTCATTCCATTTGCAAAAACAAGTCACATGTCCCCATCTAGATGCCAAGGGACTGGGAAATATAGTCCCTAATGGACATTCACTGCCCGGGACAACTCTACAGTATGAAAGCGGAAGCATTAATTTTTTAAGAATATCCAGCCAACTCTGACACATCTCTCCCACCCCTCCTCTCTCTAGCACATCACGCAGATCCCTTCATAGCTTCTATCACAACCTAAAGACATGGATAGTCCAAGGGTAGACTGAGTCACAGGTACTTCTGCATCCAGAGGCTTGAACAACTTCAGCAAGAGTCTGTCACTCTCTTCCCATTTCTTGTCTTTGCTCTCCTATCTGTTGGCTTCCTTCTCAGGCAGGCTGTCACAACACGCTGGACACAATGGCCTTTAGAAGCTTAGATTGCATCGTCTTTAGAACCAGTAATCTCAGAAGGAAAAGAAAGTAATAAAATCACCTCTCTGACATGACATCCTCAGCAATCTGTGAGTGTGATCTTACTTGAGATGCACACTCACCATTGAGCACATCACTGTCCCTGGGAGTAGAGGATACTGGGGTCTGGCCCTCCTGGGGCAGAAGAAGTAGGGTCGCAGGATTTATTGCTCAACAGAACTTTGGGAAGGAGCAGTTTCTGGAAGGAAAAGCTGTTGGGCATACAGGGAAATACCAATGATTATGATACTGAGCTCTAAGAATGGGATGTAAACAGGCATGGAACTTGTGAATTTGCTTATTATTAGTCCTTCCTGTCATTGTTAGTTTTCTTTTCGTCTCTAATAACATATATCTTCTTACATATTTCTGATTTTTTGCTTATAAGAAGAAAATTATAGTTCTCCTTTTCTCTCACTATGCTATAGAATTTTCTGGGTTAAGGGCCATTCCACCCATTTAAACACAGCTTTAAATAACTAATGTGCCATTCCATAAAAAATAAATTTTGAGGGCTGGCCCGGTGGTGCAGCGGTTAAGTGCACACATTCTGCTTTGACAGCCCGGGGTTCGTCGGTTTGGATCTCAGGTGCGGACACGGCACCACTTGGCACGCCATGCTGTGGCAGGTATCCCACATATAAAGTAGAGGAAGGTGGGCACGGATGTTAGCTCAGGGCCAGCCTTCCTCAGCAAAAAGAGGAGGATTGGCAGCAGTTAGCTCAGGACTAATCTTCCTTGAAATAAATAAATAAATAAATAAATAAATAAATAAATAAATTTTGACAAATGTCTTGATAAAAGGATCCCTTAAACTATTTGTAAAATCAGGTTTGATTGCATTTGTTTTCATTTTGAGGGAGTGGTGTTGTTTTTTGGGCTTTTAACGTATCTTACCAGATGTGAGCAATTTTTCTACTAGGGAGCCTGCAACTTTCTTAAGATAATAGGAAGGTCAGAACTATGGGGTGCTGGACCTCTAGTTTTTTCCGAATCTATACCATTTGGATAGTGCCTAGATTAAAGCATGGATCAATTCATTCATTTATTCATTCAAGAAAATTATTATTATTAATAGCATTGATATTAAATATTAATATTTATAATATCCTTCAGGCACTGGGCTAGGCTTTGGGGATATAACCATGAATCTTAATTATATCTATCAAGACCTTTTTCCCAAATAAAATAATAGTCACAGGTTCCTGGGATTAAGACCTGGACATATCTTTTTGAGGCCCACCATTCAACCTATTACAGAGGGCTAGCCTTCCTGAAGCCAGTCAACATTAAAGTTGAGGACTAAAGGATGAATCAGTGTCTGGGGAGTTGAGGTTGGGGAGTGTTCCAGACTGGGAACAGAATGTTCAAAGCCTAGAGGCAAAAGAATGGTGCAATCAAGGAACTGAAAGAAGTTCCCATTTGGCCCCAGCTCAGAACACTGGGAAAATAAAATAGGAGAGACAAGGCTGGAGCCAAATTGTGTGAAAGCCACATGAAGGAGTTGAAGTTTATCTTTAGGCAATGGGAAGGCATTGAATGTTGTAAGAAGAGGAGAAGTGTAATCAAATATGCACTTTTGGAAGATCCCTGGTTGACATATGGAAAATGGATTAGGAGAGACTAAACTGGAATCAGGGGACCAGTGAGGAAGTTACCACCATAGTCCAGGAGAAAGAATGACTATGTTGGGGTAAGGATAGAAGGAAATAGCTGGACCCAACATGTATTTAAGGTAGAACTGGCAGAACGATGTGGAGAGGGAAGGCAAAGTGAGTTACCAGGAATGACATTCAGGTTCCTGAGTGTCACGGGTTCAATCGTGTACCCCAAAATTCATAGGTTGAAGTCCTAACCCCTATATTGACCTCATTTGGATAGGGTCTTTCCTGAGGTTGCCAAGTTAAAATGAGCTCATTAGGGTGAGCTCTAATCCAGTATGGCTAGTGTCCTTATAAAAAGGGGAAATTTCAAGACAGACATGCACACAGGATAACACCCTGTGAAGATGAAAGCAGAGATCAGGGTGATGCTCTGCACAGCAAGGAACACCAAAGATGGACAGCAAAGCACCAGAAGCTACGGGAGAGTCATGGAACAGATTCTCCCTCACAGTCCCCAGAAGGCACCGATCCTGCTAACACTTTGATCTTGGACTTCTAGTCTCCAGGACTGTGAGAGCATACATTTCCATCGTTTAAGCCACTCGGTTTTTTAAGGCAGCCCAGGAAGCTAACACCCCGAGACACTGGGTGGTACCAGCTGCTGAGCTAAGGAGCACTGGAGAAAGAGCTGGTGAGGAGCGATGCTCTTAACTTACCAACTGAAGTGATTTTCCAGCCACACATCAAAAAATTATCTTTTTTCATCTGAAACTGAGATAATACATTACTTAAAGGAAAATCAGTTTCATTTGACCTAACTAAAAGTTGTATTGTTACTTGAATACAAGTTAGAGGCACAGTTTTAAAGGGAAAAACCATAATCTTATAAATGACCTTCTACCCTTAAGCAATGCAATAGTTCTGGTCCCAGTTCATTATTTGAAGAAGTAGATTTATTAAATGTTCTGATATTCTGCTCTTCAAGTGGGATACTGATAATTCTGAATCACTTGAATTTGTTTACCTATGTAGTATTTCAAATAGGTAAGATGGGTGGCTACTATAAGATATTTATTAACACAAAGAAGCGTTATTAAATCTGTTTGTATCAAGTGGGAAGACATGAGTACCTAGCTTGGTGCCTGTCATAGAGTAGAAACCCAATAGCTATTTTAGCAAATGAATAAGTGAACTGTATAATCATCAAACATCAACATCATAAATTTGTGTTAAAGATTATCTAGACTAGTAGTTTTCGGAAAATTTTTAGCTGCAGAACTTCTTGTTCAAAGACATTTTACGTGAAACTCAGTATAGAAAACTGATGAAACAGCGCTCTGCTGGTTGAAACACTGTTGGAAGCCACAGAAGGTGGGGGTGAAGTACAGGACAGGAAACAGGGCTTGTTGAAGTCAGTGGACAGAGCAAGAGTCTCCAGGTGTGCTGTTCCACTCACAGCCAGGTGACTATACCTCTGTAGGAGACCAGAAGCTTTCCTCCAGAAAACATTAATAAGAGAAGATCAAGACTCCAGGATGCCAGGTATGGCTAAAGAGAGAGGAAACAAAGGCAGGGTTCAACGAAGGTCTGAAATCTGAATGACACCCCTACACCCTGTCCTTTCCATGGTCTCATACCAACAGCCAGCCTGAACAGCTGAGCCTGCCAGGCAAGGGGTTAAAGATTTGGCTCTTGAGAAACTGAATGGCCCAGAACAAAGATGGCTGCTGCATGCTGACATTTAGGGGTTCCTCAGCTAAAGGGCTTAATCCCTGCCCAGTCACCTTATGGTAAATTGCATTAAAAATTACACAACAAAAAATTAAACAAGGAAACTTCTCAAACTGAAGGATTCCAGTCTCCAGTTTGAAAGGGCTCTTGAAATGCTTAGCCAAAAAAACTCTCATTGTTTTGAAAAAAGACCTTTCTAAAGACTCATCAATTAGAAATTTTAGAGCACTAAAGATAAATAAAAAATCTAAAGTCTTCGAGATATTAAAAAAAAGAGAAAACAGAGGTCAAATACAACCAAGGGACATAAAAACCAAAGAAGAAATGCCTTCAAAATCAGGGGAAAAATTTTTTTTAGTTTACATTCTAATACCCAGCCAAACAAAAAATCAAGTGTAAAAGCAGAATGAAGACATCTCAGATGACTAAAGATTTTATTTTAAATTTAATAACGGGATTAGCCTAGAAAACCAGAGTGTAGCCATACCGGGCTCCCCTCGGGCCATGCCTTCCTCCCAGCTCCAGGCCCAGCCACATCCTTCCTAACTCCTGACCTGTGCTGTTCTTCCCTTCAACACCCAGGGCCAAATGGCTGCAAGGAACCTGATTGCCCCAGAGAACCTCCACTGGAGGCCAAAAGCTGGTGGAATAGTAAAAGTTGGCAAGAAGAAAAGAGGGGGATCTTAAGAGATACTTTTAAGCAGTGATTCGAAACAGCTCGAGACCATTTATTGATTCAATTCCAGAGTGTTGTGGTTTCCAGTTACGACCTTCGGATTAGTATGGTTTTACTGTATTTGGTTAGGAAATTTAAAATAATGCAATATCAAACTTCATGGGATGATGATGATGATATGATGATGATGGTGATGAGGATAATGATGGTGATGATGATTTATAGATTTTAAAAAGAAACAAAGTAAAAGAAAAGCAAAACACAATAAGATGGTGAGTCCAAGCCTTCTAGAGCAGTTGATGAAAATACCAGCACCTTGTGATTAGATTATGATTTATGTTTATTTTTGTTTTCTAGACAACGCATAGTTTTCAGTAGAATCCTGAAAAAGAGGTCACAACTTCCTTTGGATAGATATCTGTTCACAAGAAATCCATAAATTAGGAACTTTACGTAATAATCAGAGGGATTGAGTCTATTTCTCTTCAAACTGAAGTTACCCCTGCTAGAATATATAAGCCACGAACAAAGACAAAACTGTGGTGGAAATTTTGCAATTAAAATTGTATTCCTACAACACCAAATGCTGGGAATGTGTGAGCAACAGGAACTCTCATTCATTGCTGGTGGGAATGCAAAATGGTGCAGCCACTTTGGAAGACAGTTGGGTGGTTTCCTACAAAACTAAATATACCCTTACCATACGATCCAGTAAATGTGTTCCTTGGTATTTACCCAAAGAAGTTGAAAACTTATGTCCACACAAAAACCTGCACACAGGTGTTTATAGCAGCTTTATTCATAATTGCCAAAACTTAGAAGGAATCAAGATGCCCTTCAGTAGGTGATTGGATAAATAAACTGTGGTACATCCAGACAGTGGAATATTGTTCAGTACTAAAAAGAAATGAGCTATCAAGCCATGAAAAGATGTGGAAGGAACTTAAATGCATATTACTAAGTAAAAGAAGCCAATCTGAAAAGGACACATACTGTATGCTTCCAACTATATGACATTCAGGAAAAGGCAAAACTATGGAGACAGGAAAAAGGTTCAGTGGTTGCCAGGGGTTGTGGAGGGTGGGGGCTGAACAGGCAGAGCAGAGAGGATTTTTAGGGCAGTGAAACTATTCTGTATGATATTATAATGACAGATACGTGTCATTATACATTTGTCAAAACCCATAGAATATACACCAAGAGTGAATCGTAATGTAAACTATAGACTTTGGGTGATAATGATGTATCAGTGAAGCTTCATCACTTGTAATAAATGTACCACGGTGGGGCTGGCCCAGGGGCGCAGCAGTTAAGTTCACATATTCCTCTTCAGCAGCCCAGGGTCCACCGGTTCGGATCCTGGGTGCAGACATGGCACTGCTCATCAAGCCATGCTGTGGCAGGCATCCCTCATGCAAAGTAGAGGAAGATGGGCACGGATGTTAGCTCAGGGCCAGTCTTCCTCAGCAAAAAGAGGAGGATTGGCAGCAGACATTAGCTCAGGGCTGAACTTCCTCAAAAAAAAGAGTACCACTGTGATGAGGGACGTTGAGAGTGGGGTAGGCTATGCATGCCCAGGGAGAGAAAGCATCTGGGAAACCTCTGTACCTTCCTCTCAATTTTGCTGCGAACCTAAAACTGCTCTAAAAGGTAAAGTCTAAAAAGTAATTGTGTTCTTTTAGCTTGACACTGTGATCCTTGTTAAAATGCAATTACTGCAGGAAGTAGAAGCGCATTAAACTGTGAGGAGTCATTGAAGGCTCGCTTTGAATGAGTTTTAGACTCTTTGGAAAAGCAGGTTTTTAAGGGGGAAGGGACCACAGACCAGGAATTGAACACAACAAGGAGACACTTCAGAAGCATACGGCTCAGGGGTTACAGCTGGCCCCAAAGCCATCTGGATGCTGTTTGTTCATTCATTCCATAGAGGTTAAGTACATGACTGGAATGTGCCAGGTACTATTTGAAGCTCTCAGGACATAAATGAAACAAAGTCCTCTGTCCTCACAGAGCTTCCTCTTTAGCAGAAAGAGATGGAAAATAAATAATAAAAAATACATAAAGTTAAGTCATACAGTATTTTAGGGGATGATAAGTTGGGATAGAAAAAGAAAGAAAAGCAGAGCTGCGTCAGGGGACTAGGAATGCCAAGGTAGTAGGGGCAGGTTCTAATTTAAAATATGGTGGGTGGTTTGCTTTTTCAAATGGGTAATTCAGTTAAGAGTCCACTGAGTATATAATCAGATCCCAAGTTTAAAAACCATGAAGTGCATCTGTGACAACTGCTAGACACTGAAAATTCACATAACACATGGGCTTAGAGGTAGTGAAGGCGTTTATTATCCTCTGAGGATATTTATAGATGTTCGAATAACATCACATTATCTCCTTTATTGTTTTGTGAGTGCAAGGGACATGCTGAGTTTCACAATCAAAAACAAAGGAAAATATGTCTATTGGAGAGATGACACACTTTCACCTCCTCTCCATCTGTAGACTTCCATAGGTACAAGTCATGCCTTATTCACTGGATGTTTCTTTCATCAACACATGAAAATGTTTAAGTATTTGAACTAAATATAGTTTCAAAAGATGATGATTATTATAAGTGCTGAGAGTGTTGTGATGTGCTTTACAGTGAAAGAATAAAAGACCAGAGAAAGTGTTGTCTCAGTACGCTCTCCTTTCTAATGGAAGGTAGACCCTTAATCACCAGGTTCTGCTCTCTGTCATTAGCATTCAGGGGGTTGAAAAATCATTACTTGGTAACTGAAGCTCATTGAAAATTATAGGGGAGAAACAGCCATGAAAATCACATATAAGAGCAAGAACTCAAGTCAAGGCTATTTTGTCCTTGTTTGATAGAACTCTGCCTTGAGATTTGCTTTGTGTTGCCTTGAGCTCCTAAATCACTCCCTCATTAATCATTTCCTAACAAAACCTAGGTGCTGGGGTTGGAAAAGAAAAGAAAGAAGTGATCAAAAATTTAACAATCTGACCAATGTAATCACTGAATAACACCAAACAACTACTAAAACAAAGGCTTGTGAAACAAGATTCCTGATCCTGAGTACGTGTGGCAGATGTTTCAGGCACAAGTTACCTGGGTAACAGATGGTGTTCTGTTTTAAATGTCTTGAGTTTGAGGTAGCTTTGAGAAATCTATAGTAAACATTTCTTATTGGGAGACAGTTTTGCAGTCCCACATCCAATCCCCATTCCTGTTGGGTGGGAATCCCCTTTGTGTGTAGAGTCAGCTAGATCTTTCCTCTGACTGCTCCCAGGCACAGGCAACATGACCCAGAATCTGCCAATAGGATGTTCCAACTGGAGACTGTGAATCCTGCGTGTGATACTAGGATGCCGACCAGGTAGAGTCGATTCATCACACACAGGACACAGTCATAGTGGTGGAGGCAGCAGGATCCGTGGCCATGGCTGCAGTGCCCGCAGTGGCAGCCTGTCAGCAAAGCTAAATGTTTCCTTCCGTGGGACTTGTTTGTACTTCTAGCTATGTGAACACCTGGGAATGTCCTGTTCCGATTCATAGGTAAGGCTGTCTCCCCAGCCTTACTAGCAACTCTAAAGCTCACAGAAAGTCAAGAGAAAATTTATTTTTTGTTCAAGTTTCCTTCTCAATCCAAGAATGTTGACTGATGATATCCATGTGAAACCTGAAACACTAACTCCTTCATCTCACAAAAGAGGAGAGGTCATCTCAGAGAGGTTGTGGCTTTCCCTGGCTTACTCAGCAACACGGTGTTCATACCACCATGGCTCAAATATCAAAAAGATTATTAAAAACAATGCATGAAACTAAAGAATTAGCTTAGGGATAGATTTAGAGTTTAAGTCTCGGGAATGAATCAAGTCACCATTTGAGAGCATGCAGTGGAACCAAAGGAGAGAGCTGAGAACTGAACCTTAGGAAATTTTACTTTAAGAAGTGAGTGAAAAAAGAGAGTCCACAGTAAGGCAGACTCAGAAGAGGCTGAAAAAACAGTAAGAGAAGGAACAGAAGTGTGGGATCATTGAAACCAGAGCATAAGGAAGTGATTCCAAAGAGAATAATTGATCTGCAGTTGACACCACCACCAATAGACTACTAACGATTCTGGTCACCAGTTATAATGTGTGGAGGGTTTTCTACACCACCAAGCAATTCTCCGATTCCAGCTGAGTGTCTTACAAATTAACTCAATCTGACACTGTCTACCTGGAGATAGAGTCACATCCTGCAGGTTGACAGCTCAGTCCTACAAGACTGCCTCCCCCCCTCACTTCAGATGCCAATCACAGGTCCAGGCTGTCACCTGTGCTTCTGACCAACCAGCTATAGATCAGAGGTTCCAAGATCCCCTCTTTGGGTTTGATTAATTTGCTAGAGTGGCTCACAGAGTTCAGAGAAGCGTTTTACTTAGCATCGGTTGATAATAAAAGGATATAACTCAAGCACATTCAGATGGAAGAGATGCATAGGGCAATGTATGGGGAAAGGGGTGCAGAGCTTCCGTGATCTCTGAGTGCGCCACTCTCCCACCCCCTCCACCTGTTCACCAACCCAGAAGCCGTCTGAATCCATCCTTTTTGGGTTCTATGGAGGCTTCATTACATAGGCAAGATTGACGAAATCCTTAGCCATTGGTGATTGAACTCAATCTTCAGACCCTCTCCCCTCCCTGGAGGTCAGGGGGTTGGGACTGAAAGTTCCAACCATCTAATCACAATGTTGACTCTATTGGCAACCAGCCCCCATTCTTTGGTGTGGTCCAAAACTCACCTCATTAGCATAACAAAAGACATTGTTACTGCTCTCATCTCATCACTTAGGAAATTCCAAAGGTTTTAGGAGCTCTGTGCCAGGAATGGGGACAAAGATCAAGTACATATTTCTTATTACAAATCCCAATATCACAGCTATGAAGTGAGAAGAGACAACTAATTATGGAATTATGAGTTCATTTGTAAATTAAGATATCTTTAAGAAAGAGGTCTTTAAGAAGACTCTACAGCCAAGGGCAGCTCCCAAAGGATGCAGAGTGAGTGAGGATGTGAGGTGAGGGTTAGTTCTTCCTTTAGAAAGTTTTGTGTGAAAAGAAAGGCAGAAATGAGACTGTGTGTTGATCATCAGAGGAGTGAAGGAGAGATTTTTGTATAGGAAGGGTGATTTGAACACCAAAGTGAAGGAACTAATTTAAAAGAAGCTAAGAGATAAGAACAGGGATTCAGGGACTGTTTCTGTTGCCTCTCCCTCAGCATCTCATGTGGAGACAAGAGAATTATTTAACAAATCCAGTTCATGAACTGTTAAATTTTCAAATATTTGATTATTTGCGTTTATACCTGCTTTTCTTCAGACAGTCAGTGACTAGTTGAATATTTTTCTTGTTTGGCTTCGCGTAGTCATGGTCATAGCCTGTTGTGTGGCTAATCATATTTTCTATATTTGACTCAATCACTACCATTTGTTTTTATTGTGTACTATCACACAATAAGAATTAGATATTATTCATTTAACAGGCACAGACATATTTATCACCAGCAGTCCTGTGCTACCCTGTGAAGGCAATTACCTCGAGAAGTCAAGTCAGAGAAGGTTAGCTGCCTGGGGCCCCTGGCTGCTTCAAGCCCATATGTGGAGTTTGGATGCATTTTGAGTGTGCGACACAATTGGTTTCATGCTGCATATTTCACATTGGAGTCACACACACTGAAAATTTAGCAGCCTCACCTGTCATTCCCAGGTAACCTCTCCGGAGAAAGTGTGGTAGTATTGAGTATTTGGAAAGAAAAATGTTTTGAGAAGTTCATAGACTTCAGAAAACTTGGTCTTCCAGCAGGTATGTGCTTTGATGGACACCCAGCATCCAATTCTGAGTCACTGTGGCATAAGCGAGTGCAGGTATTGATCATTTTAACCACTTTTAAGTGTACAGGTACCTTCTGCTTGTGTCTTGCATATAATAGGCTTTGGGAACTAAGAGGTTGAATTCTCAATGTCTGTAAACTATTAGTCTCAAAAACATTTTCCACTTTATGAGCTCTGTGACCTTGGACAAATTACTTAACTTCTCAGTCTCCCATCCATAAAATAATCATATAACTCCAGGGGCCGTTGTGATGGTAAAATCAGATGCACAAAGTTGAGCACAATGCCTGGCACACAATAAATGC
This sequence comes from Equus przewalskii, assembly GCF_037783145.1. NCBI lineage: Eukaryota > Metazoa > Chordata > Mammalia > Perissodactyla > Equidae > Equus > Equus przewalskii. Next base: position 18,219,131 of record NC_091846.1, on the reverse strand, counting down.
TCAAGAAATGGAAGATTTTTTTTTCACTTTCTCTGAACTTCTAGCTGTCATTTTTTTTAAATAAAAGATTGCATTTTATTTTTCTTTTCTGGGCAAGATTCACCCTAAGCTAACATCTGTTGCCAATCTTCCTCTTTTTCTTTTTCTTCTTTTTACCTCCCCAATGCCCCAGTACATAGTTGTATGTTCTAGTTGTAAGTCCTTCCAGTTCTTCTGTGTGAGCTGCAGCCACAGCGTGGCTAGTGACAGACAGGTGGTGTGGTTCCACTCCCAGGAATTGAACCTGGGCCACCAAAGTGGAGCACGCTAAACTTTAACCACTAGGCCCTCAAGGCTGGCTCATAGCTGTCATTTTTTTAACAGATAATAATTACAGATCATTTGCATGCCTGATAGTAACGGGAAACAAAAGCCTAGCTAGTGAACCTCAGGTGGATTCCTATCTCTTATTGCTCTCCTACTGCAACAATATGTGAAGTTGTTAATGTTAAATATGAAAGTGTTCCTCGAAAATAAATACTTAGATATTAGCTCTATTTGCTCAAAAATAAACCAAACATGTCATTCCTAGGCATTCAAACAATGTTGGGTTATGATTGCTCAGACTTTGTCCTATTTGCACACAGCATTTACATATATCACCAAGTTTATGCCTTTGCAGAGCCACATCAATATAAACACTGCTTTGTATCCTCTTCCTGAAACTTCCATGCAAATAATTTGTATGCCATTGAAATATCCAGAAATATTTGCACTTAGAAACTTTCATTAGTCAATTTTTTATTTCAAAATGGGATGTAAAAAAGACTTTTGGTATTATAATAGAAAAAACATGTTGGAATCATCCTTGATTCATCTTTTTTTCTCACTCTCAGCAGCCAATCTGCCAGAAAATCTTGTGGGCTCTTCCGTCAAAAGATATTCAAGATTCAACCATAGATGTCTTCTTAACAGGTCACCTTTCTTCATCCTTGTCTCTTTACAGCCTATTCTCCTCCAGCAGCAGAGTAATACAGAAAAACCTAATTCAGCCCTCTGTCCAAAAACCTCAAAACCTTATGTACCCAAAAGAGCTGAAAGCAGGGACTTGAACAGATACTTGTACATCAATGTTCACAGCAGCATTATTCACAAGAGCCAAAAGGTGGAAACAATCCAAATGTCCATTGATGGGTGAATGGATAAACAAAATGTGGTATATATGTACAATGGAATATTACCCAGTGATAAAAAGGAAATAAGTTCTGACACATGCTCCAGCATGGATGAATCTTGAAGACTTGAAGTGATGAAAATATTATGCTAAGTGAAATAAACCAGGCACAAAAAGACAAATATGGTATGATGCCACTTATACGAGGCACCTGAAACAGGCAAATTCATAGAGACGGAAAGCAAAATGGTGGTTGCCAGGAGGTGGGAGGAGGTGGGAATATGCAGTTATCGTTTAATGGGCAGAGTTTCAATTGAGGAAGATGAAAAGTTCTGGAGATGAATGGTAGTGATAGTTGCACAGCCACATGAATGTGTTTAATGCCACTGCACTGTACACTTAAAAGTGGTTAAAATGATAAATTTTATGTTATGTCTATTTTACCACAATTAAAAAAAATCCCTCAAATGGTCACCTACCTCAAAATAAAAGCCTAAATTCTTCCATTGACTTAAAGGCTCCATGTGATCTGATTCCACATTACTCCTCTGCTCTAAGTGCCTGTATTTCCTCCCGGCTCGCTCCACTCCACCTCAGTGACCTCCTTGTTACCCTGGAATACCCAGGACAGGGCGCCTCCACAGGTGCTGCTGTGCACTGGGGTGCCGGGCCCCCACAGCCCCCAGGGCTTACTGCCCACATCACATCCTTGCTCAGGCACATCTTCCTGACCTCTCTGTTTATAGCAAAAACACATTCCTCCCCGCTGTCCCCAACTCCCTTTCCTGTTTTGCTCTTCTCTAAATAACTTATTAGCATTTAATATACTATATAACTTACATATTTATTTGCTTCCCCATTCTAACTTAAGTTCCATAAGGATTTGCTTTTTCTTCTGTTTTGTCCACTTCTGCTTCCCCAGAGCTTAGAAGAGTACCTGACACCTGGTAGTCACGTCATGAATATTTGTTGATAAATAGTTGAAATGTCCAAACTCATAAAACAAGCTAAAAGGCAGAAAAATGCATTCAAAAGATTATTTTAAAATCCAAAATCATTACATTCATTAACTAAATATTTCTCAGAAAATCCCTATGAGATGAATTATTGATTGAGTCTAATCATTTGAGCTTTAATCTTTAATTTTTCCTGAATAATACCTAGCTCTTGTATTTTTGATATCTAATATTTCATGGTATTTTTTATTTCCAAAATATCTTGGAATTATTTATATTCAGATTTAATTTAGCAAGCATTTACCGAGGGCCCTCTATGTACCAGGCAACATTTATCCAACTTGATTTGGCTTCATCCCTGTCACAGCTCTGTAATCAGCTAGTAAATGTTTTTGGCTTTTAAAATATGTACTCTTTTAAATTTGCGTAGAAGCAAATTTTTATCATCTGAGAAGACAAAGTACCTTATTATTCCAGGAATGTATACTTCCACCATAATATAACGAAAATGAATCTTGAATTATATCATAATTCTCATTTTATAAATGAGGAAACTAGGGTAGATGATTAAGTTTCCTAACCTGTCAAATCAGGTTTCTTATAGAGTCTAGATTAAAATGCACTCAAAACTCAAATTATCAACTTGTGAGTAGCTTTCTGAAGCTTACTGATTTTTATTAGTACACAATTTCTTTTCAAAGATAAATAACATTATTTTCCACAAACCAATGTCTTGTGGAGTAAAAGCATATAACTTTTGACTCTATAAAAGACTCCACTTTGAATCCCTTTTCAAAACTGTTTTTTAATTTCTAAAGCTAATAGTACAATTTTCAGAGGTGCAGTTAAGATCCTGTTATAACTAGCTCTATGGGATGTGTTAATTAATTCCTTGTAGAGAAATTTTGCTATAGTGAATATTAAATTTAGGCATCAAATTTCTAAGCAGCAAGAATAGGAGAGAAAACAAGGCTAGTGTGTGATTTCTCTGAAATAAATTAACAAAAAGACAAATGGCAAAGTCAAAGATTTGCGCTATTAATAAAAATTACCATTTACTGAGCATCTAAAATGTATCAAAATCTGTACTAAGCTCTTTCCACTTATTTATTCTCACCCCTTTTCTCTTTTAAAGTCCTGCAACTTTGATTTATTGGAAATTCCTATATTGGTTAGTTTGGGTAAATAATCAGGGAATTAAACTGTTTTGCCTAGTGTATCGTTTTTAGTTAACGATGAGAATAATTAAGTGGGAAGGAATAAGAAAAGATGATAAGTTCCAATTTATACCTATCACCTCAAAAGTGATTGAAAGGTTTTCTTTTGCCATGTAGTTTCCAGATAGCTCTAAATACATTTCTATCAGTTTTGGTAAATCAAGAATCCTATTTCTAGAGGCTGCTGCCTATCATTTAGTGGGATTCTAACTGGGGAGGAACAAAATGTCTTTACTTGGAGCGTCAAATATGGGAGGTGCAGCCAGCACCTTTCTTCCTCAATTACGTGGTTGGCATGGAAAGGAATGATGTGAAGGAGGAGAATGATCTAGGCTGAGAACTGACCTTCCAAGTGCTGTTCATACAATGGAAATGCTCATTAAGTTTGTGAAGTTTTATGGAGCAATAAAATTCATTTTTGTTACCCTGCTCTCCAATTAAACCACAGATCACTCACACTTATTTTATAATCAATAACTTACGTGGCCTTGCAAACAAACAGATTTTGTAAAACTCACTAACCCACAGAGACACTCACAGTCTTGTCCCATCAAAAGCAGTTTTGTTGGCTTTTTAACCTAGAAGGCTGCATTCATGATTCAAAGTCTTAATAGTCTGGCATCACGACCAGAAAGAATAATCACACCAGTTGTTAATTAAATCTAAGACAATGATAAGGAGAAAATGGTCACATTAATCATGGAATAAGAGATTAAAATAGCTCTCCAAAATAGGCTGCTGAAATTCACATCACAGCACATGACGGTGAGCATTTTAAAGCTCCCAAGAAACAAAGGCTGAACATCAGCTGAATGAGAGGAAAATTCTCTTATCTGGCACAGAATGATAACAAGAAACTTGAGCTGTTATGCTGCCAGCCCCAAGGCCACTGTAAGTCAATTGTTTCATGGGGTCTTGCCAATAGTATGTGTTTATGGTTAAGTACAAATCCAGCTATGTCAAGGTTACAATATTTAGCTGAAGAGAATGTTTCAGACACCAAAGAACTAAATATTTTTAACCACAGCATCAAAAGGAGATGCCTTTGGTTCCTTATTGTGTACAAGTCAGGACCCGAGATATCTGGGGCAGAAGAACCTGACAGAGGACAACATTCCTTTTTAATGGACCATGCTGTTCTCTAGGCCAAGTGTAAAGTAATAGAATTTCAAAAGACAGAGGGACTTTGGAGATCATCTGACTCAACCCCCTCATGTTCCAAAAGAGGAAAATGAAATCTGGGCATGATAAGTAACGTTCGCAAGGTCGTGGTCAGAGTGGAATCCGGGCCTCCTGACTTCCCACTCTTTCTCTTTGCTGGGAAGATGCCTTCCTTTTGGAGAGTGCAGGCTCCCTGTCCTGAAGTCCAGCACAAGGCTAGCCCAATGCCATACTACCTACAAATCACGTACAAATAACATAGACCACCTTTGTCAATATGGGGTGTCACCCTTGCCTGGATACTACAAATTCTGGAGCCTACTTAAGAAAAGATAAGCCTGGAATGGTGGAATAAACTCTATGACACTTGTAGGAGTTTGTTTCCGCATGGATCCAGCAAGTAACTCCACTACTTCCTATTTCCACATTAAATTGTTTCTCTTCTTAGTGCATCCCTACTAAAGATTTGATCAAACAATACACATATATTGAGGCCCTTCCTATTTAAGCACTAACCTTTTTCTTTTTAAAAAAATAATTTTATTTATTTATTTATTTTTTAAAGATTGGCACCTGAGCTAACACCTTTACCCATCTTCCTCTACTTTATATGTGGGATGCCTACCACAGCATGGCTTTTGCCAAGCGGTACCATGTCCGCACCCTGGATCGTAACCGGCGAACCCTTGGCTGCAGAGAAGTGGAACGTGCGAACTTAACTGCTGAGCCACTGGGCTGGCCCCAACAAGTGTCTTCTTATGCCAACATTGTTGTGGTTGTACAAATGTATGGGAATCTTCCCTAAGGTTCTACCTACAGTTAGCTCAGGTTTACAACAAAAGCCACCAAAAAAAAAAAAAAAAATGGAGCTAGTTATTTAGGGTTAAAATACTCAAAATATTCATTCCAAATTTCACTTGAAACTTCATTCACCAACTCTACCATTTTCTATCATGATTTTTCAAAGCCCAAATCATTGCACCTAATTTTTACTTTCCAATCTAAGCTCAGTAGTAGGCTTATTTGGTAAGCTGATACTGGTGGGAAAGTAAACACAATACTTCTTATAAATGAATTTTAAAATTATGTAGCTACTGACTGATGAAATTCACTCTGACTTCCAAATTCACTCAGTTTCAAGAGAAATATGAAAAAGATTTTCTCTTTCTCTTTTCTTCCTTCTTTCCTTCCTTTCTTGGAAAATACGTCTCGTTACCTACTAGTCACCAGGCACTCAACTAGTTCTTGTGGAACCAGAGTAATAATTCATGGTCTCTCTTCTCAAGGAGCCCATGGTCCAGTGAGGGGAAAAAATGCATTAGTGGATAAACTCTTTCTTTAAAAATATCCTTTTCACATTTTTGTTGCTGCTGTGGGGATGGGGACCAAATCCCATACTAAAAAGACTTTTGAGTCAAAGAATCCCTATAGAAACACCTTAAAAGTTACACTTTAGAGTTAGTACTTTAATTTTCTGCAATCTTCCAGTCTAACCATTATTCTTAACCCATGTAGCCAGTTTCTTGTTTGGGTAAGTCCCCATGCAATCCGGAGGTGGGCTATGGACCTTAAGAGACATGGATTTCAGGAAACCTGCCCAGTAAGTGGGGAGCCAAAAAACTGATAACACCAAGGGCTCCTTCTCAGATTTAAAAGTTCAAGCTTAGAGCTTCTAAAGCCACAAATACAGCAGAAAAAATGACGAGCAAACAGCATAAGAAATACTCTGAAAGAAGATTTTGCATAGCTGTGAACTATCTGTCATTTCTGCAAGAGCTATGCACTAATCAAATGCCCTGTGTAAGAGGCGTCCTAGAGAAAATCAGGTCTAACGAGACCGATCGTCTTACTCCACGTGTTAGTTTCCTAATGCTACTATAAAAAATTACCTCAAGTTTAAGGGCTTAAACCAACACAAATCTATTTCCCTACGTTCAGGAGATCAGAAGTCCAAAATCAGTTTCACTGGGCTGAAGTCCAAGTGTCTACAGGGGTGGTTCCATCTGGAGGGTCTTGGGAAGAATCCATTTTCTTGCCTTTTCTAGCTTCTGGAATCTTCCTGCATTCCCTGGTTCCTGACCATTCCTCATAATACTTCCACTTCCTGCTTTCATTGTCTTTGTATCTCCTAATTCCTCCTTTGACCTTCTTGCCTCCCTCTTATAAGGACTATCATGATTACCGTGGACCCCGTGGATCTCTCCCTATCAAAAACCCAATGTTAATCATGTCTGCAAAGTCCCTTTTGCCATAGAAGGTAACATTCACAGGTTCCAAGGATTAAGATGCAGATAATTTTTGTGAGGCCCTTATTCAGCCTGCCACACTCAGCCAGAAGTTGACTTAACTGAGGGAAAAACTCTGATTCACTCACAGACGTGGGTTGGAAACAAGGCTGAAATGTGAACATGAAGATGAGCCATTGCTCGTTCCACTAGACTATTTTTTCACTATTTTGTTCCTGGGCAGACAGAGACATAGACTCTGGTTATTTGTTTCGCCATTTCCTGCTAAGTCATGTTCCCAACTCTAATGTAGCTTGGTTTACACTTTTACCTCAACATTGCTTTTGGCGCTTGGTTCTGACCAATTCCCTCCCATCTATCGTGTTGGTAATTGATTCCCAGCGGTACTGGCATTCAACTTGAGAGATTTCTCTATTTCCTTCCCTTCCCCTTTTTTAATGTTCTAAGGTTTTCACAACATGTTCTGGATTAGTGCCAACTGCAAATTCCATTGTTGTGAATAATTTCTTTGAAAATTTTAATGAACCTAATAAGATGACATCTAATTTTGATCTCCATCAGATAATTTCTACGAAATAAATAAGGAGCCTTATTATTCAGTTTATAATCCATGAAAATTTCAGTCCATATGGTAGGTCTTATTTCAACATTTTTTATGGAAAGAGAGAGTTAAAATCATACTCTGTCTGTTCCATGTGTTCATACTATTACATGCATATTATCACTTATATAGAGACAACATTGAACTCTAGCATTTTTGTGCTATTCACATTTGTCTTCTGTCCCCATCTAGACTATTAGTTCTTAACAGAAACAAAACCTTTTACTTCTTTTGTATCCTCACTGGTAACTAGTATTGGATTGGCCACATTATTAGCAATCGAATTATTTTTGGTTGATTGACTAGTCTTTTCTTAAAAGTCACATTTGGCTATATGATTTCATTCCTTTCTAAAAATTTGGATACATTTCAATTTAAACAAATTATATACGTGGAAACTTGGATTTGCTTGTAAAAAAGAAAAATTAGAGAGTGATGATTCAATTTCAAATAGGATATAAATTTTTTATTAATGAGAACTACTTACCACAAAATTTAAATGCATATATATAACTGTACACGAATATATTGATTGCAAAAGCAAAATGTGGTTGCTATTATTGATTGTTATTCCTTTAATCTTTAGCTCTGTAATGATTTTTTAAAAATAATTATGTGCTGCTTTACAATTCTATTATCTTACCACCCCATCTTTGATTCTGATTTACATATCACCATAATTTTAGTATTTACCTTCTTTAAAATTCTTTTATTTCCTTTTTATTTTTAGTTTTACTCCTATGTAACACATACATAAAAGCTCATGGGTCACAGTGTACAGCCCACTGAATTTTCACAAAGTAACTCCCCTCTTCCCGTCATCCCACACAGAAGTAGAAATAGAACATCGTCCGCATCCCAGAAGCCCCCCATCCTTCTGCCCCAAGGTTATCCCTCTCCCAACTTCCCATGCCATAAATTAGTTTTGCTTCGTTTTGAACTCATTTTATCTTAAACTTTGTTTACTAGTGGCTTATTTTTAAAAGATTCATATTTCTACTCCCTCTCCCCCCAAAAGAAGATTCCTGGGGATATATTTTCTTTCTTCTTTTTAAAAGATGAATTTAATGATGCAGTTCATTATCTCAATAATGTCATGTTCATCATTAAATCCATCTTTCCCTCACTTACTAATGGGCCTCCTATGTTTCTTTTCTCCCCAATCCTTTTACAAAAGCCTTGAAAGTTCCTATAACCCTTCCACCCACACATTCCTTACAGGGACAGATGTCCTTTCCTGTCCCTTGCAGCTCTCAGGCTCGCTCTAGTGTGGGTCTACCTTCTTTCATATTTTCAGAGGAAGATCATTTTATATCTTTCAAGATGAAATCCTCTATCTTCCTTTGTGAGTCCACAGTACAGCTGTACTTTCCCTTTCTTAAAAAAAATAAAATCCCGTGTGTATTAATTACAGAGTGTTGCTTAAATTTCTAAAGATTCCTGGGGCACTTACAAGCATTTAATAATTCTCATTTCACTTGGCTGATTAGTTTTAATCTTAAAATTTCAAATCCAGGAAATAGGTCTTATATTGCTTTGGGCTATGCATTCATCAATATTTTACTCTGCCAAATTCAAATGGTCACTGCTGCCTTCTTTTCTGAAACTCTCATCCTTGTTTGCTTCCCTCCCCTTTGTTCAGGGGCTGATTGAGACTTTGGCTGGGGCTCTACTCTCTGCTTCTAACATCAATGTTTCTCTCTCTGACTAAAGAACCATTGGGATGATGGATATACCATGTGCTTGTTTCCCAGAAGATGCCTAGAATAATTCTCCCCAAGGAAATATTTTGAGCACTTTAAGGAATTTGAAGAATTGAAAACTCCAAGCACATCTCACATTCTTGATACACTTGAACTCTAGGGACACAGAAGATTATAGAGGATAAAGCTCTTGACTAGATGACAGGAAACATGTGTTCTTATCTTGGGCAGGCAGCTAACCAGCTATAGGATCTTATGCAGGTCATCTCTTGGCATCTTGTTCATCTGCAAGATTGTGCTACAGGGATTCTCAGTGGTTGTGGGGAGAGAAAGTACCTAATTCCTCTGTGGACACATAAAAATCTGTAAGAGTGCATATTTTCATGATCCCAAATTTAAGAAGTGAAATTGCTCAGAATTTTCTTGGGATATAGAGATGCATAGAGGCTTCAGTGAAAAAGCATTGTGTGAGAATATGGGTTTAAAAATGTTGAAAACACTGAGCAAGAGTATCTTTAGAATATCTAAGAATCTGATATTTATGAAGAAGATTTTTAGATTCCTTTCATTTCTTGAATTTTTGGTCACATCAGTCATTCTCTTTTTCTGTGCCCTGCCCTCCATGGAGTTCTCTATAAATTATACAATCCCCACCCAGGTTTTCTGGGTCTTCTACTCCTTCAGATTTCCTAACGAAAATAAATAATTCCTTCTACTCAGTAAGAAATGTAATCAACAACCACAGGACCAAGTCCTCTGGGGAGGAAGTTCTCCAGGGTGACCCTCTGCTGATGTTCCCTGCAGCTCAGCTCTGCCAGCACTGGGACACTGGAAAGAAGACTGAGTTAAAACTCAGATCTGAGTCTTTTTGGTCCTGCTTTTTCCACTAACATTTCACTGTAGTTGGTGGGCATGTCATTTCATCCATCAGGCTCAATCCCTAAATGAGAAGTCACCTTTACCTCCTGTCGTGCCAACCTAGAATCAGTTGTGAGGTTTGCTCCCTTATTGAGGGGAACCAGGAGCCTCTCAGGGCTCTCGGTTGGCCCAAAGAAACTTCCAACTAGAGTACTGTTTTTCACATGAGTAGATTCAGGCTAGACTGAGGGGTAGCAAACGCTCGAGGAAGAACCAGACCAGAATAGCAGTGCTCCAGGAACAGGGGTTTGAACAAGGGGAGCCAGCTGCGCCCCCTTCCCCTTTCCCATGTCAGACCCACTAGAACACCAAGAGGCAGACCCGAATGACAGAACTTCTTAACAGTTGCTTAGTGTGGTGGCACCTAGGAAACCAACTACGGGATCTTATTACCAGCATAGGGGTGATCAGGGAGGGAGGGAAGCAGGAAGAAGGAAGAGTGGGTCAAAAGATGACTGGGAAGAAGTTTGAAGATGATCATGGACAAAACTTTCTGAACATGTTTTAAAACAAATTAAATGAGACCATGTCATTTATCTGTCTTTGCCATTTGATCCCATGAATGAAAATCTAAAAAGTGAATCTCAGCAGGCAGCTTCCCAGTGAACTTTTCCTCTCCTAGGAGGAGGTGTTGTAAAGAAACAGTGAGTGTCTCTCTGCACCCCGAATGCAAGGTTCTGGAGCCCTGCTGAAAAGGGATTGTGGTAACAGAGAGGTGGGATGGAGGTCACCTCCAAGTGCTTAGAAGACTTTTTCCTGTACCTAAAATTGCTTGGATTATTATGGAAAAAAGAAACTTACAATTACAACTGTAAAGAATTAACTTGCATGAATAGTGAGTAATTGGAGTGAAATGAGCCAGAAGAAGGTTAAGCTTTCTTACATACACACACAGACACGCATACACGCACGCGCACACACACACACGGAGGTGGGCGGGGGGGAGACACCTGGGAAATGGACAGTATTTTCCTGATGACTGTCAGGAGGTCCTTGTGGACTCCTTCCACCAAAAGGCAGGACAAGCAGTACGGTTCTTCCTCCGACTTGGAAGCGTTTTGGTCAAAGGAATGGAAGGGCTGAGCCTGTTTCGCTGACTCCCACAGGAAGTGGTGGGCTGAGAGCACGGCTACAGGCTTTCCTGTGCTGCGTAAATTGGCCCAATGTGCGCAAAACATTCTTATCTGATGAAGAACTGGAAGTGTGACCGTGTGCTAAAATGTTGGAAATAATATTGGGTCTCTGCTTCACTGTTCCCTCATTTTTCTTCTTCTGCTGTCCCTTCTTCATCTAGCAATCACACTGGGCTCTTGGTTCTTTTCTAGCTTCTCACGTGGTTTTGATTAGGAAGCACAAATATGACCGAGAACAGAAATGCTCCTACTTTTTCTCATCTTCTTTTAGATCAATGTGCTTAATTGTTAGTCTTACTGTTATATGTTTATATCAAGAATATATATATCTCAACCTAAAAGTGTCTCTTTTATCCTATCCCTTTTTAAAAACTGTCTTGGAAAAAGAAGTATTCATGTAAAACAATCAAACTACAGTTGGCTAAAAACTATTTTCTAGGAGAAATAAACTGAACTGGCGATCAGACACACATTTTGACTTTCAGTCCTGGCTCAGCATCTAGCTAGCTGTGTGGCCTTGGAAAATCTACTTGAAGTTCCTGGTGTGAATTTTCTCATTTCTAAAATTGACAAAGTTGGATGAGGTACTCTCCCAGGTATCTCCCAGGAGATTTTATGATTATCTTTGTCAGGTACATTGGTACCACCTTCATGAGACAAGCCAAAATGGGACTCCTTACCTGCACAGAAAAATGAAGACCAAAAAAATGTTTTGTATTTATTTCCTTACCAAACTTAAAAATGAACAAAAACTAAAAGTTTATGCCAATGAATTAGCACCATTTTATTAACAGCTTAGATGTAGCAGGAACACAGATTACAGAGCTATGCACAATACTGGACACCCAGGGAGCACACTCTGCTGGAGGACATTGCACTAGTTGCAGACAGGGTGGCATAACCTAGTGACAACAGCAAAGGATTTATAAAACTGAGCCTCCAGTCTCAGGCCCACTATTTGCAGTTCTATGCTTTAAAACTAGCCACTCAAGGTTCCTCAGCTGCAGAAGGGGACACGTATCTGCACTTCAAATTTGGAGGGAGAAACAAATGACACAATGTGTGTGAAAATGATTTACAGTGTGTAGAGTACTTGCAAACATTCTTGTACACAACTAAAGTTGTTACACAGGCCTTAGACTGCACATTAAGGAAGTTGGCCTCTGTGATCTGTAATGTGCCTTCCATGACATGGCTGAGCTTCTGCTCCCAGGCTGCAGAGGTGCTGGCTCCAGGCAGCTTGGAGCAATTCCTGCTGGGTCTGGAAGTTTAGAGAGAGAGGCTAGGAGATGCACGCAACCTCAGCCTTGGCTCTACATTGCATAATGTGGCCCTTCTTCAAAGACATTGATGGGCAGGTCAACTCCTCTTGTTTATCTTTGACTCCTACTAAGACATTCCACCCCAGGGCTCCATGTGCCGGTATCATCAAGGACACTCTAGTCCCTAAACACAAGACACTCGCCCTTCTATCAATGTTTATGCATGTAATCTAAAGGAGAAGAGGAAAAACTCGTTGGCGGTAAGTAGGAAAAGAAGTAAATTATGTACTTTACTTTTTACTCCAATTGAGTAGTTCTTGCTTTTATTTTACCACTTATTGAAAATGAGCAAATTGCTAGGAAGAGTATCCCAAACTTGCAATGGAGAAATGACTGCTTGTAGAGTCACCTGAGAATCTAAATTACATAATGTGAAAGTGGGTTTATTATTGTAAGGTGTAGGGGATGCGTCTTTACCAGAAGGATGTGGGCTCACAAGTCTTCCACCTCCAGAAGACCTGGATGTACTAATGCTGGAGACATCCTCCTCTATCATCCTGGCAGTCAGACCCCTAAAGAGAGCTCCAAGGAGTGTGGGTGTTCCCTGTTAAATAGAAGCTGTGAATAAGGGCGAGCTCTCAGGCTTAAAGAAATAACGAAAAAACAGGCAGAGGAATGATCAAGGAACGAAAACTCCAATTTACAGTGAAAACATCTTTTGAAGTTTGGTATTCATATCTATATTTTGGAATCAGTTTTTATTCATTGTGCTCTATTGCTTCCCCCCAAAATGACTGCCCATGTGACTATTCATCGCCCATGAGTTTGCATGTCACCATTGCAGTAAGGGGCGTCTCTGCTATTTTTAGGGCCAATGGTGAAACAAGCACAGGACACATTCCACTTCCATTCTGCTGGATGCAGGCTCCACCCAGGCACCAGGGCCGTTCTGATTCCACTTCGAACTATGCAAAGGCTTTTTTTGACGGGGGAAGGTTCAGTGGGTTGAGGAAGGGAAAGATACTTCCAGATTTGAACTTGAACAAGAGTTAATGCTGACAGCAGAATTAACTAACGGTCAGAACTCAGATGTGCAGACAGGCATTGCGTGACTAAAGGCTGGTGGCCAGGCAAGGACGACATCTGCGACCCACAGGGTAGGATTGATTTTGAAAAATCCCAGAAGGCGAAATTGATCTTTGGGGATTTACTGATCTTTTGTTTAAGGGTTTGGCAAATCTTTTGGTAAGAAGGAGATGGTACCTCGGGGCTCTGATTAGCATGGGTGGGCTTTCTACATGCCCCTCGTGATCAGGCATACTTCGCCTCAAAAGGCACTGTACCCACTAACCTGTCCCCATTGCCACTACCCCGGAGGTTTTCTTAAAAACCCAAACTACATCAACCTGGAAAGGCAGGACCGAAAAGAGGTCACAAGTGCCTTTGCCTGTGACCTACTTGTACCTTCTTTCTTCAGAGATGAGACTAATAAGCCGCCCACACCCACTGGCATAGGATTCACCAGTCTGTCATTTTGGCTGGGAAGCAGGACAGCTTCTGGCAAACTTAATAAGCAGATTTTCTCAGTGATAGGAAAATTCTTGCTTAATGCAGCTCTGTTTCCCGTGGTTAAAGCATTCAACCTAGAGAAGATAACAGAAGTCACCTGACTTGGTGTGAAGTATAAATGAAAGTTTTCTTTTTTTCTTAGTATTTTTTTCTCTATTTTAAACTTCCATTTTCTTACAGGAGGTAGGCAGGTGGGTTTTCTTTAACAGCTCAGGTTCATGTATTGCAACTTGAGCTGGAATTGTGAAACTGGTGGAATGTTACATCTGCTTTTTGATTAAACCCAGCATTAGTATCACATACAGCATTTAAGTGGCTTTTTTTTTTTTTGAGGAAGATTAGCCCTGAGCTAACTACTGCCAATCCTCTTCTTTTTGCTGAGGAAGACTGGCCCTCAGCTAACATCCATGCCCATCTTCCTTTACTTTATATGTGGGTCACCTACCGGAGCATGGCTTTTGCCAAGCGGTGCCATGTCCGCACCCTGGGCCGAACCAGCAAACCCTGGGCCTCTGAGAATCGGACTGTGTGAACTTAAATGGCCCCAACATTTAAGTGTTTTAATCGCTCGATTAACATTAAGTGCTTATCCTGTCACTGTCACTCTGATGATCCCTATGCATGCGACCAGGGATAGAGAAAGGATGTTATAAAACTATCAAAGAGCCTTGGGCAATAAATGGAACCTAAACAAAATGTGGAGTTACTTCTGTGGATAATTCCAGTAAAACCAGTTCACATGCCAGCAACTCCCCCCCCGAAATCCCAAATCTCTTAAGTCTGAGAAAGACCCAGGCTTTTAGGCCAGGTGACTGGCCGTTTACCTCCTACTGTATCGCAAAGACTGGGTCCTCATCTGCTCTTTCACTTCCTAGTCTGGAAATGTCACCTATAAAGTGGGAACACCTGGCCTAACAGGCACACCACCTTCCCAGCTGCCTGGGTGCTAATGCAAGGTAATGGGTTTGAAAGTGATTTTAAAAGTTTAAAATGTACAAATTCAGAAGTCTGCAGAAGCGTATTTTTGAGTTTCACTACGAAAAGGATATAATCTTCAAAGATCTGTTTTTTGTAATAGTCCAAATAAACAAACATCACAGACGTTTGTGCAATCTAGCAGATCTGCATTTCATCAATTTGTCAGGAAGCTCAACAATATACCTATTAAAACTCGTTAAAAAATTGGAAACTCTAATTCCAACTTTCATTTATAACTCAAGTTCAGTTAACTGGCACCAATCTTTTAGAGAGAACTTTTCTTTTCAAGAGACACAGAGTATGACTCTGAGTCAAAACCAAATTAATTCCAGCTTTCTCAATTTATTAACTTCCTTTGTATTTTCTGCTGCCTCTACTACCATTGTGGATGCTGCTCCGTTATTGGGCTGCTGGCTTCATACGAACCGTTCTTCTTCTGAAGAGACTGTAGAAAGTGAAGAGACAGCATCCAGCAGGCCACAGTCGGCAATGGAGCGTGCTGGGCCAGGCACTCATCTCAGCAATGACAGTTAATAGGCAAGCAAAGTAGTCGCACTTTGTTACCACTGGGGAAAGTCCAGGGATGAAGATAACAAAGATTATTTTATTAATCCCATCAGCTGGGTAGTGACTTTTGTAAATCAGCTATTGATACCATCATTTTCATTTTCCTTGGATACTACAGAAGCAAAAGCCAAAATACACGGTAGAAATGCCCTAGGCTTTGTAATCTGAAAATCTGGAACATACATACTAATTCTACTCCCTACTCTCTCATAATTTTGACAAATTACTTCAGTTTTTGAAACCTGAGCCTCAGTTTCTTCATCTGTAAGAGGAATGCAATAATATAATATTACGTATTTCGGGGTGTCACCTTGAGGATTCAAAAATTCTATATTAAATGCCTAATGTAATGCTTGGCACATAGCACATTCCAAATACAGAGAAGTCGGAATTGTTATTTGGTCAAATGCTTTTTCTGCATCAATGAGGTGATCATGTAGGGGGTTTTCTTTCATTCTGATAATGTGGTATATTATATTGATTAACCTTCATATATTGAATCATCCTTGCATTCCAGAAGTGAATCCCACTTGGCTATGGTGCATAATCTTTCTGATATACTGTTGAATTCAGTTTGCTAATATTTTGTTGAGGATTTTTGCATCAATATTCACAGAAGATATTGGTCTGTAGTTGTCTTGCAGCATCTTTGCTGGATTTACTAGCAGGGTAATGCTGGCTTCATAGCATGAGTTAGGAAGTGTTCTGTCCTCTTCACATTTTTGGAAGCGTTCAGGATTGGTGTTAACTTTCCCTTAAATGCTTGGTAGAATTTTCCAGTGAAGCCGTCTGGCCTGTGACTTTTCTTTATTGTGAGGTTTTGGTTACTGACTAATCTCCTTACTAGTTACAAGACTATTCGTATTCTGTTTATTCATGATTCAGTTTTGGTAGGAGTGTGTTTCCAGGAATTTGTCCATTTTCTTTAGGTTATCCAATTTGTTGGCATACAACTGTTCATAGAATTCTCTAATCATAGGTTTTATTTCTGTAAAATCAGTAGTAATGTCTCACTTTGGTTTCTGATTTTAGTTATTTGAGTCTTCTCTCTTTTCTCTTAGTCAATCTAGCTATAGGTTTGTCAATCGTGTTGGTCTTTTCAAAGAACCAACTTTTGGTTTCATTGATTTTTCTCTATTGTTCTTCTATTCTCTATTTCATTTATCTCTGCTCTAATTTTTGTTATTTCCTTCCTTTTGCTAGCTTTGGTTTTGGTTTGCTCTTCTTTTTCTAATTCTTTAAAGAGTAAAGTTAGGTTATTAATTTAAGATATTTCTCTTTTTTTAGTGTAAGTATTTATAACTACATATTTTACTCTTAGCACTGCTTTTTTGCATTCCATAAGTTTTGGTATGTTGTGTTTTTGCTTTCTTTTTCATTTGCCTCAAGGTATTTTTCTAATCTCCCTGTGATTTCTTCTTTGATCCATTGGTTATTTAAAAGAATGTCATTTAATTTCCATATATTTGTGGATTTTCTAGTTTTCCTTCTGTTATTGATTTCTAGCTTCATTCCATTGTGACCAGAAAAGAAACTTTACATGATTTTAATGTTTTTAAATTTATTAAGATTTGTTTTGTGTTCTAACATAAGCTCTTTCCGGGAGAATGTTCCATATCCAATTGAGAAAATTGTGCCTTCTGTCATGGTTGGGCGGAGTGTTCTATATATGTCTGACAGCTCCAGTTGGTGTGTAGTGTTGTTCATGTCCACTGTTTCTTTATTCGTCTTCTGTCTGGTTGTTCTATTCACTATTGAAAGTGGGGGTATTGAAGTCTCCTACTATTATCTTAGAGCTGTCTATTTCTCCCTTCAATCCTGTCTATGTTTGCTTGATAAAATTTTGGAGCTATGATGCTTTGTGTATATATGTTTTTAATTGTTGTATCATCTTGGTGAATTGACCCTTTTATCAATCAATAATATCCTTCTTTGTCTCTTGTAATAATTTTTGACTTAAAGTCTATTTTGTCTGATGTTAGTATAGCCACCTCAGCTCTCTTTTGGTTACTATTTGCATGAAATATGTTTTCATCCTTTCACTCCAACCTAATTATGTCTCTAGTGCTAAAGAAAGCTTCATGCTGACAGCATATGGTTCAATTTTTTTAAATCTATTTTGCCAACCAATGCCTTTTGATTGGAGAGTTTAGTCCATTTACATTTGAAGTAATTACTGATAAGGGAGGACTTACTTTTACTATTTTGTTACTTGTTTTCTATACGTCTTATATCTTTTTTTGTCCCTTACTTCCTCTATTACTTCCTTCTTTTGTGTTTAGTTGAGTTTTTGTAGCAACATATTTTGATTCCATTTCTTTTCCTTTTGTGCATATTGTATAGGTATTTTCTTTGCTATTACCATGGTGATTGCATTTAACCTCCTAAAGTTATAAGAATCTAATTTGAATTGATACTGACTTAACTTCAATTGCATAAAAAATCTCTACACCTATATAGCTCCTCCCTCTTTATATTATTGATGTCACAAGTTACATATTTCTACATTACATACCCATTTACCCACTTTCTATGCATTTGTCTTATAAATCCTGGAGTGGAATTAATTTGAAAGTGGAGTTAAATCCAAAATTACAATAATGCTGACTTTTATATTTGCCCATGGATTTACCTTTACTTGAGTCATTGTATCTTCATCTGGCTTCAAGTTACTGTCTAACATCCTTTCATTTCAATATGAAGGTGTGATATGGTGATTTATAATGAGAAATATATATTTGGTCTTTGACACTGTTTCTGGCACAGAGCTCCTAAAACTGTTGGAATTTCCTAAGTGATGAGAGTAATAAAGGTGTCTTTTGTTATGTTAATGATATGACCTTTGGAAAGTCCCTAGGTAACCTAAGGATGGGGGTTGGTTGCAGATGGACCAACCATGTGATTGTTGGGTTGGAATTTTCAGTCCTACCCCAACCTTGGGGGAGGGGAGAGGGGCTGGAGATTAAGTTCAATGTCACAAATGGTCAGTCATTTCATCAATCATGGCTATATAATGAAGCCTCCACAAAACCTCAAAAGAATGAGTTCAGAGAGCTTCTGGGTCAGTCAAAGCATGAAGGTGCTGGGAGAATGGCTCACTTAGGAGTATGGAAGCTCCATGCCCCTTCCTATATAACTTGTCCTATGCATCTCTTCCAAGTGGCTGTTCCTGAGTTATATCTTTTTATAATAAACCAGTAATCTAGTCAGTAAAATGTTTCTCTGAGTTTTGTGAGACACTCTAGCAAATTAGTGGAACCCAAGAAGGGGATCATAGGAATCTGTTATCTATAGTCATTTGGTCAGAAGCACTGGTGGCAATTTGGACTTGGGATTGGCATCTGAAGTAAGGGAGTAGGAGGTAGTCTTGTAGGACCGAGCCCTTAACCTATTGGATCTGATGCTATCATTCAGTAGACATTGTCAGAACTGAGTTAATTGCTTGGTGGTGGTAGAAAGAATAAACTTCTGAGAAGGACTTCCTTTAGCATTCATTGTAGGGCAAGTTTAGCAGTGACAAACTCTCTCAGTTTTCGTTTGTCCAGGAATGTCTTAATTTCTTTCTCACTTTTGAAGGATATTTTTCTGGGTAGAAAATTATCAGTTGAATTTTTTTCTTTCAGCACTTTAAATTTATCATCCCACTGCCTTCTGGCTTCCAAGACTTCTGCTGAGAAATTGAGGGATAATCTTATTAAGGATCCCCTGTACATAATGAATCACTTTGCTCTTGTTGATTTCAAGATTCTCTCTTTGGTTTTGGCTGCTGACAGTTCGATTATAATGTGCCTTAAGGTGGATTTCTTTTGGTTTTCCTATTTGGAATTTGTTGAGCTTCTTGGGTTTGCAGATTCATTTATTTCATGAAATTCAGGAAGTTTTCAGCCATTATTTCTTCAAACAAGCTCTCTGCCACTTTCTCTCTAGTCTCCTTCTGGGACTCCCATAATGCATATATTGGTCCTTTTGATGGTATTCTGTAAGTTCCTCAGATTCTGTTCATGTTCCTCATTTTTTTTTTCTGCTCCACAGACTCAAAAACTGTAGATGTCTTGGGGCTGGCTCCATGGCCGAGTGGTTAAGTTCGCACACTCCACTATGGCAGCCCAGGGTTCGGATCCTGGGCGCGGACATGGCACTGCTCATCAGGCCACGTTGAGGCGGCATCCCACATCCCACAACTTGAAGGACGTGCAACTAAGATATACAACTGTGTACGGGGTGTGGGGGGGGGGTTGGGGAGATAAAAGCAGGAAAAAAAAAAAAAGATTGGCAACAGTTGTTAGCCCAGGTGCCAATCTTTGGGGAAAAAAAAAATAAAAGGAAGATTTGCAACAGTTGTTAGCCCAGGTGCCAATCTTTGGGGGGGAAAAAAAAGGAAGATTGGCAACGGTTGTTAGCTCAGGTGCCAATCTTTAAAAAAAAAAAAATTTTTAGATGTCTTGTCTTCAAGTTCTCTGATTCTTTCTTCTGTCTGCTCAACCCCACTAGTAGGGTTGCTGTTAAGCCCCACTAGTGAATTTTCCATTTCAGTTATTACACTTCTTAGTTCTAGAATTTCTGTTTGTTCTCTTTTATAATTCTTATCTCTTTGTTGATATTCTCAGTTTTTTCATGTGTTATGTTCCTGATTTCCTTTAGTTCTTTGTCTATGTTTTTCCTTAGCACTTTGAGCATATTTAAGAGAGTTGGTCTAGTCATTGTCTAGTATGTCTGTTGTAGGCTTTCTTAGGGACAGTTTGTCAATTTATTTTGTCCCTTCGATGAGCTCTATTTTCCTGGGAATTTTATGTCCTTTATTTTTTGTTGTAGTTCAAAATTGGGCATTTGATTATTGTGGTAATTCTGGAAATCAGATTCTCTCCTTTCCCAGGGTTTGCTTTATCTGGTCATTGAAGGCTATAATAGTCCATTTGTTTTGATACTTTTCCAAACTGTTTTTGCAAAACCTATTCCTTGCCATGTGTGCTCTCTGAAGTCTCTGTTACTTTAGCTTGTGTTCAGCCAACATTTTGATAGAGATTTTCTTGAATGCCAGGGGCTGAAACAAACAAACAAAAACACCTAGAGTGAGAGAGAGAGAGAGAGAAATCACCACTCCCAGTCTTAGTGGACTGGCTCTGTGCTGGAGTACTCCTTCCAGCTAGTTAGCCTTGCTCTGAGCCTAGGGATCAGCCTTAGGTGAAAGTTTAAGGTCTTCTCAGGATTTTCTGAGCATACATCTTACCTGGGTATGCATGTGGCTTCCTCGATTCCCCTACATAAATGGTTGCTTTTGAATCTCCTAATTTCCCAGAGTTTCACCTCACTTTCTCCTCTGGGCCCTAGATGGTATATTGTCTGTCACCAGCGAGAATCTATTGCCCCAGGTGTCTGTGGGTGTGTAATCTGCTTGTAGCTTTTACAAGAAGTACCTGTAGCTTTGCCTGACTGTGTTCTGAGTTATGCGAGAAAGAGACGGCAAGTCAGTTCTTCAGGTATCCCCAGCCGGTTTAGAACAGATGCACATAATAATTTGCAAATAAGGTCTGCTCTGTTCCTCTGGTTTAAAAAGTGGAACTGGGAACTGAGTTGCCACCACTCAGGACCAACACTGTCGCCATTCAAGCAAGGAGTTTTTTGTTTGTTTGTTTTTATGATTATGTGGAGGAACATGAGCTTGGAGCTTCTTAGTCCACCCTTTTGCTGATGTCCCACCATTATTATTTTATGTGGATTTACCACATACCAAAAACTGCCCTGAGCTGGTTATTTTCTCTTTGCCCTCCAGACCCACTCTCCACCCTTGTCTGTTCCAGTCTGTGCCCTGTAGGCCAATCCATATAGGCCATATCAGTGGACTCTCAGCCCCAGTAGGAAGAGAGGGAGGGTGTGCATTTAATTCCTTCCCACAGTGTACACAGGTTGACTACATCTTTCCATCAAATGTCACAGCTCTTCTCCAGTGACTCTTTCCTTTTAGCTATGCACTCTGAAATCTGGAACTGGCACATTTCCCTTAAGACCTGGAGGTAATAAAGAGCTTACCAATCACCATCTCTTTCTTCTATTTTAGCTCCGAGGTCCTTCACTATCCTTTGGACATGTCTCTAAATCTTTCCACAACTTTGTAAATCGCTCTGTTATTAAGACTTCTCACTTATTCAGTTTGAGAGTGCCATCTGTTTCCTGCTGGAACTCTAATTGACACTCTGCACTATTGGCTGTTATTTCTCTTTCAGAGAAATGCTTCTGATTTGGGAGAAAAAAAGTGTTCAGATACCAGCAGATTCTGGAGGCTACTTTGGGTCAAAAGATAGGAATTAACTTTTCTGAACAAATTTGTAATATTTGTCAGGATGACGCTCAGTTTGGAGTTCTGAAAATGTCACATGTTAAACATGTAGCCTTGGTCCTTTAGTCTGTAATGTGAACGAATTTATGACTCAATTCCCACAAGGCAAGTGAATGAGAAGAAGACGGCCCTCGCCTCATGCATGGGCAGGGCAGAGCAGAGCAGCAATCCCTCATCACAGTAACCTGTCCCAGCAGTGGGATCATCCTGCCTGCCCCCAAATTGTGAAGATGAGTGCTCAGGCAGAACCGCAGAGGGAGATAGCTCATGTCTCGTGTCTAGAAAAGAGCTACCTATGAGGTGAGATCAAATACATTAATTGCTCCTTCTCTAATTCCTGCTCCTCACTTCACAGTCCTTTCTTTAGCACAGACCTGATGAGGCCATTTCCTTTGCCAGAAACCTCCAGTGGCTGCCTTTGACCACAAGACAAAGAATGACAAATACCCACCATGCGGGTGGTCAATCCCACTCCCACCTCCCATGGCGTGCTTGTCCACTAAAGCTGCTTTCAGTCGTAGAGCCATTTCCATCATAGCTCTCCAGGGAGCCAATACTTATATTGCTTTTCATTCAAGGTAAACATATTTTCCAACCTTGTCCTATCAAAAAAAATATACTCCAAATTCAACAGCATAGCATTACACAATCTAGGCCCAATCTTCCATTCTAGCACCTTAGCACTTTCTCTCTCACTCTTTTGTGCCATATTTTCAGCACTTTGCACTGTTAATAGCACATGTTGGGTGTTTGAAATATTTGTTACACTAATATTGATACAATCCTATCAATTAGCATTCTCTTTAAAGACATACACACATGCAACATTTAAACTTGAGCCAGATATGTTTAGAATATTGCAGTAGCACCAGATAATATTTGTATATTAGCTTGGAGCATTTGCCCATACATTTATTTGTATATATTTATAGGGTAGAAAAGATCTATTAGATGAAAAGTTAGGAAATACATTCCTTATAGAGTAAAAGCTACATGTTCAAGCCCAATGAGCTTTGAAGTGACTCTTTCAAGCAGGTGGCCCTGATGGTACTGGTCTTCTCACCATAGAACGGTCAATGCATTCATACGTGAAGTCAAATCTTTTCTTAGTTGTACTTCAGCTCTCCAGACTGTAGCTCATTTTTTCTGTGTCAAGCCCCAAAGCAAATAACAAATTCCTGCTGTTCTCCCAAGTTGTCTCAACTTTACCTCTTCTGGCAGAAGCTGATTACATCATTTATCTGCTGACTCTTTTTAGGTGTAAGCTTGTTAACGGTAATTTACTGAACTCATGTTAGAACTTCAACTTCAGTTTCTTAAACAGAGGAGTGAAACAAAAACAGTATCTTTGAAATTAGAGTTACATTTTTAAAATATATTTAGAGAAAAGAAATCAACTCTGAATATAGACAACTACTTACCAATGTAATGGAGACCCTGGCAAGTTGATATTCAGATGAATTTCACCCCACCAATATTCACTGAGAGACTGCTCTGTGTCAAGACTAAGCTGAAAGCTGGGGAAGGTTGAAGGTCAAAGGAGGCCACTGCCCATTATCCCAGAGCATTCAGGCTTATGGGGACAGAAGACATGGGCACAGATTGTTGTAACCAAATTATTAATTTTAAAGTTCACTCTTTATAGAATATTTTCAAGCTACCCTTTATTGAGCACTTACTGTGTGATGGGCAATCATTATTTTACCCGTATTATGTCATTTAAGTGTCATGGCAAGTCTATAAAATAGGTATTACTCTTTTCACTTTAGAGATAAGAAAATCGAAGCTCAGAAAGTGTGGGTAATGGAAAGTTCAAATAGCTAATAAGCCCATGCTCACAAAGAGACAGAAATTAATGACGGCAGTTATATTTTTAGACAGACAAACTTTGAAAACATTAAAACATAGTAACACAGCCAAGCATACAAAAAATCCTAAAACTGAATTGTCAGTTCCTGGGTAATTCAACATATTCCAAATTATGTAGTAATTGGTAGTTAACAACCCAAAAGATACTTTTTATCCAGAGTAATTTCTTTACTGAAATATTTTTTAGACAAATAAACCTACTGGAAAATATTTTCAAAATCTTTTTTTTTTAAGCAGTAAAAATAAATTTAGATGCAGCAAAAACTGATTTCGATTTTGATCTCAACACAGGATTTATCTTCATAAATAACCCAGGGTGGTATGTGGATGTGTGGCCAAAAGTGATAAGATTATAGAATATCAACTAGAAACACAGTCACAATAGTGGAGTCTGGCAGTGTGGAACTTTTAGATTTGGCATATTTGAAATAGCTTTATTATTATTGTTTTAACATATTTTGAAAGTGGGAACAATGGGTTAGGACAGGATAATACTGTTGCTATGAGGGACTTTGGTTTCTCTCTAACTTCTAATATAGGAACAAACTATGCAATCCACTTACTTCCATTAAGAAATTACTAAAATTTGAAGAAATATGCCTTCCTTTCAATGAAACTTCTCTAGATGCCATGGAAGGGTGTTGTTGAGATCCTGACAAGAGCCTTTACATGTTGAAGGACTGTAGTTAGCTACAGAGTGACCCAGGGCTTGAGTCTTATATGCAATCTTGTTTGCACAGAGGCCAGAAATGAGAAGGTAACATTGAGAGAAACTGCTAAACAAAACCTAAACTTCCTTCCAAGTGCTCCCTCCGCAAATGCCCTGCAGAACGCAAAAAGGCAGGGTGAACTCCAATTGAAAGATGGCTCAAGAATCCCATAATCATTACCAGGGAAATGGCAATGAGGCTGGAAGCATGGCCAGAAGGCAGAATCTTTGGGAAGAAACAGAAAACCGAGGCCCTTGAGTTGCACATAAAGTCAGTGAGCAGGGAACTGGAGTTTTAGTCGAGGGTTCTAGACCCTCTAGAAAGAGCAAACCTCTGCCTGTGCTGTGGGCCTGGGAGGTGGACCTGGAAGGTAGGGACAGGGACTCATCAGTTTGTCAAGTAGCATAATTTAGTGGGTGAGCAAACCTGCTCCAGAGGTAGGCAATGCAGGTTCAAGTAGGGAAAATTCTTTTAAACCTAGAAAAAAAGCAATTATTGATTTTAATCCTGGAACAGGATTTACCCAGTTTGCGTATATATATGCATATGTGGCCCAAAGTGCAAAGGGAAAACAATGTCAACTAGAAGCACAGATTCAGAAATTCCCATCCTGCATCTACCGCTGCGTGGCCTTGAGCACTTTGCTTCATGTTTGTCAACCTCATTTCCTCATCTAAAATGGAGATGGTGAAAGAACCTAGTCCACAAGCTTCTTGTAGGGAATAAATGAAAGAAGAGTTTAACACAGCCTGGCTCTTGGTAAATCTTTCATCTCATTAAATATTACTATTGTCATCAAAGATCTACTTTGCATATTTTGGCAATAAATCTTGTCCTGAATTAAACATGACTTGTCTTTAAAAAATTGCTGTCTGTCTATCTTTCCCTCCATTCCCTCCCTAGCTGTTTTCTGACAAGAAGAATTTACCTGGGAAGTCTCATTTCCTGGAACTGAAATAAGTGTGTCCCCTAATAGCTTCCTCCCCACGCATTCTCAGAAGACCCTCTCCCGCAATCCCACTAGACGTTCTCCAAGGATGACCTAAACCCAGGCAGTCAGTTGATACTACAGGTTCCAATCAGAGGAAGGAAAAAAAAAACAAAACCTTCTAGGTCCTGGAGGGCAGACAGTCTTCTTACATGACTCTTTCACAGTCCCTTGAACCCAGCTCTCACGAGGAGGGCCTGCGTGTCGGTGAAGGTGGCCACGGGAAGGAGGGCAGGGTGTGAGAACATTCTTCATCAGCGTTGGCAGAACCTGGCTCCAGTACAGTGTAATCTCTTCCTGAGGTTCCAGAGACAGGAAGCTAGGCAGGGAGGAAGTAGAAGGTACCATCATACCTAGACTTCAGAAAGGTTTTTATTCCTTTCAGATCAACTTGAGCGGATGCCCTACTCTACACTGGTGTTTCTCAAATAGGGTTCCCCAAGGAGCCTGAGAAGGACTGCAGAGACCAGAGCTGTGGAAGTGGCAGCAGCTTTAGCATGCCTTCCTCCCTGGAGCTGGATCAGCATCTTCAGCACCGTTCTCCTGGCTCCTCAGCCCTGTTCATACTCTATGTGACCTTTCAATACTTCTCTCTGCCACACCCTTTGTGTCATCTCATCTCCACTTAACCTCCTTGTGAGAGGAGGAGTCTCACCTAGATTGTTTCGGGGTCCCACCCTTCAATCAGCAGGTTCACCAGGTGTTTCAAAATCACCCTGGAGGAATGTGGGCTGTGCTTCAGGGCGATTCCTCCCTCCCTCTCTCCCTTCCTTCTTTCCTATCTCCATCCCTTTCTCTTTCCCTCCCTCCCTTCCTGCCAATATATTTATTGACTGCCTGCTATATGCCTGGCACTAAGACTTTGTTAATTATCTGGGTTTAGGCTGAGCTCTTAACTTTGAAGATGACAACAAATAGTGTTGAAAGCACCTTGAAAGGAAAGAAAATTTATGAGTGTGCTGAATAAATGCGCTCAAGCTAATTTGAACAATTGTGAATTGATTTGGACTGAAATAAGCTTAGACTCAAGGTAGCACAGGGGCAAACAGCATCCCCCTGGGAGAGTGGCTAGAGTAAGATTGATGGGGCAAAAATCCATCAGCAAAGCAAAGCAAATGTGTTTCTTGAGCACCCCACCCCGCCATTCATTCTGATCTGTGCCAGGGACCATGGGAGATGGGAGAAAAGTAGAGAAGATACTTTAGGGAAGTGTCTTGAGGCAGATGTCGCTTTGGAACTGCTGACCAATACTCTACTATGCATGGATTCCCCGGGGATTTCCAGGCCTGTGGCTATGAAACAGGCAGAGCCACCTCAGAGGTTTAGTGGTTTCCCAGGAAGGAGTAAATTTCCTGCAGTGAATCACCATGTCTCAAGGAGGAGTCTCCTGACATCAGCTTCCAAGCAGCTCACCGAGACTTTCTTACTCAAGAGGGCATCAGAGCACACCGCCACCAGAGCCCACACTTTATTTATTTTTTTGCATTTTCCAAAGGGACATTTGGCCCTAAAGTGGCCTGTGGCCCCTGGAAACTCTGAGTAGTGGCTTGGCATCTTAGGAATCTATCTGTTGTGCTTTGTGGAAAGGTCTGGAAAGGTCTAGTTCTGTCTGGAAAACAAAACTCATGGTGGTTAATCTGACAGTGTAACCCTACCTACTCCCTTTCTTTTAATAAATGCCGCAAACTCAAAGTAAAATCGATTAAATCCCTTTGATATCTAGATATATCACTCAAAATCAATTTGCTTTTATTGGTCTAATTCTACTAACTTTGGATTTTGAATGCACAGCGCACAGTTGCAATGCTTTGACAAGTATTTTCATCTCCTCAATATTTTACTTTTTCCATTCCCACTTTTTTTTTCAGTGAAGCCTAATATCTTCCAGCCCTAGACTT
Source organism: Equus przewalskii (assembly GCF_037783145.1). Taxonomy (NCBI): domain Eukaryota; kingdom Metazoa; phylum Chordata; class Mammalia; order Perissodactyla; family Equidae; genus Equus; species Equus przewalskii. The sequence continues at coordinate 18,191,868 of NC_091846.1, read as the reverse complement.
GCGGGTCCATGTTCGTCTCTGTGACCAACCCCATAATATTTACTTATGACATTCATAAAAATACCCTGCATGCCAAAAGCTGCTAGCTGCAGGAAAACGATAAAATATAAAAATATTTAATCAACCAGTGGGAATTCCCTTACATGTTAAATCAAAGGCGCTCTCAGAGGGCCCGCAGTGACCTTGGATGGCCGGCAGATTCAAGCTACACTGAAGGATGACAGCAGGAGGGAACGCCTGCCGTGAAACGGCTCTGGTCAGGACTTTTCGTGTCCTCGAGAAAACACAGCCTGAAGGAGGTCTGGGCTCCGTTGTCAAGGGGCTCAGGGGCAGCTGCGTCCAGGCACTGTGTGGCTTTCCATCAGGGTCTTTGCAGCTTGTCACATCTGCCCCAGACCATCCCACCATGTGATGCCTACTCTGATCCTCTTCCTCTCTACTTGCAGGACTCCGTCTGTTTCTCTAAAAAGAGCACTGTGGAGGGTTCCTTTTTTCTTCTTCTTTTTAGATTTTTTCCAGCTTTCCTGAGATATAATTGACATATAACATTGTATAAGTTTAAGGAGTATACTGATGAGGATCAAGGCTGCCCCAAGGAGAGAAGCCCAAGGCGTCCTGCCCTACATACTGATCTATATCATCCTCCAGGAAGCATAGGACATCCTGACCTGATCCAATCTGATTTGCATCCTAAGTTATAGGACCACCAGATAACCAGACCCCACCTGCACTGATACCATTTTAATGACTTTTTTACATGATCTTTCCTTTGTTTAGTAAAAAATAACTCACATACCTATGCCTTATAAATTTAGCCCTACCCTCAACCCATTGAAGCCCTTCACTGCCCATGGGTCCTGTCCCCGGGCTACTCCACGCTGTTCTCTGAATGAAAGCGCACTACTACCAGACCTTGAGAGTCCAAGAAATCCTTCTTTCGACTCCTTGGCTCACCGAGCTCGCATCATACCAGGTGATGATTTGACGCATGTATATATTGTAAAACGTTTACCACAATAAAGTGAGATAACAGATCCTTCACCTCACATGCCCGGAGGGTTTCTAAGGAAGAAGTGACATGATAATAACAACAACCCAGGGGAAGTAGTTCTGAATCTGCTTCCTTGAATCTGCTGCTGCGTATCTTGACCAAGTTGTTGTACATCTCTGGAAGTTGGATGTATCCGGGTCTTCAGCCTTAGTGGTTCCAAGAAGCACCCCTAGGTGAGAGAGGGGGTAACTTGGAGCAGGTGAGCTTCTAGACTCCTCCTCATTCCCATATCCATCAGCTCTGCCTTATCAATTTTACATTTTGGATTACATGTAATATTTAATTCATAAAAAGTGTCTTCCTATTAAAAAGAAAAGTTTAAAAACCACTGGACAAAAGAGAGATTCCTATTCAATATTAACATAATTTGGGGCTCGGTAATACCCCAGATGCCAATTTCCCTCTCCTTGGCATTGCCCGCCAGAAGCTGGTTAAAACTGGTTTGTTATATCCAGTGCCCACTAAGGAACTGTCAGGGCATAGGGGTCAGGACAGGGTCCATCAGGGAGGTGGGATTGGGTGGCATGATTCATTGACATCACTCTGCTTTTGCAAAGGGTGATGCAATTCCACAAGCTGCAAGCTGAGCCAGCTGGCAGAATGCCTTCCTCCCCTTTTGGGTTACCTCCTACAAGACTAGTACCAAAGCAGTGCGCTGTGTCCCGACTGTCTGCCAAAGCGTTTTTTAAACTGAATCAGTTCCCTTCCCAGCACTCAGGAAATCCAGGAAGACTGTCCTGGGACGCATGTGAGTGTCGGATACTATGATAACAGAGCCACTTAACCTCTTGCTGTGGTGCTTTGCTATGAGGCTGAGCTTGCCCTGAGATGACCCTTCCCAGATGGCTGCTCAGGACTTTGTGCAAACAGATTCCTGAGAAGTCCACCAAAGGAGCTCAAACGAATCCCAGTAGTGAATGCCACCAGCTCCGTTTACCATACCTTCCTCTTTTGTTCCAAAGTCCTCGTTTTAAGCCACACAGAATGATTTAAAATCATTCCATCAACAAATCATTTTGCCATTCAATTTCCATCTATCATGCTAGATGTCCTGCCTAAGTTTTGTCCTTGATTCCATTTCTGTCAACAAGATAACATTGATTCAAAATTCTATTACCAATTCAGACGAAAGGTGACAAAAACAGGTTTTGCTGGGCAATGCATAAGGAACTTTGCAATCCAGCTGCTTAATATGACCTAGAATCCTAACATCAAAAGACAGTTTTCATTAACATTTAATTGTTTGTTCTTCCATATCTTTGCTTTGTGGGCATAACAACTTTTTACAGCAATAAGATCATATAATGCACGCAGTTTTAAAATCTGCTGTTTTGACTTTAAACAACATAGCCTGGACATTTCCCCACGTTAATTAATATTCTTCTACAATGTAATTTTAATGACAGTATAAGGTATATAATTTATTTGACTCAATTCTCCTGAAGTTGGAAAACTGTTGAGAAGCTCAGATGTTTAAATTTTTTAATATTAAAAATCTTGAGATGAATATACTTATAATATCATCCTCCTCCTTGCAGTTGGAATTCCAGTGGCAAAGGGAATGTTTTTAATAAATATTAAATATTTTAAATATTGCAAAATTTTTCTCTGGAAAGATAAATCTATACTTCTGCCACCATTGTCTCCTTGTTTCCCTGCACCTTAGGTAACACTGGGTGTTATTATTTTTAATCTTCACCAATTGATGGAGGAGGGATAGTATCTTATTCTTGCTTTAATTCAAAATTCTTTGCATCATAGTAAGAGTGAACATTGGGTCAAATGTGTGATGATCATCTGTATTTCTTCTTTGCGGAGTGTCTACTCACATCTTTTGCCATTTCCTTTTGGTGTGCTCATCTATTTATTGATTTCTAAGAGCCCATTACATATTAAGGATCTTAAACTTTTATCTGATATGTATGTGACAAATATATTTTTTCCAGTGCACGAAGCCTAAAAATGTTGTTTAGGCTATTTACACAAAAAGCTATTTAAAACACAGATTTTTTAAGATTGTATTTGATTTTGGTATCATGCTTAGAAAGTGCTTCCTCACTCCCAAGATTATATAAATATTGCTTTTTTCTTCAAATATTTGTGTTGTTTTCATTTCATGTTGAAATTATTAATTAATCTGGAAGCACTATTGAAATAAGGGGTAGGATAGACTTCTGTCCTCTAAACCAAATATTCAGTCTACTGGCAAATCTTTTCAGTTCTTCTTTCACAGCCTCTGCTGTATCTAGCTCTGTCTGCATAAATTGACAACTTTAACTGGTCTGCTCTGCAAAGTCAGGCTCAACTTTAAACTAGTCAAACTGTTCAGAAGCTCAGGGCAGTTGGAAATGTTAAGTTCCCTTATGCTGTTGTAATTTAAAAGTAAATGAATTTTTATTTACTTCACCAATTATAACATGGTAGTTCACAGTGTCTAAAGTCAATTAGGATTTGCTAAGTCCAAGGTGTCACTGTTGGTTGAGAGGAAGCAGGTTCCTATACTTAGGGAACTGTCTTCTCAGATCCCTCCTCTTTCTCCCTCAGCTCTGCAAGAGCTGCATTGTCCAGGCACCTCACCACTCACTGTGAGCCTCCTTTCAAAGTGAACCACGTGGCTACAACAACTTCGTCCCTCACCAGCCATCTCAGTTCAATCCTTCAAACTGCTGTGAAAGTCCTATTTTTCTCCATAAGGTGTTGACAGGTTGCTTAGATGAGAACCCAAGGACTTTCCTGTCGTCTTGTCATTCTCTGTGCAATTCTCTAATATTTATCATTGCCACCTCCATGAAATTTCAATCACCTCCAACACTTATGGAATGTAAAGGCTTTTTTTTTTTTTAAATTTTTTTTTATTGAGTTATTGATAGGTTACAATCTTGTGAAATTTCAGTTGTACATTAATGTTTGTCAGTCATGTTGTAGGTGCACCACTTCACCCTTTGTGCCCACCCCCCACCCCACCTTTCCCCTGGTATCCACTAAACTGTTCTTGGTCCATAGTTTTAAATTCCTCATATGAGTGGAGTCATACACAGATTATCTTTCTCTTGCTGGCTTATTTCACTTAACATAATTCTCTCAAGGTCCATCCACGTTATTGCAAATGGAATGATTTTGTTCTGTTTTGCAGCTGAGTAGTATTCCATTGTATATATGTACCATATCTTCTTTATCCATTCGTCTGTTGATGGGCACTTAGGTTGCTTCCACGTCTTGGCTATTGTAAACAGTGCTGCAATAAACATTGGGGTGCACAGGACTTTTGGGATTGCTGACTTCAGGCTCTTTGGATAAATACCCAGTAGTGGGATGGCTGGATCGTATGGTAGTTCTATTTTTAGTTTTTTGAGGAATCTCCATACTGTTTTCCATAGTGGCTGCACCATTTTGCATTCCCACCAGCAGTGTATGAGGGTTCCTTTTTCTCCGCAGCCTCTCCAATATTTGTTGCTATTAGTTTTAGATATTTTTGTCATTCTAACGGGTGTAAGGTGATATCTTAGTGTAGTTTTGATTTGCATTTCCCTGATGATCAGCGATGATGAGCATCTTTTCGTGTGCCTATTGGCCATCAGTATATCTTCTTTGGAGAAATGTCTGTTCTTGTCTCCAACCCATTTTTTGATTGGGTTGTTTGATGTTTTGTGGTTGAGTTGCGAGAGTTCTTTATATATTAAGGATATTAAGCCTTTGTCAGATATATGACTCACAAATATTTTTTCCCAGTTAGTGGGTTGTTTTTTTGTTTCAATCCTGTTTCCTTTGCCTTGAAGAAGCTCTTTAATCTGATGAAGTCCCATTTGTTTATTCTTTCTATTGTTTCCGTTCTCTGAGAAGGCATGGTGTCCGAAAAGATCCTTTTAATACTGATGTCAAAGAGTGTACTGCCTACGTTTTCTTCCAGAAGCCTTATGGTTTCAGGTCTCACCTTTAGGTCTTTAATCCATTTTGAGTTTATTTTGGTGAATGGTGAAAAAGAACGGTCAATTTGCATTCTTTTACATGTGGCTTTCCAGTTTTCCCAGCACCATTTGTTGAAAAGACTTTCTTTTCTCCATTGTATGCCCTCAGCTCCTTTGTCAAAGATAAGCTGTCCATAGATGTGTGGTTTTATTTCTGGGCTTTCAATTTTGTTCCATTGATCTGTGCACCTGTTTTTGTACCAGTACCATGCTGTTTTGATTACTGGAGCTTTGTAGTATGTTTTGAAGTCAGGGATTGTGATGCCTCCCGTTTTGTTCTTTTTTTTCAGGATTGCTTTAGCAATTCGGGGTCTTTTGTTGCCCCATATGAATTTTAGGATTCTTTGTTCTAATTCTGTAAAGAATGTCATTGGGATTCTGATTGGGATGGCGTTGAATCTGTAGGTTGCTTTAGGTAGAATGGACATTTTAACTATGTTTATTCTTCCAATCCATGTACATGGAATGTCTTTCCATCTCCTTATGTCATCATCCAATTCTCTCAGAAAGGCCTTGTAATTTTCATTATATAGGTCCTTCACTTCCTTAGTTAAATTTACCCCAAGGTATTTTATTCTTTTTGTTGCGATTGTGAATGGTATTGTATTCTTGAGTTCTTTTTCTGTTGGTTCATTACTGGAGTATAGAAATGCTACTGATTTATGCAAATTGATTTTATACCCTGCAACTTTGCTGTAGTTGTTGATTACTTCTAACAGTTTTCCAATGGATTCTTTGGGGTTTTCTATATATAAGATCATGTCGTCTGCAAACAGCGAGAGTTTCACTTCTTCCCTCCCTATTTGGATTCCTTTTATTCCTTTTTCTTGCCTGATTGCTCTGGCCAGGACCTCCAGTACTATGTTAAATAAGAGTGGTGATAGAGGGCATCCTTGTCTTATTCCTGTTTTCAGGGGGATGGGGTTCAGTTTTTGCCCATTGAGTATGATGTTGGCTATGGGTTTGTCGTATATGGCCTTTATTATGTTGAGGTAGTTTCCTTCTATGCCCATTTTGTTCAGAGTTTTTATCATAAATGGCTGTTGGATCTTGTCAAATGCCTTCTCTGCATCTATTGAGATGATCATGTGGTTTTTATTCCTCAGTTTGTTGATGTGGTGTATCACGTTGATTGATTTGCAGATGTTGAACCATCCCTGTGTCCCTGGTATGAATCCCACCTGATCCTGATGTATGATTCTTTTGATGAATTGCTGAATTCTGGTTGCCAAAATTTTGTTTAGAATTTTTGCATCTATGTTCATCAGTGATATTGGCCTGTAGTTCTCTTTTTTCGTGGTGTCCTTGTCAGGTTTTGGTATCAGTGTGATGTTGGCCTCATAGAATGTGTTAGGAAGTGTTCCATCTTCCCTAATTTTTTGGAATAGCTTGAAAAGGATAGGTATTAAATCCTCTCTGAATGTTTGGTAGAATTCCCCAGGAAAGCCATCTGGTCCTGGGGTTTTATTCTTTGGGATGTTTTTGATTGCTGTTTCAATCTCTTTCCTTGTGATTGGTCTGTTCAAATTGTCTGCCTTTTCTTGAGTGAGCTTTGGGAGATTGTAGGAGTCCAGGAATTTATCCATTTCCTCTAGGTTATCCATTCTGTTGGCATATAGTTTTTTGTAGTATTCTCTTATAATCTGTTGTATTTCTGCAGAGTCTGTTGTTATTTCTCCTCGCTCATTTCTGATTTTGTTTATTTGAGCTTTCTCCCTTTTTTTCTTTGTAAGTCTGGCTAGTGGTTTGTCAATTTTATTTATCTTCTCAAAAAACCAGCTCTTTGTCTCATTGATCCTTTCTACTGCCTTTTTCGTTTCAATTGTATTTATTTCTGCTCTGATTTTTATTATTTCTCTCCTTCTGCTGACTTTGGGCTTCATTTGTTCTTTTTTCTCTAGTTCAGTTAGGTGTGCTTTAAGGTTGCTTATTTGGGATTTTTCTTGTTTGTTAAGCTGTGCCTGTATTGTGATGAATTTTCCTCTTAATACAGCTTTTGCTGTATCCCATATGAGTTGGTATGGCATGCTATCATTTTCATTTGTTTCCAGGTATTTTTTTATTTCTTCTTTAATTTCTTCAACGATCCATTGCTTGTTCAGTAGTGTGTTGTTTAGTCTCCACATCTTTGTGCCTTTCTCAGCTTTTTTCTTGTAATTAATTTCTAGCCTTATAGCACTATGATCTGAGAAGATGCTTGTTATTATTTCAATTTTTTTAAATTTGTAGAGGCTTGCCTTGTTTCCCAACATATGGTCTATCCTAGAGAATGTTCCATGTGCGCTTGAGAAGAATGTGTATTCAGCTCCTTCAGGGTGGAGTGATCTATATATGTCTATTAAGTCCAATTGTTTTAGTTTTTCATTCAGCTCCACTATTTCCTTTTTGATTTTCTGTCTGGATGATCTGTCCATTGATGTGAGTGGGGTGTTGAGGTCCCCTACTATTATTGTGTTGTTTTAAACATCTTCCTTTAGGTCTGTTAATAGTTGCTTTATGAATCTTGGTGCTCTTGTGTTGGGTGCATAGATATTTATAAGCGTTATTTCTTCTTGATGAAGTGTCCCTTTGATCATTATATATTGTCCTTCTGTGTCTCTCTTTACCTGTCTTATTTTGAAATCCACTTGGTCTGATATGAGAATTGCAACACCTGCCTTTTTTTCCTTGCTATTTGCTTGAAGTATTGTCCTCCACCCCTTCACCCTGAGTCTGTGTTTGTCCTTGGGGCTGAGGTGTGTTTCCTGGAGGCAACAAATTGTTGGATCGTGTTCTTTAATCCATTTTGCCACTCTGTCTTTTTATTGGAGAGTTCAATCCGTTCACATTGAGAGTGATTATTGATGCATGTGGACTTAATGCTGTCAATCTGTCGCTCATTATCTTGTTTTCCTGTGTTTCTTTTCCTGTGTGCTTTAGACTACCCATTTAATACTGCAATTTCTTATGCTGGGTTTCTTAGATTTTTCCTTATCTATGATTTGTGACTCTGTTCTGTACTTTATTTTAGTGTCTACCTTGAAGTTTGTATTTAGAATCTCGTGTATAATATAGTCTATTCTCTGGTGGTCTCTTACTTACTCGACCAATACTGATTTAGACCCTTTGCTCTTCCCCTCCTAAATAATTATTTTCATTTTTTATTCCAACTCGTCTTATTCATTTGCAGTTAGAGTGCTAAGATCGTCCTTGTTTTGGTAGTTTCCTTATTTTTACCCTAATGCTATAGTTGAATATTTGCTATCCTGTTCTGGTTCTATCCATCGGTCTCCCTAGTCTGTGGATTGTGTCCCCTTTCTCCCTTTTTTCTTTTTTCAAGTATGAGAGCCTTCTTGAGGATTTCTTGTAATGGAGGGCTTTTAGTTACAAATTCCCTTAACTTTTGTTTGTCTGGAAAAGATTTAATTTCTCCCTCATATCTGAAGGAAATTCTTGCTGGACAGAGTATTCTTGGCTGAAGGTTTTTATCCTTTAAAGCTTTGAGTATATCACTACATTCTCTCCCAGCTTGTAGGGTTTCTGTAGAGAAATCCACTGACAGTCTGATAGGGGCTCCTTTATAGGTTATTCTCTTTTTTTTTCTTACTTCCCTGAGTATTCTTTCCTTATCATTCCTATTTGCCAACTTTACTATTATGTGCCTTGCAGTGGGTCTTTTTACATTGACAAATCTAGGAGATCTAAAACCCTCCTCTACACACATTTCTCCGTTGATCCCTAGATTTGGGAAATTCTCTTCAATAATTTCGTTAAGCACACTTTCTGCTCCATTTTCCTTTTCCATATTCTCGGGAATTCCTATGATCCTTATGTTCTTACTCCTCATTGAATCCATTATCTCTCGGAGATTTTCCTCATTTTTTTTAATTCTTCGTTCTCTTTCTTCCTCTGTCTGGTGCCATTCAGCCTGTCTGTTCTCGATTATGCTGATTTGCTCCTCTAGGTTGTCTACACGGGCATTCAGGGAATCTGTATTCTGTTTTATCTGGTCCGTTGTGTTTTTCATCTCAAGTAATTCTGTTTGATTCTTCTTTATGATTTCAATCTCTTTTGTGAAGTAACTCCAGAACTTGGCTTGTTTCTCTATCTTTCTCTCTACGTCATTGAGTTTTTTGATTATAACTGCTCTGAATTCATTATCACTTAGTTTACCTAATTCCAAGTCCTCAGGACTTAATTCTGTGTTTTTATTGTTTTCCTTCTGGTCTGGGGCTTTTATAAATTGCTGGATGGTAGAGGAGCGGTTTTTTCTCATGGTGGTAGAATTCAGTTGCAGTTACAGCCTGTCGCCACGTTCCAGCGCCTCCGAGGGTGTAAGCAAGGTTATGATCTCCGCCTTCTTGGTATTGTAGGTCTCTAACGAGCTGGCATTATGTTTATTCTCTGAAATTCAATTCTTCCAATCTTTTGTTGTATTTTGGAGGGGAGAGAATCCCGGGTCAGCTCACCCCGCCATTTTGCTCCGCCCACCCTGTAAAGGCTTTTTTAAATACATTTTATTTTTTAGAAGAGTTTTAGATTAACAGGAAAATTGAGGAGATAGTCCAGAGAATTCCCCTACAAGCTTTATTTTATTTTATTTTTGAGGAAAATTAGCCCTGAGTTAACTGCTGCCAATCCTCCTCTTTTTGCTGAGGCAGACTGGCCTTGAGCTAACATCCACTTTATATATGGGACCCCTACCACAGCATGGTGTGCCAAGCAGTGCCACGTCCGCACCCGGGATCCGAACCAGCGAACCCCGGGCTGCCGAAGCAGAACGTGTGCACTTAACTGCTGCGCCACCGGGCCGGCCTCTCAAGGTTTATTTTTCAAGTGAGAATTTCTACAACTCTTGTATATCAGTATGTCTTTTACTTAAGTAGACATCAGTATGGTTTTTCACTTGTGTAAACATTTCATCGTGGTTTACTTTTAAATTATTAGCTCCTAGAAAATGATGAAATTCCCTTTTAATAGTGTTACAGTTTTATTAACATAAAAAGCTCTCAATGGTTTTTCGTGATGATGATACAATGATGACAATGATGATGAGCACAGCAACTACCATATTTCTGCTCTTGAAGATACTCTTAAGGTAATTATTCAGAAATTTTATTTACTGCTCAATTGAAGAAGTCATTCCCACAGTTCTATTCCTCTTTTAACATTAAGACACTCACTTGGCCCTACTTTGTCAGTTTCTTTTTCTGTTTATCTATTTTTAGATATTGTGTTTTAAAAAGATCTTGGTGCTGACACTGCATGTGCATTACCAATTTCCATAGTGGCATGATATTTTTCTAAGTAATTCTCTCTTCTTAACTCACATTGGCGTTTTAAGAACAAATGATTTGTGAATACACTTTGCACAGATACATTTATTTATATGTCCACTATGATGCCTAAATCTGTCCCCAAGTTTGAAAGCAATTCAGAAATGATTAGTGTGTTTTGGTAGCCTAAATTGTTTACTCCAAGAGGCATAATTTGAAAATTCTGAGATGTATGTTAAATTTAATTTTACACCAGATTGCCTAATTTCCCTTATTTTGTCAGATGGTTTCCTAGAATTTGTATTTTTCTTTTCTAGGTCACGTTTTAAGCAAAAGTGAATAGGAACTGTTTCACCACTTCCTTAGTCTCATAGCTTTCTGAGTTAGTTATAAAATGAGTGTTTTTAATAGTGGTCAAAAATAGCCGAGCATGATAAAGAAGTAACTCCCTTTCCCTTTGATGAATTTTTGTTTGTCATTGTTACTGTAGAAGTGCGGTCAAAACAGATGAACAAAAGTCCCCGCCAGCGTTGTGAGTGCACATGTAGCTGAAACATTTGAGAATACTTCCTTCCAGAATAAGATGTGACCCAAAGGATCAAAGGTCATCAAAGAACCCATGAAAGTAAGAAAGTGAATTACCCAGGTAAGGTGGCATTTGATTCTTCCCTGAGATCAAGAACTCCTCCGTCAACCTCATTCTGCAAAGATCTGAGAATTGGAAGGGACGCTTCTGACAGAAAACAGTAATGTAGTGCCTCCCAAAATGGATTCACTCACTTGGTAATATGAATCTACAATGAATCTACTGCTGGGCATTGAATGAATCGATGGAATGTGGCCAGGTTCCAGAGAACATTAGCACCTGTCTTCAAAGCCACACGGCTAGACACTGACTTAGAATTTTAAGCAAAGGAATCTGGAATCATCTGCCAGATGTAAGTCCCGAGAAATTAGAGTTACGTGAACTCAGGTATCAAGTACACATCTGTTTGTTCACTGCCATCACTTCATTCATTCATTCAATTGACCAACATTCATTGAGTACCTACTATGTGCCAGGAACTATTCTAGGCACTGAAGTACAGCAGTAAACAGAACAGTGAAAGTTGGTTAGGTAATGAGCCTTATTCAAACAGAAAATATTTTACTTCCGGAAAACCAAACAAGGTGAAATAAAAGACCAGGGACACAAGCTTTGAGATCACAGAGAACACCACAACAGGTAGAGGACACATCTGTGTTGGGCATCCACGAAGAAACTTCTCTGAGCTAGGTAGGAAGTATATTCTTACTTTAGGACATCAGGAACTGTCTGTCTATTTATCTGAATATATATATTTTGGTAGGCTGAATCATTATTGACCCCTGGCCTCCACCAAAAAAGTTATCCACATTCTAATCCATACAGCCTGTGGATGTAACCTAATAGGGCAAAGGAATGACTTTGCAGATATGACCAGGATTCTCTGGGTGGGCCATAAATGTAGTCACAAGTCTCCTGTGGGAGAGAAGCAGAGTAAGATTAGACCCCGGAAGAGGAGAAGGCAGTGTGACCACAGAGGCAGAGATTGGAGTGATGAGGCTACAAGACAAGGCGTGTCAGCCATCGGAAGCCTGAGGCACAGGAAAAGATTCTCCCTAGAGCTTCTGGAGGGAACATGGCCCTGCCGACAGCTTGACTGCAACCCAGTGAAACTGATTTTGGACTTTTGGCCTCCAGAACTGTCGGTGTCGCAATCCAATGTACACATCAAGATAGATGCGGAGAGGGCTGATGGCCATTCTGAGTTTATTATAACCAGCATTTCAATATATACATAGCTTACATCTGTTAAACATACACAGATGTTCTGGATGAAGTAATTAGCGAATGCCAAGAATTCTTAGTGATTTCTCAAGGAGCCCTCCCTTGGCCTCTGTTTTGATATTATCATGTTATTGCTGTGCTCCTATATTTTTATCTCGGAGCAGGCAAGGTCTCTTAGGCAACGGTCCCTCCTGCTCCCGATATCGATATCATTTCTCCATCTGTGCCCCCGGGTGGCTGCTGCCTGGCTTAGGTTGCCCCCCTCCACCCCAAGGTCTTACCCGTCATTGGCTAACCGGCCTTCTCACCTCCCGGTCACAGTTTGTTGGCAAGCCTTTTCCGGTGATTATTAGCCCTTCCTGTGTCAGGGGCGGCGGCTACAAGAACCATGAGAGGATAGACATTATTTTAAGCCTACAAGTTTGTGGTAATTTGTTACAGCAGACACAGGAAGCTAATACATGCTTGTTACCATATACACAGGTGTGTGTGTCTAATATGTTCATTTATCTACCAGATAGCTCTATATTTATATATAATGTCCAAAACAGAGGGTTGATTATCATTCCTAAACCATTCCTCTCCTAATCTTTCTCATCTTTGGAAGTGGCACAACCATCTACTACTTGTTCAGGTCAAAACCTGGAAATCATCTCAAGTTTCCTCCATCCCTACCCCACTCCCTATTCCAGAGAATCATCAATATCTTTTGGTTCCACCTCCAAAATATATCCTGAATCTGGCCACTTGTCTATCGCCATTGCCATCACTTAACACTCTATCAGTATCTCTTGCCTCGAGTACTAAGGCAGTTCCCCAACCGATCTCCCATTTCCTGTCTTGCCCCCTGAAATCTGTTTTCCACAGGGTATCAGAGAGAACCTTAAAACATATAAATCAGACTGACTCACTCCCTGAATAAACCTTCCAATGGTTTCCCCTGGCCCTCTGTTAAATCTTATGCTTTCCCTGGTCACAAGACCCACAGGGTCTCCCCCAACGTGCCTCTTAGGCCCTGCCCTCACGATGTTCCAGCCCTACTGGCTTTCTTTCTACTCCTCCAACAAGTCTGACTTGCTCTGACTTCAGAATCTTGCAGTGCACTTTTCTCTGCTTGAATCAGATCAGTGCCCAGAAGTGGTAACAATCTCCTCTGTGCTCTTAAATTCAACAAAAAAAGAATAAGGAGAAGGAGGAGGAAGAGAAGGACAAGAAGAAGGAGGAGAAAGAGAAGGAGGGGGAAGGAGGGAAAATACATATTCTTTTTCGGTATTCTGAGTTTTTTCTATAAAGTTTCTTTTGAAAAATTCCAATCTTGCCTCTCAGCTGCATAGTAGGAAAGAGGATGTTCAACACAGTGGACAATCAAGCAGCAAGGTCAGCAGGTCACATCATGGTTAATTGTTTGGTGGCATCTGAGATAGAAGGAACAGATGATCAGAGAAGAGTAGAGGATCCGATCTTGACTACCCCATTTAAACCTGGATAAGTACATTCAACTGTACTCCCCTCAAAATTTCCACACCATGTCAGTTTTAATGTCTAAGCTATAAGTAACAAAAAATCCAAACTCAACTGGATTAAACAGTCAGGTAAACTTGTATCCTCAAATCAGGAAGTTCATCTGTAGAGCACCTCCTGGGGGAGTTGTTTCAAAGGCCGATATTGTCGCGGACTCACTCTCTTCCTGTCATTCCACTTGACCACCCTCAGTATGGGGTTTGTCTTCAGGGAAACCTGAGTTCTAAGTCTCTAGTTGGCTGTAGTAGCTCCAGGAATCCCATCCACCCCACCACCCGCAAAGTCCATTGGAAAGAGGATGGCCATCCCTTTCTGGGCATCTCTTTCCATCAGTGAGGAAGCCTTTCTCAGAGTTCCTCCAGCAGATTTCTCCTCACATCTTATTGGTCAGAAAGGACTTCTCCTAAACAAAAGATTAGGAAGAGTACAGCTTCATTGCTTAAATTTATGGAGGACTTGCCCTTGAGCTAGGTGTGGGATTCCTCACCGGCAATATGGAGACCTGAACAAAATCAGAATATTCTTAGCAAAGAACAGGCAAGGGAATGAATTTTGAGTAGACGACTAACAGAGTCTGCCACACATCCTTCCTGCTATCTTTTTCAATTCTTATCTTTCTTCGCTTTTGCCTAACAAAAGATATACTTGATATTCTCATTCCTTGAGTAGGTCCTTGGTAAATGAGTGTGGGTCAGGAAAGCAGTAGGAATTGGAACTATAAATCTGGGAGCCATCTACATAAAGATGGCATTTATAGCAATGAAACTGGATGGGATGGCCTATGAGTGTGACAAAAAATTCGCAAAGATTGAGCCTTGGGACACTCCATTGTTTAGGGGTCAGAGATACACAGTGAAACAGCAAAGGCGACTGAGAGGGAACAGCCAGAGAGATAAAGAAAACTAGGAGTGTGATATCTTGGAAGTCAAAAGAAGAAATTGTTTCAAGGAGGAAGGTGTGATCAACAATGTCATCTAGTTTAAATGCTATGATTAACTTTTGATTATTGGATTTAGCAATATGGAGGTCATTGGCAATCTTGACAAAAGCAGTTTAGGCAAAGAGGTTAGAATAAAAGCTTAACTAGGGTAGACATGAGAGAGAACAGGGGGAAAGAATTAGGGAGAAATCAAGTACAGTCAGATCTATTAAGGAGTTTTGCTGTAAAGGCTAGCAGAAAAATAACACAGTGGATGGGATAAATAATATTCAGTAGGTGGGGCAGGGAAACCAACTATTCAAGAAAGAGAGGAGAAAACTTCTGGGCAATACCCTTGAGTAGAACACGGGGAATGGAATTTCAATTTCATCTACAAGTGCAGGGGTTGCCCTTGGCAAGGAGCCAGGATGGTACATCCATTAATAATAAAAGGGAAGGTCGAATATACAGGCTCAGGTGCCGTCAGATATGCTATGGACACATGTGGAGGTTTCCTTGTGATTGCTTTGATTTTCTCAATTAAACAGGTCATCAGCTGAGAGTATGGATGACGGTGAAGTGAGGAGAAGCTTGAGGAAAGTAACAAAATATGAAACAATTGTCAAGGAATGTGGGAGATGGAATGGGCTAAGGAATTATAAGATGATAAACTCTTTTACTTGGATGGTGCTATATATAGAATTCCAATTTAGAGATAAAGTTTAAAATGAGCTCACCTAGGCTTGTAATGTGCAATGGTAGTTAAACTGAGTTATATGGTTCCAGAAAAACACATTATGGTAGTATCTCAGTATAGTAGTCCCCCCTTATCTGCTGTTTCACTTTCCATGGTTTCAGTTACCCAAGGTCAACCGTGGTCTGAAAATATTAAATGGAAAATTCCAGAAATAAACAATTTGTAAGTTTTAAGTTGCAGACCATTCTGAGTAGCATGATGAAATCTCGAGCCATCCCACTCCATCCCAACCAGGATATGAATCACCCCTTCATCCAGCCTATCCACGCTGTATATGCTCCCCATCTATTAGTCACTTAGTAGCCATCTGAGTTATCAGATCGACTGTCACAGTATTGCAGTGCTGTGTTCAAGTGACCCTTATTTTACTTTACAACGGCCCCCAAAGTGCAAGAGTAATGATGCTGGCAATTTGAATATGCCAAAAAAGAAGCCATAAAGTGCTTCCTCTAAGTGAAAAGATGAAAGTTCTCAAATTAATAAGGAAAGAAAAAAACTGCATGCTGAGGTTGCTAAGATATAAGGTAAGAATGAACCTTCTATTCGTGAAATTGTGAAAAAGTTAAAAGAAATTTGAGTTAGTTTTGCTGTCACACTTCAAATTGCAAAAGTTATGGCCACAGTGTGTGATAAGTGCTTAGAACAGGAAAAAACATAAGTGTATACAGGGTTTGGTACTATCCTTGGTTTCAGGCATCCACTGGGGGTCTTGGAACGTATCCCTGTGGATAAGGGGGGGAGGGCTACTGTCGTTGGGAAACCACATCTACCTTCATCCACAGTAGCGTCCCAGGCTCACTGGTTTTAGTCTTAGACAACTGAAGGTGTTTATGCTAACAAGGTAGGTCATGTTAGCATGATCTATTTCAAATTCATTTCCCAAGATGCTCTGGGCTTTAATATTGTCAGGACATGTCACACCTCCCTGACAGAGCAAGCAGCTCTGACCAGAGCTCTGTGTGAATTGGTTACCTGCAAGTACAAGTCAAAGTACCTAAAACTACGGGATCAGGTACCACCTACATTGGAATCCTGACTCCACTTCTTTTAATTCTGTTGGTAGTTGAGCTAGTTGCTTAACTTTACTGTGCCTCGTTGCTCTTGTGTAAATAAAGGATAAAGATAAGGTTGTTGTGACTATTGTCGAATAAAGTAATGAAGTAAAGCATTCAGAACAGTGCCAGCACACAGTAAATGCTCAAAAATATTAACCGATTACTGGTCATTGTTCAAGACCTAAGGGGTTCTCGGAACTGGGGACTTGGAAGAATAAATCCAGCACTGGCCCTGTCTAACTGGAGATCATGACAGGAGTAGGGGGTCATATGGGCCTGGGGCTTATAGTCCAAATGAAACTATTTTGCTTGAGGCCTTCAACACAAAGCTATTAATTTAAAATTAACAGGTGCCCACCTGGTGGTGCAGCAGTTAAGTGCGCACGTCCCTCTTTGGCGGCCCGGGGTTCGCCGGTTGGGATCCCGGGTGCGGACATGGCACCACTTGGCACGCCATGCTGTGGCAGCCGTCCCACATACAAAGTGGAGGAAGATGGGTATGGATGTTAGCTCAGGGCCAGTCTTCCTTAGCAAAAAGAGGGTGATTGGCAGCAGATGTTAGCTCAGGGCTAATCTTCCTCAAAAAAAAAAAAAGTTTAAAAATAACAATAACACTGGGTTAATTATACATAAATGTACACAACAGTTTTAGGTAGCTGTGTTTACAAATGTTGACATTATTTCACCTCCACGTGAGAGCATCTCACTGGGTAGGAATTAGCATCATCCTCTAGGTAGTCGGGGCCAGAGGCAGTCTCAACCTGGGTATGCTTTATGCACCCTCTTCCTTGGTTTCCCCAAGGTGCTGGCTGGGTTGGCTGACTTCTTTACCTGTCACACTGTCTCTGGAAGCCTGCTGGCTGCAGGGGCTCCTGACTTGCTCCCCACTTCAGATGAAATTCTCACTTCAAGGCTTGTCTTTGTCACTTCTAGTCTGCCGCTGTTTGTCTTTTCTCTCTCTTTTGCGTTTCCATAGTTTTGCAGTGCATTTGGCTTCTTCTGGGTGAAACACACCTCTCCTCTCTCTCTCTAGGTCCAGGCAGGAAATCGCAATTCTCTTTCAATCTGTTACTCCTACTTCCATAGATTGGAGGGTGTTTGTCTCCAACGGTAAAAAGCAACATAATTAGGGTGACCTGGAGCCTCGAGATCTGCCTGCTATATGTTCAGGGTACGTCAATTTTATCAAAGTTGCATCATTTAAACTACTTTAGTCTAAAATAAGCACAGATATATTATGCTAAATGTTCATAATTATTTAAGATAAACATAAAACACCAAGAAATTCCACTTCATGAAGTCAGCCACTTCAAACAACATTCCAGGTATCCGTTCTCTGCCTTCTGCCATTAGGCATGCCAAGGTGGAAATTTTGGAGAAGGACTTCATTAATTTCCTGTTCAAAGTCGTTAAATGGCTTCCATTGCCTTAGGATAATGCTCAACCCTTTAACATGGCTTAGCAAGCCCTCCACCTTCTAGCCCTGTCTACTTCTCCAATCTCATTTCTTCCCACTTGCTAACTCCTTTTCACAAGCCTCTTACTCTCTGGACCTATTGAATTCTTTCAGTTCCTTCAAGGTGCCCTATAAACTTCCCTTGGTCTAGATCATGGTTCCTCATGCTTCGTGTAGTTCACTGCTTCTTGTCCTTGACTTAATCATCTTCTCCTTAGGAGGGCTGTCTAGTTTAGTTCCCCTACTTACTGTTCTCAGAGCACCTATACTTCCTCTGTCGTTGGACCTCCTATATTTCGTTGGTTTTGCATATCTAATTACCTGTCTTCTACTTAAGAATCTTGTCTTCCACTTGCCCAACACTATATCACCAGCTCACTACTATACCCCTAGCATCTCACACAATGCCTGATACATAGGACAATATGGTTGTGTGTGAATGAATTCACGCATTTGTGTTGGACTCATTTTCCCTCCGGTTATACTGTCTACTTGTTTTCCCTTCTTGTGGAGTTTCTCTTAGCCTGGATCTCACAAGTCTCTGGTTTTTTGGGATCACTTAACTCTCAGACTGTTCTCCATTCATTTTAATCTTCTAAAAGATTCCCCTTAATCACTTGGTTGTATGGACGGATGGTTATCCTCTCTATTAATTTGTTGCCTTCTATTGTCACTCTCTCAGGGGTTCAACTCTCCCTTCAGTCTCTTAGGGTCCACTGGTCTCAGCGAATTCTGGGTCCTCTCTTATTGACAGGCTGGGAGAGGTTATTCTCTCCCCAGTTGTTTGGGATGGGAAGATGCCACTAGAAAAATTATTCTCATAGGAAATAGGGGGCCCCTTTTTATTTTAATTTATATGAACTTAGCTATAAGGAATCTGGGCTAACTTTTCAAGATATGTCTTGCCTTCACTTTTCTAAGCAGAGATTCTGAAGATGTTTTACCTGCTGGTCCAGGCCTGCCTGGTTGTTCCAATTCTAATCAAATCTCCTAAAATCCTCATTTTTAAGAACAGACAAGATCTGGATTTAGTTTTGATCTTCCTGAATGGTGTCCAGTGTACCCAAAATACACATACTCATGTGCATTAATGGTGGATCAGGGGGAGAAATAAAATGTCTGTAACTGCGAGAGGAATTAAACAGTGACAGTGCTGAACATTACTAAAAGTAACCTATAGTCAATTTATAGCACTAAAGAACAATAGAGAACTTGGATCTAATCTGGACTTGATGTTATAGCCAATCAACCAAATCTGATGACTGTGGACATAGAAATAGAATATTCTGCAAAGTAGTGACGCTGAAAGTTAGGTAGATAGCAAGCAGTTCTATTTCTTCAAAACAGAATTACTTAGGTTGAAACAAGATCCCAGCTAATTATGTACTTTATAGGAAAATGGTCCATCTTCTCCAGAGGGTAGGCTATCTAGGATTAGATAGATCATTAAAGAACTAACCAGGCAGGCTGGGATGCAGGGAAGACCTCCCATCCCAGTAATATACTGTATATGAGCCAGGACATATTATTTAGAGACCAGTCAGAATAACAGAACCTTACTACGTATATCAAATGAGGTATTTTAATTCTGGGAATTGGTTCCACTGATGTGGAAATGCTGAAAGAGCAAAAAGGGACCAGAAGGTAACTCAGAGGGAAAAAAAGAAGAAGCAGCAGCTACCACTCCTGGAACAGTTTAATAAGCCATTAAATTACAGGGGGAAGAGGGGAAAAAAGGGAAGGAATGAAGTAACCAGAACTAGGATCTCTGAGAATGGGTGCTAAGGAGCTGTTCCTAGGGATTTTGATCAAAAGACTGGCAGATATGGTGAGGACTGGTAGGCACGTGCTTGGTACACATACCCTAGGCACACTGGACTTGGTTCAGCACGGATAAAAACTAAATCTACACTTCATCTGTTCTTAAAATGAGGTTCCTAAGAGATTTGGTCATGATTGGAATGACTGGAAAGTCCTGAATCAGCAGGTGAAACACCTTCAGAACCTCAGTTTAGAAGAGCTGAGACAGGAATATCTTGAAAACTTAGCATTTGATAATAAAGCACATTTTATGTTAGACTAAGATGTGGGATGATGAAAAGACAGAACATAGAAAAGGAGCTAGGTAAGGCACCCAGAAAAAGCTTTTCTGTAGGCATTTAGAGCAGTCAGAAAGGGAGAGAAAATATGATGAGAAATGTAGCAATTGGTTCAAGAAATGCAGGTTTCTAGAAGACAAAGAGGGAGAAAATTTCAAGTAGAGGGGCAAGGTTAATAATATAAGTCCCCCAGGAAAGTTAAAGAAGAGGAGAACTGAGAAAATGTCATTGCATTTGGTACCCATGTTGTCACCGGCAACCTTTAGGAAGAAGGTTTTCATGGAGTAATGAGGACAAAATCTACTGCACTGGATTGATGAAGGAATATGATGTCAAAAGTGTAAGCAATTTATGTAGATTTCTCTTTTGAGGTGTTGGCTGTGGAAGGGAAGGAGAGGAGAGGGTGATAACTTGAGATAAATCAGAGTCAGTGAAAGATATGAGAAAGATTTTTATTACACTTGTAGTCTAAGGGGAATAATATAGTGGAAATAAAAAGTCTGAAAATTTAAGAAAGAAGAGGAAGGAATCAAGCCTGGGATAGGAGAATGTCAAGAAATAACAACCCATCAAGGTTCAAGCCTAAAATCTATTCTCCTTCTAGGCTAACAGTGGAGACATTCCTTTGGTGGAGGCATAGCTGGGGTTTCTTAATAAATGTCCCCAGTGAATCACTTCCTTTTTAACTGGTAATGATGAGGATCAAGACTGCCACAGAGAGAGAAACCCAAGGCGTCCTGCCCTACATACCCATCTATATCATCCTCCTGGAAGCATAGGACATCCTGACCTGATTCATATCCAGTTATATGACCACCCAATAACCAGACCCCACCTGCTCTGATACCATTCTAACAACTTTTTTACATGATCTTTCCTTTGTCTTGTAAAGAAATAACTCACATACTTATGCCTCATAAGTTTAGCCCTACCCTCAATCCATTGCAACCCTTCACTGCCCGTGGGTCCTGTCCCCATGCCTGCAGCTCTTTGCTGCCCATGGGTCCTGTCCCCATGCTACTCCATGTTATTCTCTGAATAAAGGAGCACTACTATCAGACCTTGAGAGTCCAAGAAATCTTTCTTTCAACTCGTCAGCTCACCGAGCTCGCATCAGTAAGATTCTGATTGCCAAGTCCAACGTGATGGTGTGGGGCAGGGGCTGGGGGTTTCCTTCCACACTACCAAGCAATGCTCTGACACCAGCTGGGTGTCCTACAATTCAACTCAATTTTGACCATATCTACCTGCAGATAGCATCAGATCCCACAGGTTAAGGGCTCAGTCCCACAAGACTGCCTCATGCCACCACCACCACTTCAGGTACCAATCACAAGTCCAGGTTGTCATCTGTGCTTCTGATTGACTGGCTACAGATTGGAGGTTCCAATGACCCACTCTTTGGGTTCCATTAATTTGCTAGAGTGGCTCACAGAACTCAGAGAAACATTTTACTTACTAGATTACATGTTTATTGCTGACAAGAGATTTTCACATATTGAGATATATGGGGTAATTATTCGGATTCAAAACTGATTCAGCTTAAACTAAAAAGTCCGACATGGCCTATCAAACATACATTGTAAAGAATGCACCCTCTCAAGATATGAATGCTTACTTCCCCTCCTACACCCTATTGGTAACGCCCTATTGGTAATGCCTGGATTAGTCCCTCTCCTGACATCATGGTCATGTTGACCTGCTAATTTGCAGCTGAATATCGCTTTGAAATTTTTATGAAAATGTATCCTGGGTGTGTTTAACGTATGTTCTTTGTTCTAAAAAGATATGAGACTGTACTGACACCCATACGTCTCCAGGACACCTTCTAAAGGCTTCTCAGGTTATAATCCTCACTCTGACTCATAATAAACTCACCCCAATTTTGATTTATAGGTTGGTTATGGATCATTTTGCATCAACATTACAAAGGATATTAAAGGATATGAATCAACAGCCAGATGAAGATACACAGGGTAAGACACGTAGGAAGGGGTGCAGGGCTTCCACACTCTCTGAGCTCATCACTCTCCCTGAATCTCCACATGTTCACCAACCCAGAAGCTCTCTGAATTCTGTTCTTTCGGGTTTTTAAGGAGGCTTCATTACAAAGCCATGATTTGTTAAATCATTGGCCACTGGTGATTGAGTCAACCAACTTCCAGCCCCTCGCCTCTCCCCAGAGGTTGGGAGGGTAGGACTGAAAGTTCCAACTCTCTAATCACATGGTTGGCTCCAATGGCAACCAGCCCTCATTCTTTGGGTGTGGTCCAAAAGTCACCTTATTTACATAATGAAAGATATCTTTATGCACTCATCACCTAGGAAATTCCAAGGATTTTAGGAGCTCTGCGCCAGAAAGGAGGACAAAGACCGAATATATATTTCTTATTATAAGCCACAATGATGCAGATCAAGGCTGCCCCAGTGACAGAAGCCTAAGGAATTCTGGCATACATGCTGATCCATACCATGCTCCAGGAAGTATAGGATGTCCTGACCTGATTCAAATTTGAAGTCATATGACCACACACACAATAACCAGACCCCACCTGCACTGATACCATTTTAACGACTTTTTTACATGATCTTTCCTTTGTCTTGTAAAAAATAAGTCACATACCTATGCCTTATAAATTTAGCCCTGCCCTCAACACATTGCAGCTCTTCACTGCCTGTGGGTCCTGCCCCCAAGCTTGTAGCTCTTCACTGCCCATGGGTCCTGTCCCCATGCGCAGCTCTTCACTGTCCATGGGCCCTGTCCCCATGTTATTCTCTGAATAAAGAGGCACTGCTACCAGACCTTGAGAGTCCAAGAAATCTGTCCTTCGATTCCTTGGCTCGCCAAGGCCACATCAACAATATCACACTTAGGAAGGGTAGTAAGCTGAACTACTTTTAAGGAAGACCCCCCAGGTGTCCATTACCAATGAAGGGAAAATGGAAAGATTACAAACCGGTCTTCCCTATAGGTAGAAATATTCAAACACATGCAGAAAAAAGAGTTGTGATCATCTTGTTCTTAAGGACCTTCAGTCAGTTGTTTCCTCTTCAGGGCATTCAAATCTGAATAGCTGGAACTATCCTTGCAAAGTCGGCAGTGATTGCCATGTTGCTAAGCCTGATAGAGGGTTTTCTGTCTTCAGCTGGTCAGAAGCATTAGACATTCTACCACTCTCTCCTCTCCACTCGTGGCTTCCATGACACCACAATCACCTGGTTTTCCTTCCACCTAGTGGTCTCTTTCTCTCTGTCTTTTTAACAGTTTCATCCTTCTGCACAGGACTTTCCCCCATGACCTGAATCTAGTCACCAACTTCCAATACCTGCTCAATATTTTCAGGCAGGTCAACTTCTAGACAAGTTCCATCCAATCTTCTACACAACATTATTTTAATAACCAAATACATTATAACCAAATTAATAACAAGGATTACCTGGCACCAAATATCAGCATTTGGCAGACAAATGTCCACAGTTGAAACTATAGTGCTATGGGTGGTTTTGTTACAGGAAACCAATCTCCCTCTCTGATCCATAGCATTCTGGTTTGTCAAATATTCATCAAATGTGATAGAACTAAAAGATGGACATAAAGCCAGGGCCGGCCTCTGGGGCCACCCAGATAGCCTGGAAAATGTAAAACACTGATGGTAATTGAATGAAGAGGAGGGCATATTGCCATCACCATTTTGCCAGACATATTCCAGACACTGCACAGAGACAGTTTCCCAGACTACTGGAATGCGTGTCATACAAGCATTATTGTGAGAGAGTATTTGTGTGCAAATGGCTTGACAATTAACATTGGGGCATTGATAGATTTAACAGTCCGTAACATTATATGTCTAACTGAAATTGTCACCCTCTCAGAGCTGGCTTCGCTTCTAATGGTAATACTCATCAAAGAAATAATGATCATCTTGATTACAATGATAAAAATAGTGCCTCATCCTTACACCTCACTTCATACATTGCACGGCACTTTTCACTTTCGCTTATGTTGTCCTCACAACTCTCTGAGGCAAGTACTCTGGACTCCATTTTATAACTAAAAGAAAAAAGGAGGTTCAATCAGAGAACTTTCTTGATAGAAGCTGGGGTTACATGGGTGCATGCAATTGTCAAAACTCAGCAAAAGTACACTTAATGTACTTTATGTACATTATGTATTTTAATGTGTGTGTATTTTATATCAAAAGAAAAAATTGTAAGCAAATATTCAATTCTAGTTAATTATATACATCCTTAAGTATTTGGGGGAAGTATACTAATGTCTGCAAACTTACTTTGAAATGTATTAAAAATAAGATGGATTAATGGATGGATGGATGGAGGGACGGATAGATGAATAGATGTGTGATAAAGTATAGTAAAGTGTTAATGGTAAGATCTAAGTGATAATATTATAGGTGTTCACTGTAAAGGTCTTTCAGCTTCACCTTTTGTTTGAAAGTTTTCGTAATACAATGTTTTGGGGGAAAATGGAGGCTTAGAGAGATTAAGCCTGCCTTCAGGTTACAGTCTGAAGCTGGGCTGGGACCCAAATCCAGTTCATCTGATCCCAGTTCCCATACCTGACAGGAATGTTTAAGAAAATCATTATTGTTCAGTGCTTAAAGGAAGGCAATAGTGCAGGTAAGTACTAAATTCTGGTTCACTGAGAGCTATGCGAAACCAGGGCACGCTCTGCCATAAAAGGGATGCTATTCAAACAAGGAGACTGTGTTTTTAACTCCCGCGTCGATTCAGCTCAGGGAGTACTGCCCCCTTTATAGCAGTCCCTTTGGGATATGTTTTCTTAACTTTTTTTTTGTATGTGTAAGGAAGATTTGCCCTGAGCTGACATCCACTGCCAACCTTTTTTTTCCTCTTCTTTTTTGTTCCTCCTCAAAGCCCCAGTACATAGTTGTATATCGTAGTTACAGGTCATTCTGGTTCTTCTATGTGGGATGCCACCACAGCATGACGTGATGAGCAGTGAGTAGGTCTGTGCCCAGGATCTGAGCTGTGAACTCCAGGCCACCGAAGCGGAGCACAGGAACTTAACCGCTCGGCCACTGGGCCAGCCTCCTTTGCAGTATTTGACTTAGTGTAATGATGCTGCCTCACCCGGAGCGCTGTTGCCTGCTGAAGGGAGTATTTTCAGAACTTAAAGCACTTCACATATTCCCAATGACCACAAACCTTTGTCCTCTTCAAAGATCCAAATGGTTACCTGAAGCTCAGTCAAGTGAATCAAACTCAAGGTTTGCAATATTGTCTCTTTGTAAAGCTATCAAGAAAATACAGAGCATAAAAGGAGATTTTTGCTTGTTTGTTTTTGTTTTTGTTTGATAAAATGAGCTAGACATCTAAACTAACAAAACTGTCTTTCTTGTAACATGCTAACCTGGTCTCTGAAACCTACTCTGTGCCAGTGTTTGGGAAAGTGGCAGCCTCTGACCCATGATGGTACTTACCAACCTATGTAACAACCAGGTTTGACGTCCGCCTCCTCATTAGACTGGAAGCTTCAAGAAGGCGGGGACCCTGGAAGCTGTCCCACTCCTCTAACACAGGGTCTGTGGTTTTATTTACAAAAATAACTAATAAAAGAATGAGTTAATGAATGAATAAGTAAACGAGTGGACTGATTATGTTAACTAATTAGAAAAAGTGGAACCTTTTGACTGTATCTGGCCCGGTATTTCCATAGTAATTTGATTTCTCCAATATCACATCCTACATATGTTATGCTACGCAGTGACTGAAAAATAGCAAACAACACAGAAAGATGACAGATTTTTCTATGGATTTCTTTTTCTGTCTTTTAATTACCATGAATAATTTTTGGTTACCATCCTTGAATTTTCTAAGTATACAATTACGTCTTTTGTAAAATGAATTCTTGCTTTTCTGTATTTTCTGCTTTTTCCTTTTTCTACATTAGTAGTTATCAACAGTCCATCTCACATTAAGACAAGCAACACTGGTGACACAGCCCTTTGCTCTCGTTGCTTTCACTTTTCCACTAAATACAATGGTAACCTTGTGTTAAGTATACTGGGTTTATTGTGTCCACAAATAAATTTTTCCATCAATATGTATTTGTAATTTTATTAGTAAATGGATTTTGAATATTATTAAATTTCTTCTCAATGTCTTTTAAACTAGTGATATGCACCGTACCACGTTATTGGCTACTGGGACGAAGTGATACAATGGGGATAATAATACCTACCATCCAGATTGCTGTGAGGACTAGAGAAAACAGAGCACCTGGCAGGACAGGGTACATGGTAGATGCCAGTTCAAGATTCCCATCACCTTCCTTGGATTGTGCTCAGCTCTAGACCACTGAGCCGGCTCTTCCCCACATGTCTTGGCTCATTCTGTTCCCAGTTCCTGCCCCTGCTTGGGGGTTATATTTGGAGTTCCATATCCCCGGGTCCTTGGGTTCCTCTCTTCTTTCATCCCTGACTCAGAGTTGGCTTTTTTCTAGACTGTGGTTGTTGCTCTGGCTGTTCTGAGACTGGGTTCCTCCCCAACTTGTGTGCTCACCATTCCCTCCAGTGGATTTCCAGAGCTCTCCACTGTGTCAGCTCTGTGCTGCCGTCACTAGACAGCAGGGGTCAATAATGGTTTCTTGTTAGACCTGCCAGCTGGGTTGAAACCCTTAGATTTGACAATAAAAAACAGAAAGGAATTGTTTACAGCAACAAATCAGACCAAAGTCCTTTTTAAAAAAATGAATAATTTCTCTAAAACAGTTGTAGGCAACTCTCATAGCACACAGCCTAACTGGAGACCATTTTCCAAGAACCAACTCAGATCTGAGTTAGGAGTGTCTGAAAGCTTAATTCTCCTAGCAAATCATCTGTGGTGCTTCAGCAAACTTCCACAGTCCTGTGTTCCATTAAAACATGTACCAAAAATGCTTCGTTAGCAAATGTAGTTTATCAACACAGTGCAGATAAGGGTTCACCCACTATTTTTAAGCAAGATCTTGGAAATCCATTGTCTCCTTTATCATCTTCACTGCTGAGATTATTCACTTAGGTTTCTAATATAATCATTTTACATCCTTCTTCCCTTTACTATTTGGGTCTTGTCATTTTATTCCTGTGTATTACATAAAAGCAATCACTTGGGATCTTGACTGTGTTGCCACTATAAATACAGTTAAAAAAGAAGAAAAAGAAAGTAGTTTCCCTTTTGTCTTTTTTTATAGAAAGCACAGCAAGACCCTTGGGGTCTGAGTTGTGAAGTTCTGCCTTTAGGGGGCTTTGCATTATTTTGTATTTCAAGAGCTACGGCTCTAAATAATCCCTTCCCCCCAGGTCTCTGTTTGGCAATGCTCCGTGTCTTGGGAGAAGGCAAACAAGGAAAAAAGTGTTGAATAGGATAGTGGTTGGACGAGATTGGATAAGAGGACAAGGACAAAGACAGGAGATGGCCAGAGTCAGAGGAGCTGCATTCCCAAGGCCTCCGAACTGGGAGATAAGACAGAGACCATGAAGGGTAGACATCTGTAAACACCTGCAGACCCTCCTGCACATCACCCCAAAAGTAGTAGGACCTCCGTGAGGGGTAACTGTGAGCATTCCAAGGGCCTTGGTGTTAAAACTGCAGTGAACATTTCCGTGGTGGCGCGTGGAGTGAAACAACAGCCACTGGAGGGACGTCTCCTCACTTCTCCTAAAGCATCAGAGCCTGGCTGGCAGTGGTGTGGGTTGGATCACTTCTGACGCCCATCGTAAGAGTAGCAAACTCCATCAGCTGAGAACCAGTCTCCTCCCTGTGTCACAGGGGCAATGCTCTAGTTTAATATAGTGGAAGCAGGGGAGATACCCAAATTAATATTTGATTTTGTATGTCGTACAAAATCTTGCTCAAAGGTTGATTTTGTTTGATATTTGGGGGAAAAGACATAAGATCGCTTTCATTCAAGTGGCTAAGCAGTTTATACTTAAAATCATAAATGGATTTTATCTTTTATTATATTCATGCCATATACTGCATACAGCCACACAATCCTTTTAGGAAATACACGAATTACAAATAATTAAAGGAAAAGCCTATTCAAATGCTTTGCCTTGATTTCAACTCATGAGGCTTTAGCTTATAATTTATAGTTCAATCTGTTGATCTGAGGGACAAAATTTCACTCAGTCTTAAGGAGTACTTTGTCAGCTGAGGAATGATAAATCTTTGTAGTTCTGTTCCTACCACTGTCTTTTTACTTTTATTATTTTCCAATTATCCCAGTATTTTTTAGAACTCACTCTTTAGAACTCACCCACTCACCTAGCTTCCAAGTTCGTATCTGAGGGAAGACATATGTAATTTCTTTCACTCTCTAGTCGCTCTCCACTAAGAAGCAAATACAGATGAAAACATTATCCTTTTTAGATTTGGTCTTTGTTCTTTCAGTTAATTGATTTGAATGAAAGTTTTGTGTTGAGCAATATCCAAAACAGGCCTGTTTCTAGAATTTGTGTTGGATCAAGTCACAGGTCAGCAAGTTTAACTGTGTTAAGTGTACCAATTGTGTACCAACGGGATCATTATGGGGTTTGTAAAAGTAAGTCTTATCAGACCTCCTGTTACGGTTTGAACGGAAAAGCAAACTTAACACAGACTACCCAGTGAGGTCCCAGAAGGTGCCACCATCTTGGTAAATTCAGTGAACTCATCACCATTTAGGGTCTAGTCCTGAACCCTGTAGACTTAGAAATCCAATCCATCAGAATATCAAGAGTAGACCCTTCTCTCTGGGAAGACTCACATTAACATAATCCCCAGTTACTGATGTATAATAACCAGAATGGCAATTTATTAGTTTACAATGAAATATATAGCCAACAAGCAAACCAGATCCTCCAGCTTGCTCATTTCCTCCCCTGTAGACAATCTACAGGGAACACCAGATAATTGTCAAGAAGAGGCTTGATAGAAAAAAGTCAAGCAAGGGACATAAGTTGAATGATATTAATGACTGCTGCCAGTAAGCCATCCACCTCTGCTGGACAGTGTCCTTGCCATGGACTGGGCACCCCACTCTAGTCCCCAGGTCTATGCTGGAAACATTAGCCTGTGTTTAAGTGCCATTCTTTTCTCCGAACTCTTAGCTGACTAGCCTCTTTCTTTAAAAAAAAAAAAAAATCTGATTTTTATATACTATTTACTTTAAGCAAGGCATTCTTACACTAGAAAGGGAAATAAATTTTAGTTCAGACAAATATAATTGAAGTCACTGTGCATATCTAACAAACTAAAACATTTTTCTAAAAAGCACTGAGTCACAACATACATTAGGGCTTCCATGTCCCATGGGATCCAAGTACGATGGTGGGGCGAGAGTTCCTCTAACCAGCTAGAGCCTGGATAAGACACAGAATTAACATTCTAGTTTAATAACTGGCTGTCCCTCCTGTCTATGGCATACCATTTCCTTCTGACCCTGGCTTCCAAGGATCTATGATTTCTAATGTACTCGTTGTATCTTGGGCAAAATTCCTTCTACTCCTTGCTTCCCATGTGCCCAAGAAGCCTTTTTATTGTCCATCTTCCATGGAATATCCTTTCAGCTTCTGTCCCTCCTTCCTTTCTTTTGACCAGCCACGACCTTGATGTATCTTTCGCACCTCCTGAGCTTCATTTCCATCACCTGACCTCTGCATGCCAACACCTTTACTCTGCTTTGTCCACCTACCATTGTAGAATTTTACATAAACCTATGATGGCAATATTTTTTTATTGAACATCTTTGTGTTTTACTGTTATTAAAATAGTAAATTTTATTCTCAACCATATAATAACAATTTTCAACTACTAAAGGAATAGTTTTGGCTTGTTTTAAAGACTTAGCCATTTCTAGTACAATTTTTCACAGGCTTAACACAATAAAATGATAAACATAATAACAGAGTATTTGTAAAATATTACCTTTCCTGAAAGTGAGGGCTTTTAAATTTCTAATAAATTAATTAATCTAATAAATCTAATAAATTAATGTTGAGATCTTTTGGCTATAATCTTTGGTGGAACACAAGACAAAAGAGGCTAAGAATTACTGTGCAAGGGCACACAGTTGCAGAACAGCGTATCTTTCTATCATTACTTTGTCAATAATTTTACTATAGAGACAAAAATAAAAGTGGAATCTGTATCTTCTCACTAAAAGAGCTAAATGCCGCCCATGTGCATGTATGTGACATACATATAATGATTAATATCAAATAACCAAATATATCCATTACATTGTTTCTATTCTTGAATAAACTGTATTTTTCAAAAGTATGTCCAGCCATAATGATTTTATCATAAATGACTCAATACCCTGAAATTCTTAAGCAAAAGTAAGCACGCCCCAATCTACCAACGCGGTATCTGGGGTAGTCATTTGTCTGATTTTTTGTGATTCAAAGCAAAGTAAGAGTTGAGATTCAGAGGGAATTTGGAAAGAAAATCGCTGAAGCACTTAGAACACAGCAGCTTTGACCAGCCTCTTTTGGATGCGCACAGGCTTTCTTTGGATATGTGAATATCCTAAGTGAAGTTACCTTTGGATTTAACCTGAGAGGCATACATGTATCTCTGAAGACGACAGGTTAAATGGACTTGTTGCTTATGTAATTTAAACTTTTGAAGTGCAATCTTATTTCTCTATGTCCAGCTTTACGGGCTACAAGGAGGGGAAAAAAGAATAACTTCATCGTCAGTCCCATGTTTTTTGCCTATACATCT
Organism: Equus przewalskii; assembly: GCF_037783145.1. Lineage (NCBI taxonomy): Eukaryota > Metazoa > Chordata > Mammalia > Perissodactyla > Equidae > Equus > Equus przewalskii. Next base: position 18,161,249 of record NC_091846.1, on the reverse strand, counting down.
ATCCTGGATTTTTTTCCATTTGCCCCGCAGACCCACTCTCTACCCTTTTTCCTTAGTCCTCTCATCAGGAGATTGAAAGGACTGAACAGCATCAATAGGACCCTATACTCGCTGGCTTCCAGTTGGGTTTGGCCAGTGGGAAGCAAGCTCAGGAGATCAGAGAGAGGGAGGAGAGTGGAGCTGCTGTTATTCCCCCAGCTCCTTCCCTCCAGGGTCACCACCCGCTGCCTTCCCCAGTCCTGTAAGACTGCCCTGTCCGCAGATCCTCGGTCCCAGGGTCTAGAACTGCTCCCTGCTCACTGCCCCTTCAGGCCTGGTGGGGGGCAGTTCAGGATGTTGCTAGCACCTCCCACCACAACCCTTGATTAACTACTCCCTGATGTCTTTGTATATGGTCCTTTCATCTCTCCTCAAATTATTCAGTTTGAGTGTCTCATCCTTTACCTTCTAGAACGCTGACTGATAAAAACTTTATCATTGGGTCATACAAACTTTACCTTCACCAGATCTCTTCCAAATTAATGAGACTAGGATTCTATTAGTAAACTAGACTGAAACCATGCTACAGCAAAGAGTTAACACCTCATTTTTTAAAGTGTAGGAATTTAGAGAGAAATGCTGATTGCCTAAAGACATCAATTACCTTCTTGGTCCAAACTGTAATTAAACTTTGAATAATCCTCTTCCTTGACATACAAAATCATATCTTTTTAACAGAAAAAAAGTCTTAGATTGAGTGCTTTAGGCCTGAGTAGAAGTAAAGAAAGTTTCTAAATTAAGAATTGAAACATTTAAAATAGACAGGGGTAAGAGCCTGAATTTTCTTTCTGCTATCCATATTTTGCATTACCATTCCTATAATAATGATAGTATTAATAATAATAGATAGCAATTGTTGAATGTTTAGTATATGCCACAGACTGTTTCAAGTGATTTAAATGTATTAGCTCATTAAACTCCCTCAACATATCTGTGAGGTAAGGACTGGTATTATTCTCATTTTACAAATGAAGAAATAAAATATGGAGGATTAAATAACTTGCTCAAAGTTGTGTTATTTATGTAGCTGCCTTCAATGGGTTTTAGAATACACTAAACAATGATTCTTGCCCAGAAAAATCACACAGACTAATACTGTTTTTAACTAGGAACCGTTTTTATTACCACTTCCATATTGCTAACTGTCCTCCAAATGTCCGTAGACCTGGGTGAAATGAGGAGTGAGTTCTGCAATTTTTTAAACTTTCAAATTTGTTCCAACTCATGGATTTGTGACTCTGAGAACTGCCGCAAAAGATGCTTAGATTCCTGAACATTTCTTTCAAGAAACACGTCCACATGTATTTGTGTGTTGGAGCTGTTGCTGGCATGAGGGGAAAATCAAATATACTCTAAATATGATCTCAAAGTGAAACTAATGGACGTATTGCCTTAATTGAAGTGAAAATATAATCCTGCTTAAAAGTAATTTGGGCAATCAATGTATAAACTTGCTTAACAGTGGCCGTTTGTAAACCTTTTTATCCTTTAGTATGATAGATTATAAAAATACCAAAAAAGAATATTTTAAAGGTATGAATCTTTAAAAAATTGAACTGTGAATACACGCCCCTTTAATATGTTTCTCTATGTTAATCTAGTTTGTCAGGGTGCAGTCAGTGGTTCAAGGAGCACTATTTCTACGTAACTGTGGAAATACAATTAACCTGCCTTTTCGACCTACTTCAGGCAAACCGTGAGCTGAAGATTATAATTTGAAAGCCAGATCAATACCAGTAGCTCAGCTGCCTAGCAGTGAGACTGAAACCACACACTCAGAGCTTATGCTTCCAGGTAGTGGCTGTCACTTAAAGAAAATCTATCTTCCTGCCAAAAGAGTTCTTGCTACTAAAAAAAGTAAAAGGAATTAACTCTATATTCTAAGTTACTAGTTAAGTCTCAAGAACTAATGTTTTTAAATCTTGGCTATGTCATCAAAATATTAAATAATAGTGAACAATTTTGTTTTATCCCAGTATTTTGGTCACAGTGTAACTCCAAGATACTCTTTTTACAAATGCATTTATCATGACTATAGATCCAAAGGATTACCTATTTAGAAGGTGAAGTTAATAAAGATGAAATAATTAGCAAATATATTATTGGAGTGATGCTTTCTCTCATTTGATAACTACAATCATTTCTTGCTTTCACTGAGCTTTCTAATCATCTGGTCCTTGGGGGCATTTCACTAAACTGAGATATTTCTAGTGCTTGAAAATACAAACCTACATCAATCTGTCATATATTTGTAGCCTTTTTCGTCTCTCAATATTTTACATAACATATCCTGGTTACAATTAAGATATAATGCCTCATTTAAACTAATAAATGATTATTCTTCCCAATTTTCAACAAGCTAGTTTCCCAATTAATAATATGTTCCTTGTTCTTCTCTATTTAACAATATTAGCCTCTATTCCATCTTATCCTGGAATATACTGAACTGTTACTCAGAGGTTCTAAATGTATGAACTCATTTATGTTAATAATGCCTCTGTGAGAAGAAAATGTTTCATTTCATCCATAGTTCACCAATAAAGTAAAAGAGCCAGAGTGACTGACTTCCCCAAGGTCATGACAAAGTTCACGGGTCAAATCTAGGCAGTCAGAACTCTAGGTCCCCTTTCCCAATTAATCTATAATTTTGACAATAATACCAAGAATGTGTCAGGATTAGATGAATCAGAATTGTGGATGTTTAACCCAGCACATGTCCTCTAACATTTATTATTGAGAAAATCCGACCTGAAACTTTGTGTGTATTTGGTAAATCTTTGTTGAATGTGTGATTTAATTAACTGATCTCTAATTAGTTGATTTAGTTAATTGATCACTAATCTCTTTTTAGTGCTTTTGTTCTGTATCTTCACATTTGTGTCCAGAATAGATGGATAAATAGTGAGTGTTTAATCCATTTTTGCAGTGAAAAAAAAATGAACACTTGGTACAACTTAATGAAATGCAACAATAGAAAACCCATGAAGTCACAAAGTGAATTAGACAGTGTTTCCACCAACATCAAGTTAGTGGTTAATTCCACAGTGGGAAGAAAGAGAAAAGGAGCCTGGAAGAGGAGCTTTAACTATATACGTGAAATGTTTTATTCCTTTCAAAAAAAATTAGAGGGGCCGGCCTGGTGGTGCAGGGGTTACGTTCGCACACTCTGCTTCACCGGCCCGGGGTTCACCAGTTCAGAACCCAGGTGCGGACATGGCACCGCTGGGCCAGCCATGCTGTGGTAGGCGTCCCACGTATAAAGTAGAGGAAGATGGGCATGGATGTTAGCTCAGGGCCAGTCTTCCTCAGCAAAAAGAGGATTGGCAGCAGATGTTAGCTCAGGGCTAATCTTCCTCAAAAAAATAAAAATAAATAAATAAATAAATAAATAAATTAGAGATCAGAAATAATACAGCAAATCTGCTAAATTTGATAGATGGGTTCTGTTGGTGTCATATTCTTTTCTTTTTTTATTTTTTAAAGGTTGACACTTGAGCTAACAACTGTTGGAATCTTTTTTTTTTCCTCCTTTATCTCCCCAAATCCCCCCTAGTACATATTGCATATCTTAGCTGCAGTCCTTCTAGTTGTGGCTTGTGGGAGGCCACCTCAGCGTGGCCTGACGAGTGATGCCATGTCCCTGCCCAGGATCCAAACTGGCAAAACCCTGGGCCACCACAGAGCAGAGTGCGAACTTAACCGCTTGGCCACGGGGCCAGCCTCTCATATTATTTTCTGAGATTTGAAATATTTCATGTTTTAAAGTTTTAGTAAATAATATTTCTAAATTTGAGTAATATTTTAAAGGAAAAAAAATTCACAAAGCTCCAAAATATGTCTGCAGACCCAGTTTGAAAGAAATTGAAATAGAGTACTTTCTAGAGGAAGAAAATTAAAAACAGAATTTGTTTTTCTTCTGTGTGTTTTCATGATTTATCCCAGTGTTTGGAGTTCAGGATACCAGAAATGTGTCCACATCTAGTATTTGTATTTTGGGGGCTTGAAGGCTATCTTGTTTTCACTTACTTTGTGTGTTTATGGGTAATTTTTAGGTCTGCAGATACTTTGGTGGGCTCGTAATTAATTTGAGTTTGTTCAATATCTCTAAAAAAATTATAAGTATAAATAAGAAAAGAATACACAGGAATAATGGCCTAACTTTTTGTTGCAGCCAACATTTTAATTGTGATATTTTGGAATTTTCAATACACAGCCTAAAGGAGAGGGAAGAGAAAAAGTTACAAAAAAGGAGAGACAAAAAGAAGAGCAGTGTCAGGAGGTAGAGGGGGAGAAAAATGAAAAGAATGAAAAAAATTAAAGAAAAGAAGCAGACAGAAAAGGAGAAAGAAGGAGAAAGGAAAAAGGAGGAGGACAAGAGAGGAGGGGAGAGGAGGGAAAGAGGAAAGAAAAATCATAAAAACTTTAGTTATTTTCAGAGGCCAGAGTATTTTACCACAGAAAAAGGAGGTGCGAGAAAAGCTTTCTACTATTTTTGGTACACGTGCAAGTGTATAAAGGGCTATTCTATAAGTAATTGCATAGAGTCTTGAAAAAAATTTTATAAATTGACCTACTCGCATGTTTCTACTGCTTGGACTCTCGTTGCTAGCAGAAAGTGATAAATGAAATCAGAATTCGTTGCATTCTTTCTTACCTCAGATAAGTGTCTAAGGAGCTATTTCCTTAATTCCAGCAGGATTAAGTTCGCCAAAACTACTGATGGCTGAGAATACAAGGCTGATAAGCTCAGCGCTTCAGGGCTGATAAGGTTAAGGCCGCAAGGCCCTCCAAAACCCTGGCAGAGGACTGTGTAATGTGTTTATTTACGTGTCTTATGTTTATGGAAAATTTGTAAAAGAGATTTTTGTATCCATTTTCTCTAAGAGGAACTCCACAATTTGTATGAGTTCCAGGCCCCACAAAACTTGGATCTGCTGTGTAATAGGTTATTCAAGGAGACTGTCAAATCTGCTTTAGGAACTTTAAAGAAGAAAATTGTGCAAAATAATTCTGGAAGCCTTTCATATAAAGTCCTGCCTGCATATGAGGGGCGGTTAAGTTAGGAGAATTCTCAGAGACTCTTCCAGACCCTTAATACTAGGACTACTTTTCAAGATCTTACAATCAAAAAGCCTATTTGCTATGAAGTAGCTATTTAAAATATAGGCTTATAGTACTTGTCCCTAATGCTCCATCTCCCATATTTTGAAAATAGATAGATGGTAAACAGAAAGACAGATCCAAGACAGTTTCAAATGTCCCATCCTTTTCTATAGTAAATCGTGCAATGTTTCAGTCTTTGACATCACACTATAAAACCCCAACCGATGAAAGCCTGTAATCCATAAGGCTGTATCAGGTACCACTGCATTACGTAAATGATAACTTAATACCAGGACTACTATAATCCCAGATACCTATGCACAATGAGTGGGTTATGATGAATAATGTAGAAGGTTGAATACTCTCATTTACTTGAATGCTAAAAATGGTGTTATAAGCAAGTGAACTTAATATACTCACAATAACCCTCAAATAATACTCTTATTGGTTACACCTTAGGCTTAGAATAATTCGCATAACTCTGGTTGGCATAGTTTTCAAGATGAGGAGAGTAAAAGCCTAGGGACCAGGGATGGCCAGTAATTGGTATTAACGTAATTATTCCTCTTTCCTATTCTGTGGCAGACATCAGTAAGCAATCATCAGATTCTTTTCTAATGTTCCAGGCAGCTGTAGCTAACTGATCCGTGTGGACATATGAAATAAAACCTAGTTAATAAACCAGGTCTACACCAAGAACACATAATGGTCAGGAGATAACAAGGAAATAGGATTACCAGCCCCTCACCACTCTCACCCACTCAAATCTGTCACTGTTTCTTCTTATTTTGACACTCCTTTTCACATAACTTCATTCTCATAAATACTCTTCTTCAAGAAAAATAAGTCATTTATCCAGTTTATGACTAAAAACCACTCTCCTTTCCTGGTGACACTTTGCGGGTGACGATGACTGAGAATCCTGTCTTCAAACTTGGCTGTCCCCATGACCTCACACGGTTAGTGCCAACGTCTCCATTGCTCTCCTGGGGTCTGGTGCTCCAGGCGTGGACTCTTGCTTTCTCTGGCTAGCCGCACTGCTTGAAGCCATCTGTCTAAACACGGAATCCCTTAGCCCACATTCCCTCATTGCTCATGTTCTGCCCCACTCAACCGTCTGCGGCTTTTCGCTTGGCAAACACCAAGGAAACTACTCAGAGCTTTACCTGTATTCTAAATAGTATTTAACTAAGGAAAACGAGACGTTTCATAACGAGTGGGCTTTTTATCTTCTTTGAGGAGGCTTCCCCTTCATTATCTTCTGCTCTCAGAGCAACAGGTGAAGACACAGAAAGAGAAATAGATTATTTTGAAGGGGGAACTAATTAAATAATAGTGATGGATGTGTAAGTATATCTTTTAGCTTAAAAAAATGCTTATGGAAAGTATTTGATCCTATAAAATGGTGGGCAGGGAGTGGAGGTCCATCTTTCTCCAGTTTTCTTGAAGCTTGCCACAGAACAGAGTCAAGGGGTCACCACCAGTGGGCTATCTGGGCCACGTTTGGTAACACGATAAACTTTCCTTCAGCAAGAATTTTGAGAAATACCTATTTTTTCCCATTTTAGTGAATTTAGACTTACATATAGAGCAGTGGTCCCTAACTAACTCAAGTGACTAACCAACTAACTCAAAAGTAGGCAGTGAAAGGCCAGAGCCACTGTCGTTCCCTTCCACCTTCGCCCCCTCCACCCTCGTGCTCACACTATATAAACCCTGAACAGGCGTACAAAGTGTTAGGAATTTGGGTGAAGGATGCTGACCGGGGGAAAGAGAATGGAGTATCTTCCAGACAAATGCCGTTCTCAAAAATCCTGAGGACTCCTTCTTGTCTCTCTCTTTATTAATTAATTTATTTAACATACAAGTATTGCATCCCCTACTAAGTGCTAAGCATCAATTGCTAAAAGGTAAGTAACATTCTGAAAATTAGGTGTAGATGTTTTTATTTTTTGAGTACCTAATATATACAGCAGCTAAGTACATATTTACTCCTTATTCAATCTTGTGATATAGGTATTATTATTCTCATTGTTTTACCAAGTGATAAGATGGAGACTCAGGGAAATTATATAGCATAACCTGTATCTCAAGACTGAAGTGTGGCCTAGATGGTTTTGAACCCAGCCCTGTCCTCCTACCATATCGCCTCAACCCTCACAATTCAGTGAAAGAAACAAAACATCTGAGACTACATGTGTCTCCAAAGAGATTAATGCTATCATGCAGGTATGTACATGATGCTGTAGGAGCACATGGTGGAGACTAATATTGTGTTCAAGGATTTCTGACCCTCACCTGGTCCTTATGAGAAGTGAAATGTGAAAGACCTCTAACATAGGACTCAGAAGCATTGTTTTCTTTTAACAGCACACAATTCCCAAACCAGCCACACCTGCCCAAGTTAATCACCTGTTATATGTTTTCAGTCTTGTACAACTTCAGACCAAATGCCACCTTGACCTGTGAGAGACTTTAAAGGAACGCCAACTCAGGAAACTCCTTTGGACAGAAAAGCAACAGTTACTCAAACAGAAATCCAGTCTGAGTAACCATCACACTATTGCTTTATATAAAGGCCATGAGAGAAGGCAAAAGTATTTCCTTTGGAAACTTAAAGTATATGGGTGATCAACATTTGGTTATTTTGCCAGGAAAAATGCACAAATTTTTAAATGTCTTTAAATAACGCCTTACAATAAAGAACTTAATTATAGTAATGAGTTTTCTTGACAGTCTTAGTTTTAAAAAGTCTATCAAGGGGCCACCCCATGGCCTAGTGGTTAAGTTCAGCATGCTCCACTTCGGCAGCTTGGGGTTGGTTCCTGGGCAGGGACCCATCGCTTGTCAGTGGCCATGCTGTGGTGGTGATCCACGTACAAAATAGAGGAAGATGGATTGGCAACAGATGTTAGCTCAGGGCAAATCTTCCTCAGCAAAAAAAAAAAAAAAAAAGTGTATCAACAAAATAAGAAAAGAAATCATACAAATAAATTGGTTGACAAAAAATCATTTTACTATTGTAACTGAGTGTTATCATAATAAAATCCCTAACTCAGGAAGTTCTCCTCACCAGTTTGTTTTCTTTCCAATATGTGGAGGAAAATGATAGCCAGTATGTGTGTCACTGGAGACCAAGAGGAACCTGTAGGCTAAGCACAGAACTGAAAAAACAGTGTATTTCTGTGAAAGGGGAAGCACAATAAACCATATTATTAAAAAACGAAAATGCCTAGTTTCAAAATTTCACCTTTTCATGCTGTCATCACTAGGCAATGATTCCTTGCTCATTCCCCACTCCACGTTCTCAGGTGGTACTTTTTGACTGGCAATATTTATTTTCACTTTAAGACCTGAAAAATAAAGGAGCATATGTCTGTCCTGTGGGTGAACTGAATAAGGCCAGCAAAATGCAGCCGCTATAACTGGGTAAGCATTTGCCAATGCTGGACAAGTGGCAGAGCCAATGCTTATGTCCCAGCCATGTGGCTTCCTCAAACAGCCACACCACAGCTAATTGGGTCCATCAAAATCTTCAGTCCATTGATTCAGCTGTGTTGTTTAGACACAGTCTTTTTTAACGGCAGGGACCAGACTGGAGCTCTTTCTAAATGGCTGCAATGATCAGTAGCAAAGCCACTCGTCCAGACTACTCCTCTGGTATAGAAAAAGCCCATGATTGCAGGCTTAAATTATGGTTTGAATTGATGTAGTGTGTCTTTTCCAAAGTGGAAAAACTGAATAACCTGTGTTTGTTGTTTTCCTATTTTAGGTACAGCAGAATGTTTAACTACTAAGTGGATTTCACAACGGTTTGGATATGTTTATACAATAGAAGCATTTATACGAAGACTGCCTTTTTCTTAATAAGAGATTTCCCCCTGAATATTGATGACTGATAGTTGGGACCGGCCCAGATTTCTTCAGCTGAGTGTCCCATCCAAACCACACCAGCGTGTTACACATAGTTCGTCCAAACCTTCCTGCTCAAAAGACTCCAGGCCCACGACTCATCCCTGCGAGACCTTGCTCAGGATACTCTTTAGTTGAACGGCTTACAAGTGCACCTGTCATCTTTTGGCCCTCAGACCTCCATTAGTTGGGCAGGAAACCACAGCCGTGTAGTCTGACCTGAGATCTCCAGCTAAGCAAACTAAACCACAGATGATGGGGAACAACCTTCACTCAGCTTCCTCCTTTAGCAGCTTATCTATCCTTCCCCTTTCCCCAGCCTCCAACGGGCAAGCACAGACTCCTCTGCTTCTGCTGTGCAAATGTTTGACTGACCTCTTGCAACATGGCCAACCATTCTAGGCACACAGCTCCAGCTTAGCCTCAGCATTCCCTGCCAAAGCGATTCTGCCTTTTACCTTTTGGTCTACAATCACGAGTGAGGATCATGCCCGAAATCTGCCTTGAACCTTTGGAAAAACACCCCAAATTAACATTCCCCTAGAACATAAGTCCATAATTAATAAAGAGTAGAATATTAGATAAAATTGAAATTGTAAAGAGAAATGATGATTGATGCTTCCTTTTTATTGTTATGGCCTTGCTACCGCAGAAAGAAGTTATAATCTCCTCAAAGAGCTATGTAGGCTATTTCCTAGGATGGTAAATTGTACACTTTTTAGTGTTTATCTGATATGTTCCAGTATCTTTGATTAAGAAACAATGGAAGAGATGTCACAGGATATTACTTGAGTTACTGCCAAACAGTGGTATACGGAATTGCTAAACCTTCAAAGAAAATGGAAAAGGAACAAACATGTTGATCTTTTATTGGGTGCCTGGCACTGGACTGAAAACGTAAGTAGGAGCTTAAATTGGTTGGGAATGATCCATGCTTGGCTTCTCTCCATCCCTCACCCCTTCTATCACATCCAACGTTGTCACTTCTCTCCATCTTCACTGCCATAATTTCCTCTGGACTTCTACAGCCACTGCCAGTCTCTCCACTTCAACTCCTGTCCTCCTCCCATCCGTTGTCCACACACAGCTTTTTAAAGCATACATCAAATCATATCACATGGTGTTCCTTCTTCCAGGTACCCTGTCCCCACTGTCACTCCCTGGATACCTGACTTCTCACTTTTCATGTCTTAGCTTAAATGTCATCACCTTCTCTGAGTAGGTTTTCCCGATTATTCTATCTCATTGTTCATTCTTTCTTACTTATTTCTTGGCCTTTCAGTTAATTCTTTTTCTCTCAATAGACTGTAAGCTCCACATGGCAGAGAGCAGGCTTGTTTATTCACCAAAGAGTACCACAAATTTAGCAGGTCAACTGGTATGTGCTAGGTATGCAGTAAATGTTTGGATGAATGAGGAAGAGGAAATGGAACTGAGTGTTGATGGTAGAAAGGTGCTGGCATTCAGAGCTTAAGGTGTGGTAACTTATGTTGATAAATGGGCAAGAGTGAAGATGAAATACTGTAAAAAAAAAAAAAGAGAGAGAGAGAGTGGGAAAGTGCCATTGTGTATGAGGGCGTTGGGAATAGACCAATACACAGAAGATTTGGGCAAGGAGTGGTGTGACATTGTCTGAGAAAAGTAGACCAGGTGTGGTGAGGTGTGTTCCTTTCTAGGCATCCACCCTCTGGTCTGGTATTGGTAGTGTATGTCTTACATGGATGACATCAATTTGGACCCCATAAAAGCTAAAGTCACAAGTCTCAAAGAGAAAGCCATGATCAATTTTCAAAGGCATGTGTCCCTATGTGCATACTATTACACATTTTGAGAAATTTCACACCCAAAGGATGTATTCCGTACATTCAAAGGAGGTGCTCCCTACTCCCCTCACAGGGCTATTCCATAAGGGCTTTACAAAGAAAATCTGAAAGAAACATTTGGAAAGCTCTTCAGAATGTGAGTATCTACAATCAGGAAATGATGTGAAAAGAGTAGCTCCTGGCAGCATTGGTAATATACAACCCAGCCACTTACTAGAAGTATGGAGTTCCAGGTGAAAACTAGCTAGGGACTTAAGGTGTCATTGTGAACTCATTTAATCCTCTACCTCTGTTACAGACATGAAATTAAAACACCAGAGCAAGAGAAAACCGATCTATGAAAAGTCTCCAGGGAGGAATAAATTACAGTGTTTATGGTAAATCTGATCTTCGTCACAGGATTTCCAGCCTTATTTCAACACAATCCTATAGTAAAAGGGCCAGGTGGATGGGGCGCAATCCCTGTATTCACGAGTGTTTCAGATCGCAGCCAAGTTTTTACTGATTTGATTAAATGTTATCTCACACCCAAGGGACCTCGGTGCAGATGTTGGTCAGGAAGCTGAGACTGGGGTGATGGTATTGAGTCGAGCTTCTTAGGCCAAAGGAAAGTCCTTGACCCAGGAAAAGAAAAGCTAACAATAAAACTGCAGAGGAACAATCTTGGCCTTTATCCCTTTGATAAGAAAGGGCACGTATGGGAGAGACATGTTGTTGGGCTGAGTTCCCAAAATGTTTATTAAGCTCCTGAGGAGAATGGTATTGGAATTTTAAGTACAGTATTGTATGAGTTGCTCACCTGTAGGAAATTGTAGACATATCCAACAATACCTAAATTCTTTACCTTTTCAGCTAGCTGATTAATGATTCACCGTTCCACTTGAGTACGTTATGACATGGGTATATGAACGTGCCGTGCACAATAAAGTACACACCCCAAGGATCTGGAGGGTCTGATCCAGAGAGTTTTGTGGAGAAATACTAAAAAAACTGCCCACCTTTAAGGATTAGACTTTAAGGTACAAGATGCTGGTTTCTTGTAGGGTTTCAGGGCTGGACCCATGATTCAATTTAAATAAGGGTGCTAAGAAAGTATAGGGAAGGGCCTTGAATAACATGGGGGCAGACAGTGAGATGATCCTGACCAAATATAAGTCACCTCACTGCTCCCCAAGCTTGGATTTGATATTAAGAACTAGAACCAAGAGCATCATACTCAACCCCAGAGACAATCCCTCTCTAAAATGCCCAGTTTCCAAGTCCAGTATCCACTGGGAAAGATTCCATGAAAGATTATCTTTCAAGAGGCATGTACGTCTACTGACTCCCACCCAAACGCCTTCACAATTTTCCTCAATAGCCCAATAAACTAGCAACAGCTCCCTTCTCAAGAACTCTGGCTACAACATATTAAAAGAAAATTTTATCAATAAAAAGAACATTAACAGATATTACATACCCTGAGCCTGGCACATTACAGTAGATTAAAGTCCAGAACCCATTAATTTCCCACAATGAGTTTTTTCTAATGTCACTTAACCTCTTAACAAATATTGCTGGCAGAAGACTTACTTTCCACATATGGCCAACGATTACAGCTCTACTTGCAGAGGCCACAGATCTAGGAAAATGGTACAAGAGCAGGGAGTCCCTCCACTAAATGACAAGCATCTAATGGGAAGAGGAGAGCATCTCCTCTGTGTCCAGCTGGCTGTCTCCTCACATGGAGGGATTTACACAGCAGTGAGGTCACTGTAATAGACCTGTTCCCTCCACCCTTGGAAATATTGGGCAAATGCTGCCCAAGGTGGATAACAGGATGGATAATCCCACCACATAGGCTTTTTTCTGGTGAAGTTCCAAACATTGGCTGCCTTGGTCTTGGATCTTAGACCTCTCTAGTGCTAAGAGGAATGGGGAAACAAACAGCAACTAGAAAAGTACCAAATGGCACACGGCTGATTATCAGTCAATACCCAGGTTTGTTGTGTAGGAGCCTGGTGCACTGTTTCTTTCCATGGCACCTAATTTTAATTGCCTGTTTGTCTTAATTTACCCAAATCAGTTTTAATCAACTTAATGGGGTAAGACATAGGCTTTTTGGGAGTTTCCAATTCAACAGTTTCTCAATTAATTGAATTGAGCTAGTGTCAGCTTGTAGATTGTCAGATTCTCACACTTTTTCATACAGCGCCTATTTATGACAGAGAGGCACAATAGACACACATTATCTTTTAAGAGACATTTCTATTGGCTCCCACCCATGTGTCCTCAAACAAAAAAATCCACTCATAAACCTTTAAGTTATCTTTGTCCTTTGAATTGCCTCTAATTCCTCTAATGTTATCTACTTTCTTCTCCAGTCTTTGTGTCTGGCCATTTTGATTTTCCCATCTATTTGGCAACTTAAAATGAAGGTTCTCCTGATACCCCAGCTCTCACATCTACAATTAGGGCCTTCAAGCGATCGTGCACAGTAGCGTGAGGGTCATCCATCTTTAAAGTGAGTTGCACATCCATAGCAGTCTCTCAAGTATCTCCCATCAATGCGTCCTGTTTTGATGTTCACACTGTCACCTCTCCCTCCTGGGAGTCTCCTCCAAGCAATGGCCTCCTCCCCAGGTAGGGAGAGCCTCAGGACTATCATCTTTTTAGCAGATTAATTCAGACATGAACTGCCAACCTGATAATTTCTTAAACTCAGCATCCCAAGTTTCTCCCATTCTTACTCAATTTTTCCCTAATCTTAGTCAGAACTCCATCTGAAGAGTATATGTGGATGGACAGACTATTCTACTGGCATCTTGGTAGGATAGATCTACATCCTTCTTAAAGTCTTATGTAAACAAAAAGTCCTACATGCAAAACTGTTTGAAGAAAAGCAGTGAATAATATAGTGTTTTCCAAACCTAGTTGATAATAAATCACTTAGAAAGTTTTTAAAGATGGAAATTCCTGGGCTTTATCCCACACAATTCTAATCAAGTAGGTCTGAGATGGGGTCAAGGAATCTGTATGCTTACAACAGTTCCCCCAAATAATTCTGACTACCAGCTGGGTTTGGGATCCAACCTAAGGTATTATTACATTTATGCAATAATAACTATGACTTTCTGGGAGTTTTTGTTTTTTTAAACTTTCTATTTTGAGATAATCATAGGTTAATTTGCATTTGTAAGAAATACAAGAGATCTCCTGTATCCTTTAGATAGTTTCCCTCAATAATAACATCTTGCAAAACCATAGGACAATATTACAACCAAGATATTAACATTGATACAACCCACCTATTTTGTTCAAATTTGCCCAGTTTTGTTTATACTCATTTCTGTGTGTGTGTGTATTTAGTTCTATGCAATTTTACCTATGTGTAGGTTTGTGCATGCGCCACTGTAGTCAAGATATAGAGACAATCCAACATCACAAGGATCCCCTGTGTTGCTCTTTTTTGGCCATACCTGCCCACTCTCCCTTACCCTGGCAACCACTAATCTGTTCTCCACTTCTATAATTTTGTCTTTTCAATAATGTTATATAAATCAAATCAAGCAGTCTATGTGATAGGCTGAATAATGGCTTCCCAAAGATGTCCACATCCTAGTCCTTCAAACCTGTGGGCACATTACCCTACATGGTAAAAGATACTTTGTAGATGAAATTATGTTAAGGATCTTGAGAAAGGAAGATTATCCTGGATTATCTGGATGGGTCCAATATAATCACTAAAGTCCTGGTAAGAGCAAGGCAAGAAATCAGAGATTTGGTTGTAGGAGATGTGGTGATGGAGGCAGAAGTTGGATACCAGAAAGGGGCCACAAGGTAAGGAATGAAGGTGTCCTCTAGAACCTGAAGAAGTCAAGGAAATAGATTTTTCCCATAGAGTCTCCAAGAAGGAACCAGCTCTGTCGACACCGTGACTTTTTAAGGTTATAGAGACTGATTTTGGATTCCTAACATCCACAACTGTAAGATAATAAATTTGTGTAGTTTAAGTCACTAAGTTTGTGGTGATTTGTTGCAGTAGCAACAGAAAACTAGTACCGTATGTATCCTTTGGTGATACTGGCTTTTCTTCCCTCAGCATAATTCCTTTGAGACTTACCCAAGTTATTGTGTGTGTCAATAGTCTGTTCCTTTTTATTGTGGAATGGTATTCCACGGTGTGGATGTGCCACAATTTGTTTAATCATTCACCTATTGAATAACATCTGGGTTGTTTCCATTTTGGAGCTATTATAAATAAAGCTGCTATAAACATTCATGTATGGGTTTTGGTGTGAACATAAATTTCTATTTCTCTGAGATAAATGCCAACGTCTGCAATTCCTGGCTCATATAGTAATTAAATACTTCATTTCATAAGAAACTGCCAAACTATTTTCCAGAGTGGTTGCACCATTTTAAATTCCCACTAGTAATATACGAGTGCTCCAACCTCATCTCCATCATTTGGTGTTGTCACTTTTTTTTTTTAATTTTAGCCATTCGGATAGGTGTACACACACTACAGTAGCATCTCATTTGAGTTTTAATTTTTCATTTCCCTGATAGCTATTGATGCTGAGCATCTGTTCATATGTGTATTTGCCAGTAAACACCCTTTGTTGAAAAAGTCTGTTCATGTCATTTGCCTATTTTCTGATTGGATTATTTGTTATTTTACCGTTGAGTTTTAAGCGTTCTTTATATAGTCTAAATACTAGCCCTTTGTTAATATAAGGCTTGCAAATATTCTTTTCTAGTCTGTAGCCTCTCTTTTCATCCTGTTAACAGGATATTTTGCAGAGTAAAGCTTACATTTTGATGAAGTCCATTTTGTCAGTTTCTTTCTTCTGTGGATCATGCTTTTATCATCGAGTCTAAGAACTTTCTTCCCAGCTTTAGATTCTGAAGATTTTCTCCAGTTTTTTTCTAAACGTTTTATAATTTTACAGTTTATTTTTAAGTCAGTGATCCATTTGGGTTAATTTTTGTATGAGGTGTGAGGTTTAGACTAAGATTTGTTTTTACGTTTTTGTTTTCTTTACCTATAGATGTCCAGTTGCTCCAACAACATTTTCTGAAAAGGCTATCTTCCTCCAATGAACTACTTTTGCACTTTTCTTGAACAAAATCAAAGGAGAACATTTGTGTGGGTCTACGTCTGGGTTATCTATTCTGCTGCATTGGCTCATATGTCTATCTGTCTGCAATACACCTGCTGTCTTGATTACTAGTGTAGCTTGATGGTCAGCCTGAATAGCAGTAGAGTGATTCCTCTCTCTTTATTCTTCTTTGTCAAGATTACTTGAGCTATTCTAGTCCTTTATATATAAATTTTAGAATAAGATTACCTACATGTACAGAAAACTTTGCTGGTATTTTGACAGGAATTACGTTAAACCTACAGATCTATTTATGAAGAACTGATATCTTTACTATACTAAATTTTCCCATCAATGAGCACAGTATGTCTCTTCATTTATTTATTCTTTGATTACTTTTATCAGCATTTTATAACTTTAAGTATACAGATCTTGTATATATTTTGTTTAAATAATACCTAAATATTTTATTTTCGGGAGGATTTTCAACAGAGAAAATCATGTCATCTGTAAGTCAGAACATGCAATGATTTTTCTGAGCCAATAAGAAAATCCTAATAGGAAACATAAAAGATTTTGGACTAAAAAGTGCTGCCACGTCATGATTTTGAAAGACAAATGATTGTTCTACGGAAGCAGACGGGTAGAACTTTAAAAAAAGAGCACTCATCTTTATTCAAATACACAGAAAAAACTGTCAGTCCCACAACACCAGATTGCCCCTGTGTTGAGCTGGTGACTATGTCACAAGATAAAATAGTTGGTTGGCTTTGATTCCCATAATTGAAACTGGCCCCATCAAGCGTGACTTATGCCGTCCTCTGTTTTGTAGACAAGGAAGTATGGGCCAACTGTGAAATTAGCCTTCCACTGTGCATGGGCTTAGGACTTCTTCACTTTTAAGGGCATTTCCTACCATTAGAGAGGGCCCAGAGTATCAAAAGCTATGTTCATCTAAGTAGGAGACAGACCTAGCCTCTTGAGCTCTAGGGGTGACAGCAGAGAGCCAAGGAGAGAATGTGTCCCCAGAGTCATGTCAAAAACAGAAACAAAACTCCTGACATTTAGTCTGCCAATCTAACCACCAGACCGCATTTCCTCCTTTTAATTTCCACTCTGTCCTTCACATAATTACATCAATGCTTCACTGTGTTTATGACACATGGCATGGATTAAAGAGTTGAATGTGAAATACTCTGCCTGAGAAGGCAATTACTTTGAACAATTGTTTCAGTTAGATTGAAAGGTGATCTTAAATACAGGGAATCCCAGTTCACATACTAGTCAGGCTTCAGAGCTGTATCCCAGAACCCAAGGGCAGGGGTACAACAGTCCCCAGGAAGGCACTGGAACTAAGATTCGGAAACTTGTCAGGACTCCCTCTGGGTCTTCTCTCTTCTCCCAAGGCTTAACTTCAGATTTGTGTGTGTGTGCGTGTGCGTGTGTGTGTGTGTGTGTGTGTTCTTCTTCTTTTGCTCTGGAATCCATGTGATGAGAACCATGGCCCCAGAAATGTACCCATTCTGGGCCTGTCCCCTAGATAAGGCTGACTCTCCCTCTGCCCATGACTCCCAGGGAAAGGATTTTGACTGCCTCATTTGATTATGGGGGTCCACCCTGAGACTAAAAACTGAGGCCAGAGGAGTGGGCAATTATTATACAAAAAGACTCTGAGAAACTATTAAAGGGTAACGTGGAAAAAATTCAATAAGGTCTGCACAGAATAAATAGTTGGATATTAACACTTCTTTCCCTTATGAACTTGGAAATAGAAGTCCCCTAACTATCTGTGAAGTCAGTTTGTTTATCAAGGTTGAGGTCTACCATGCTGTCAAATCTTTCACACCTAGACTCACAACCCAACAGACTGGTCACAGTTTTATTTCTATGCTAAAATTGCAATACTTGAAAAATCTGAATATTAGGATGTTAAGCAACTTGACTCAGGAAGTACAGAGCAATTTAGCGATCTGATAAAACTCTGGTACCTTAGAAGAGTGAAAGATAAATTGACAATTATCATAAATCAGGGCTTAAGTCCTCTTTTTAGGACTGTGTGACCTAAAAGAAATCATTTAACCTTTCTAGTTCTTTATTTCTGTATTTATGAAATGGAAAAACAACATCTACCTGGTTTGTCTTCCAGTATTTTTGTAAATATCAAATGAATTAGTGGATGTAATAAAAAATGCTTTATGAACACGTAGAGCACTATAGAAATATAATACGCCACAAACATGTTTGTCTTGGGACTCATGTTATTGAAAATAAAAATAATAATCCTATAAAGTGTCTTGTATTTATTTATTTTAACACAAGGAGAAAAAACAATTTACATAAATGTCCATACTTATTTTCACAAGACCCTTTTCATGTTATTTGGGTCAGAAAATATTGTCCTCACTTTGTTGGAGGCAAAAATGAGGACCAAATAAAATTACTTGCCAAATGTCACATAAATAGTCATGGAACAAGACCTTTTGGCTAGGATATAATATTAAAGGAACCAGTGTTAAAATCCTAGTCCAGGATGTCATCCTATTTACATTTCAGGAGAAAGATGTTTCTTAGCATTGAAAATTCCCAGGAAATGACCTCCGAGCCAGTACTTCTGGAAGATGGAAACATGGAGTTGAAGAGGGGCGCCCTGAATTTCACTGCTGCTGTTGTCCTGTTTTCCCCTAACAAACGAAAAGTACCACTACACTTAGTAGTTTGGGCCCTCCCTATACTCGATTCCAGGATCCCTATGGCTCTCCAGCCCTCTGGGAACTATGCAGAAGCCTGCAGCTCCTGGAATGTAATTGCACACTCTGAAGTCAAAATGCTCCCTTTGGTGCATTCATACTCTTCTCAATTGGTGCAAAGATTCCCAAGAGCCAGGAAACAACAATGTACCTCCCTAATGCCTAAGTTTTATGGATTGAGGAATTTGATTTCTGAGAGGAAAAGAGCCCATTAGATAAGAGAATGTTTTTACCCATATTCTCTTTTAAAAGAGAGCAGACATATAACTCTGTTACAAATACCCCCTCAGAGACCAAAAGAGCTGCTATTCTAACACACCCAAAAATTGAGATTAGCTTCAACTCTCCATTTGGGGTAGTGTGGCTGAAACTGAAAATGGATTTTCCTGTAGATTGGTTCCATCATGTTTGTCCTCCACCATGGTAAGCAGCCCTTGTTTATTTTTCTTCTCTTTAATAACCGAAATAGCTCTGAGAAGGTCTGAAACTGGAAAAACCAAAGCCATTTCATGGCAACAGTATCATTAAAAGCATCTGTTGTTATTTGTTTATTAGGCTGCATCCTACAATGAAAATGCCCAAAGAATCAGCTGTATCCATTTATCAGCAACGCAGGTACCCCAGATTTATTCTGCTGTGTTAGTTTAATTGGAACATTATTGAGAAATACAGGTTTCCAATGAGAAGGGATTGAAAGTCTAGATAAATCACCCCAAATAACATATGGCTTTTTCCTATGAAGATCATAAACAATTTGTACGCCATTTGTTTTCCAAGGACAGGAGTTTTTTGTAGTAAACTGAAATCTGAAGTAAGGTACATTGATTTACAGGAAATTGTTCCTTTACACACTAATTCATCGTTTACAAATACTATTTTGGGGGGCCAGATTGAAGGAAGGCTTACGTTTTTCAAGCCAACTATGTCATTAACTGTGTCAGTATCTGTTTATAAACAGTTTTTCCCAATTCATGGATCCAAAGTTCACAAAAATATTTGTTTTAAATCATTTCAAATAAGCAGCATAAAATTCAGTCTTAAGGCTCACTTCCAGGGAAAGCTGTATTCACTTCTCTTTCATAGAAAAAAGAGAAGGGCAAGTCAGGGTGGTTAGGGCATAAAGGGAGCAGCTGATTAGAAGGTTAGTGCTATTTTCCTAGGAAATGGTATCGGTTCTTTCTTCTCAAACTAAAAATGATGTGTTTCTCCATCTCCTTTAATGTGAGAACTTTGAAAATCCCCCAGAATTTTCCATTTGCCACTCTGAGCTTGCAGACAGCCCTTTTATTGCCTAGTATATTTATTTGCTGATCTTAAAATGTCCATATGTCATGGAAGATATGAGCCTTTGGTGACAGGTCCTAAGATGTGTCCAAAAACTACTTTTCCAGGGCCCCGTGCCCGAGGTCTTGACTTAAGGATGATGCATCCCCGGAGGTGAACTCAACAGAGAGCACTGCCAGGTGTTTAGAAGGGGCTCCCTCCCCCTCCCCAACTTCGTCCAACTCTTCATTTTCTGCTGAGATAAGACTGCAATCGAGCCAGGACATTTTCCACTTCTATTTCTTCTAATCCAAAGCCTTATTGCTAGGAAAGTTTTCTTCTTTTTGGGAAATGGCTCAAAAATGTGTTGAAACACTAAGATGTGGAAGAATTTGCCCATCTTCACAGGATGTGTCTACCTGCTGGGCCTACTCAGGAATGTGGTATCATCAGCATAGATGAGGCAGAGTGGCAGGAAGTGGGGGAGGAAACCTATTTTGCTTTCTGCTGTGTCTTTGCTCTTGAGTTTCAAAGAAAAATATTCAATATCCAATGCACGTGTGGTTCAAACAAGCCCGATGCCTTCCTGGAAGCCACATGTTATTCAAGTGTGACGGAGAAACACCACAGTTTTGAGACTCCATGGAAGACGACTGTGGCAGGGAAGGCATTTCCTGATATTTGACCAGGATGCTGGTGACAGATTTCATTTGCTTTTGCCTTGGCCATCTAATCGTATGCTGAAATGAAAAGGTGGGCATCAATCATCAGCCTCGACTCTGAAAGCTTATTTTTCATTCACATTGCCTCGAAAATAAGGCTTGATCTGGGTTGGTTTCCAAATCAGTAGTTTATTATGCTTTGCTCCCCTGGGCCATATCTCAGCATTGGGAATTCAGGTACCATCACAGGCAGAGGAAGGCAGGGTCGGTCCCTTTGCTTCGTTTAGAATACAAAGAACACCCCCTCTAACCCCGTCTTTCGCTCCGTCCAGCACCAACTCTACTGGAGAGAGGAGAAGAACAAGGGGGCCTCTGCCCCTCACCCACCCTGCCTGCTTTCCCCTAACACAACCAACAGGTCTCTCTGCCAATGGCTTCAGCAGTGGGGAGGGAAATTCTGCTTCCCATTGCAGACAAATTGGATGGTTCTGATGCATGACTCATTTTGTTTTACTTGGTCCTCCCCAGAAGCTCATCCTATGTATTCTAAGACCAAGTTAAAAATTGCTAATTAAGACTGT
Organism: Equus przewalskii; assembly: GCF_037783145.1. NCBI lineage: Eukaryota > Metazoa > Chordata > Mammalia > Perissodactyla > Equidae > Equus > Equus przewalskii. The sequence goes on along the minus strand of NC_091846.1, from coordinate 18,140,035 downwards.
GTGTGCGAGAAGCAAGCAGATAACCAGTTTGCCTTAACGGCCTGTGTATTTCAAACAACCCAGTTGGTTGGGGAGGGAAGAGAGGAGGCTGTTTTGTTTTAGTTTAGTTTTGGGGTTTTTTTACTCTAAATTAACTAGGTTTGGTTCTTTGGGTTTTTTAAACTGAATTTGCATGTATTCCGTATATTCCTCTTCCTTTCCTTTTTGCTTTTCTTCCTCCTTTCTAATTATGTCGCCTTTTGTTTACAGACTAACAAATTTCTCTTCTACTTCTCTCATTTTCCACTGCCACCCACAATCATAGCTGTCTCCTGATCTTGTAAACTTTGTAGTTTATAAACTTGCTGCCGCCCCTCGAGTTTCTCAGTACTGACCTGACATTGATCTATAGAGATATTTCCGGGTGGACATCTGACCGTATCACATCCCCAAGCACATCAACGTCCCTTGGGCTCTTCTTTTATAATTTTCAGTTTTCTTTAATTCTTATATTTTCTTCCTTTATTTTGGGGTGGGACACTATAGGTCTGGGGTTTTGCGTTCTTTCATTTCAAGCCTCATGTACTTCAATTCTCCACCTAACTGATCTTAACTCTGGCCGAGAATGTCCTCGATTGCTCCATTTGTCCCTTCCTAACCTTTTTTATACATTACGCTATGAAGACACCACAGGAAGCAAATTAGTTTCTATTTCTTTCATTTCACAGATGAGGAGCCTGAAAGCAGAGAGAGACTGAGTGTAGAGCACCAAGCTGGAGGTAAGCGGTGATTCAAACTCCCAGTCCCTTGCTTCTAGATGCTTCTCACACAGGGAGTCAGGTCTCTTCGTTCAACCATTTCATGTTCTCCATTGAGCCCCGGTGACCAACAATATAGTGCGTTGCTCACAGTGCCTAAGTATATTCCTGACGGGAACCTTCCCTTCATAGACCAGATTCTTCCACTTTTCACACCAGAAGATGCAGTATGCCAAAGCCCTGGGCACCTGCAACCTCTCCTTCAATGTATACTATTATGCTGGAACCCAGTTTGGGTTCAGATAAAATTGTTCTTTAAAATTGTTCTTTTTTGGTCTTGGGTGGTTACTATTTTCTGATCCCTGACACCCTTCCTCCTGTACCAGATCCCTAAGAGCCAAGAAAGAACCTGATCACTCTGCACATTATTTCTTTATTTACCCTTCCTGCCAGTCAAACTCGAACAAGCCGTTTCAGGTCATGACAGAGAATTTCAACACTGGCGATTAGCCACAGCTCATCAACAGCTATAAGAACTTGCTGGAATTTTCCTCAGAAATCAATACACTCAACTGTGACGTGCTGATTGAGATAATGAATTGCAAGATGAAAATTAAGGAATAATAGAATGGAAATCTTTTTTTTTCTCCCACTAAGAAACAAAATGTAAAAGAAAAGATGGAAGAAGCTAGGAACTAAAGTTTGTTTTCTAACACATTCCTTGCTTAGTTTTTCTCATCTAAACCCAATTAAGCCCACTGCTGTCCAAGGCTTTTGCAAATTTCTACCAGTAGTGGCTTTCAGGTTCAAGAATAATGCAACTTGAATTTGTCTTTGGCTGTGTGAATCTTAAAAGCCACAGTGCCAACAGCTTTTCTCCAAATCCCTTTTCCTTTTACTCCTCCTCTTCCGAAGGATCAACTTTAATACTGGCTTTTGTTTGGCACCAGTACCTTGTATTGGATGTCTGAGCTTTAGTCATCGGCATGCAGACACGACCCACAGTGCTCATTTGCCATTGTCCCCCTGGAATTTCAGAGGCATCTGGGCCACCTGGCCCCACTGCCCCACTCAAGGGCAGCCGAGCTCTCCACCCAGGGGATGGAGGATATGGAAGCAAATTCCCACAGCTCCACATCCTGGCCCAGCCTTGACTCGTCCTTCTCCCAAAGTGGGATGGAGTTGAGGTGAGAGACAAAGACTGTCTCAGAGATTTCGTTCTCTGAAGTAACAGCCCATCTCCTAGGGAAGCAACACATTCACACAATGAACTTCAATTATGAGATTGTAAGACGGCAATGGAGGCTTAGGGAGACGGCGTGTAGGCACATTGTGTGTGTGTGTATGTGTTGGTAAGATGGATGCTAATGAGGAAGAAATAATTTCTGATAAATAGCTCAACAAAGTTCTTTTGTGACCACAGATCGCTCACATTCGAGACACTTAAAATGCATAAATGACAACCCTTACCTAATCTTAATTGACCTTGGGCTTATTGATTGAATTATCTTTCATTTTAATTGGTAACTTTATGTATAAATCTACATTTGATTTTTATGATGTTTGTTGCACAGATAACTACACCAATTACCTAGAAAATGAAAAAGGCATGTGTATACGTAAATGCATACATAAATCAACAGCTTGAGATGAGATATATATATTATCATCAACAGCTTGAAACTAATTAAAAATGAAGCATAAATTGATTAAACTTCACATGAAAAATATTGCTTCTCAAATGTCATTTAAAGTACATATATCTAGTCAATACACACACACATACGTATATAGTAAAAAAAAACATTGTCATTTGTGTGTATGTCTCCCCTTTTCTCATCTAGTTTTCTGTCTTCTTTTTTTTTTACAATTGACCTTCTCTCACCCAGTGAAAGACCCCACTGAGGAGCCACGGCAGCTGGGCCATGGGGGAAGCAATAGGCTCAGGGCCAGAGGACTACCCTCCTACTCCACCTTCAACGAGGCATGTGACCTTAGCACATCTCCTTACCCCTCTGTGCCTCATTTCTATTAACAAAAGAGCCTTCTACCATTGCGTAAAGGAAGATAATGGTAGGTAGCTCACAGTGTTACAAGACTTCCTTATTGAGATCCACAATTTCATCAATTCTAAGACCTTTAACATTTTACTGTCTCTGAATTTACAGTTCATTTTACAATGGAGGATGCATTAAATTTAATAGCAACATTTTTTTTCCTTAATGGTACATAAAACAATGATGTTTCTTAGAATTGATGATGTCTACATTTAATAAAGTACAGTTTTAGTTAAAAATGCTTTGCAGGTTTATGATATTATTCCAAAGTCACACGTTTTCTTGTTAATACAAGATGAACCATGGATTAATCTCCCTGGCCTGTTCTGAACTGAAGACGTTCACTGAGTTACAAAGTACCCAGCTGAACCAGAAGGAGGGACTAGATAAGAAGAAAGAAAAAATGTCCCTCTTAGGAAATCTTGTGCTTAGAAGAGGCCCTTACCGGTTTGATGACCTGCTGTCACTGTCCTGAACTTCTTAATAAGTTTTGAACAAGGGGCCCTGTGTGTTCATTTTATACTGGCCTAGAAAATTATGTAGCCCATCCTGATGGGAAATATATTTGGTTACAAAATTAAAGGCTATTCGATCCTTCTGACATTTGCCTTCTGGTCCCTGGCATGGGAGACTTGCAGTGTCTCGAAAAGAGCAATGAACTTTGTGAGTACTTGAATCAGAGCATTTTTAAGCACATTTAAAACAGTGTTCTGTTTTCAGAGTCTGTATCTTCTCAAGCTCACATTGGAGAGCAGTGACATACTGACCTCAGAATTTTGAAGGTTAGAAAGGAATAAAATATTTCAAAACCTTTATCTTTTAAAATAAAGGTCCTTAAAGAAAGTACTGTACTTTGTTATAATTTGAGAGAGAAATCCCCCTGAAACTTCAAGATACCTTTTCATATATCCATGATATATAAAGCATATCATAAAGTTTTTTAAAGTATATTATTTTTAAAAAGTTAATGTAAGAATCTATTCTGGTTGTTTTCTATCTCCAGCCAAGATCTACACCTTTTGTTTTATTGAGGACAGATATGGTGCAAGAACTTGGACAATTTTCTCTGCTAAAACCAAAGTCTGTAAGGGAATTAAAGCCCCTCCTTTGAAATTTATTATCTTGAGTCAAATTTGATCCAGCAATGAATTGCGAACATGATTCTATAAAATACGTACCCTAAGCTCAGAATTTCTGGCTGATTTGAGTGAAGATGTTGATGGGATGAAATGAACAGACTCAATAATATATTGGGTTTGTAAAATCTTCATAAGCATATAGAGATTTTAGTCAAGTAGAAGATTAAATCTTTTCATTTTCAAGCATGTTTCAAAATCTAATATTTCAAAAGTTTTCAAGGTGTTGTTGGCCTGTCTAAAAGCTTTAGGAAGGTACATAAAGACTTCTGGTAAAGGTTTCTGCTGCTATTTGAGCAATGAAGATTCAGCTAAGGAACAAACAAAGGTAACCGTGTTAAAAAGGAAAATAATAGGTGAAATTCAAAAGATGTCAGTGCACAGGATCCAAGAATACCCAAATCTAGCCACTTCTTCTTTCGTGGTCCAGGGGAAGTGCATCTATGGAGGACAACAGCCAAAGGATATTGTTTATTATTATTAACTTTGGGGCCTAAATCACAAGGTAAAATGGAAATGAATTAGGCTGGATCACTCCTTTTGAAGATTTCCAAACACAGATTCAATAATGTCTATCTTATCTCAAAAATCTAGGCACAATCTACATAATATTAAGAGCTTAAATTCACTGTTTTCAATGAATTATATAAACAACACAAAAAGTTAAGGGTTCTGGTGTAGGATAGAGGAATTTAACATCGGGGGTCTTGGGTTCTGGTTCTGCAGTAATTTCACATTGCTTCTTTGGATGGTTTCTCTTATTTTTCAGTGGGAGTCATCTCATGATGCTTGGGAGCCTTCCTTCTCCCCCAGAGCCTCATTTCTTATGGGGACCACTCTCTATAGATACAACTGTCTAAAATTGCAGAGGTCTGCGTAAGGGCTCCAAAGTCTAGGCTACATACGTAAGTTCTTCAATGCATTCTTCTTTGGGACAAATATAAGGGGGACATAGTCAGCTTCTTCCAAAGTGTCTAGTATTACATATCACCGACCTCCTCTTTTCTCTTTTTTTTTTTTTGAGTTAGAATTTAGTCTAGCATCATAACTCCTTATATTCCTTTCTCTATTTTCTCTTATATCTAGCAATCTCCCCAAAACAAAAGCTTCAACCTTACAGAGGCATAGCCACCTCCATTCCTTTTATTTTCTATGGAGATTCTGGAAGAATTTGGGGTAAGAGGAGAAAGGGCAAGAGAAAAATAATGGGAACAAGAATCCTGCAATAATCTGCAAACAAATCCTTTAAAAAAAATGAGTTGTCTTTATAAGATGGTCAGTACTGTTACATAAGAAAATTTTAAAAAAGTGTAATACATTTTAGAGGCTATATAATTGTAAAGCTTTATTAGTCCTTTTTTAAGGTAAAAGGAAAAAAATGTTTGAGAGCCAATAATTTAGAAAAAATTGTTGTAATGAATAAGTGCATCAATCAACATTCTCTCTCAGTGGTTCTCTGCCAGGAGCAATTTTGCCCCACACTCTCACCCCAGTGGACATTTAGCAATGTCTGAAGACATTTTTGATTGTCACAACTAGGGAAGTACTACTGACATCTAGTGGGTAGAGGCCAGGGATGCTGCTCAACATTCTATAATGCACAGAACAGCTCCCCAAACAAAGAATGATCTGGTCCTCAATGTCAACAGTGCCAAGGTTGAGAAATCAGCTACACTTTATTCATAGACAAACATCAAAAATAGGAGGGGCTGACTCATTAGGAATTGCTTTCAAAATCCTTAAAATGGGTTGCTTTGACTCCAAGGAAGTCAACTGCTCGGGGGCTGGTCTCATGGAGACAGACATCATGAGTCTCATCTTCCTGATCCTCTCCTTTCTTAATCTTTTTAACTATGTCTTTTTAACTACATCAACTCCTAGAGGCTCAATCTCACCAAGTAATTGGACCAACTCTGCCCCCTGTCTATGATTTAAACAGTTGGAAGCTTGACTTTGATGCTCAGAAATCAGGAGTCTTGAAGCTCGAGGAAGCAAAAATCTGTGCAAATGCTTAAAAATAGCCTGGCTCAAAGAGTGTCAAGAGGTAGATATTCTAATCATAAACATCAGGGAGCGTATTCTAAAAATGTTCCAAGGAGAATCTGAAAATCTGACAGGAAGTCCTTTGCCGGTTTGATTTTACATGAAAATCAGTTTGAGGCCGTCAAGGTTATACCCTACACTGGTTTGTAAGAACTCTCAATAAGAATGCTATCTTACCTTTCCTCATTCTAACTCTTAGCCACCACCCCTGCTTGGGTTCTTTTATACCAATTTACTATTATCATACTTCTGCTTCTACTTTTTCTTCAATATAATGTGGAAAAATGACTTTTGTGGACATTCCTACTGTGAATATTTGCATTTTTGAACATTATCTGAGTGGCACCATGTTCCTCAAACAATTGAAATCACAGAGCCTTGCAGGTAGCAATCAGAATAATTTCATACAGATAGAAATTATTATGCTGAGCAGGAAACTAGCATAATGGTACCGGAAAGTTGAAACGAAATCAGCCACAGAAGTGCAATAAAAAGCAAACATTCATCTAAAAACACAGTAAAGAAAAAACAGGAATATTAAGTTAGAGTTTTAGCTTTCTATTGGAGCCATTTGTATTTTTCTTGTATATAAATGTATGTTTGTTTACGCATGCATGAATATATATATATACCTGTGTATATATACACCTATATGCATATGTATATTCCTCTTTAAACTTTTTAGTTATTAATTGATATTTATATTCTTATCACCAGAATAACTGCAAAATATGTGTTGGTGAGCATTATAAAAATGAGTACCTGGGGCTGGCCCCTTGGTCTAGTGGTTATGTTCGGCACACTCTGCTTTGGTGGCCCCAGTTCGGTTCCTGAGCGTGGACCTACAACACTCGCCAGTGGCCATGATTTGGTGGTCACCCATATACAAAATAGAGGAGGATTATCCCCAGATGTTAGCTCAGGGCGAATCTTCCACAGGAGGAAAAAAATTAGTACCTATGAGTTGTCTGAGTGGTCTGAACAATTCACTCCTGGCTTTGCCCACCATGCCCCTGAAAAGCAACAAGTCTCTTTTCAGTGCACACTGCATGTTGCCATACTAAAGTATTGTTCTGCAAAGAATACTTTTCTCCATCATCCTAGAACCAAAAGAAGATAGTATAAGTAATCAATTCTCAAATTACTGCTGAGTCTTCCTTAATCAGTATCAATAATAAATGAGGTAACTCTGCCCAAAAGAAAAAGAGAAAACACATAAAGCGAAAAGAAGGTAGTGATGTCCAGCGGGACCTGGTATTAAAGAAAAGGTGACATGTCATAGTTCTTCCCATTGATTTTCTCACTTAATGCTCACAACAAATGTGTGAGAAGGTGTTTATTATGACTCCCATTTTACATATAAGGAAATGGAGTTACAAGATTAAATAACCTGTTGAAGGTCATACAGAGAGTAAGCTTTGGAGGCAAAATGAAAGAGTTCCAAGGACATTATGAAAATACCTAGGTTATGCAGTGAGATGTTAATGTTATAGCTGGCATAAAGGGTAAGAGAGTAAAGAGACAGGAGAAAAGAGCATGAAGGAGAGAGGATTTTGCAGAGACTGTTACATCTAAGGTGTTAAAGAAACGTCAGTCCGAGATGGGAAGGGAAAGAAGAGTCAGCAGCTTCTGTATCACTTTATTGTTAGCTCTCATTCACTCCCAGGTTTTCTTAGACGAACCAGGTTGCCAGGTCTTTGACACTGGGGACCATGTCTGATACTTTTAATTCACTGTGATACTAGGCACATAACTAAATACCTGTCTACTGATTATGCAAGTTGTTTGTAAAGTGAAAAGGTGTTCTGGCCGTGAATGTGGTGTATTTACACCTGAGCCTCACTCAGCCTGTGCCGTAGGAGAACAGATTCATCCCAAGAACATTCATGGTGTTTTGAGGCCCCTGGGGAGGCGGCACGCCCCTTGAGGAAACAAAATTGAATTTACCCTTTTCCAGGTAGAACTATGACAGTAGCAGAGCCAGGGAGAAAAGTTAGTGTGAACCGAAACAGAGGCCCTGAGGAAGGGAGTGGACCCCCCGGGATGCTGCAGTTGATAACCAGCATTGCTAAGCTCAGGACAGCCAGACTGAAACTAATTGTGACAATCTGAGAAGGACCCGAGGAGATAAACTTGACCTAAGAGTTAATCCAAGAACCTTTTGGAAAAGCCCAGTGTTAAAGAGTAACATTATATGAGCAGAGGGCTTTGGTGCCTCACGAGGGAGTAGCAACTGAGGTGGGACCAAGGGAGAGATGCCAATGACACATGGAGGGTCCACAAGACGCAGAGATGTGGGGATGCAACAGACAATTGTGGAGTAAGCCTGCCTACCGAGGACCTGAGCTCAATGGAAAGCAGACAGGAAGGTGACAGGAAATGTGCCATTGCTGTATCGTAATGTTTTGGTGACCTGAGCTAGTGGTTGCTAGTGGGAAAGCACCAGCACATCCAAAAGGATAAATACCACACATATCTGAACTGGGACTCAAACCACCAACTCAGATTGGGATTAAACGCCCAGAAGATCACTGGATCTTTTCTACCATAAACATTGATTCATAACAGTAACAGGAATAATTAGTATCTCCCTCATTTAAATGATGGTGGAGGGGCTGGCTCCGTGGCCGTGTGGTTAAGTTCCCGCGCTCTGCTGCGGTTCGGATCCTGGGTGCGGACATGGCACCACTCGTCAGGCCATGTTGAGGCAGCTTCCCACATCCCACAACTAGAAGGACGTGCAACTAAGACATACAACTGTGTACAGGGGGTTTTGGGGAGATAAAAGCAGAAAGAAAACAAAAAGATTGGCAACAGTTGTTAGCCCAGGTGCCAATCTTTAAAAATAAATAAATAAATAAATAAATAAAAATAAATAAATGATGGAGGTCAATTATGTTGACATTTCTTCTGATAGCTGTAAACAATGTTCAACATCAGCCCCAGATTTAAAATAGAATCATATGAATATTAATAATCTTTATTTTGCTGGTTCATGTTAGCACCTATGATTGTGGGACCTCCACTTGTCCTTTAGTTATAAATGGGAATCCCCAGGGCTTTCTCATTCTCGCCAACATTCCTCCTGGCTCTTCTTTGGGATTCACAGTTGTGTTTCCTCTCCCATCCAATCCTCCTTTAGAACCATCTACTGTCCAGGCCTCAATTTCCTAAAGCCACCTGAGGCTTCTCACCTCTGCCTCTGATCCCCACTATTGAGCTGTTTCCCACTGTGTCTCTGAAGGTCACTGCTGCCACCACCACCACCCAGCACTGCCTAGGCCAGGATCTGCAGGAGCCTCTTCCAGCCCCAGCCTACCTGCTATAGACTGAACATTTGTGTCACCTTATATTCACATGTTGAAACTTGAATCCCCAATATGATGGTATGAGGAGGTGGGGCAATTAGGAAGTAATTAGGTCATGAGGATGGAGCCCCCATGATGTGATTAGTGCCCTTATAAGAAGAGATGGAGAGAGCTGGCTTCCTTTCTCCCTCCCATGTTATGGCATAACGGGGATGTGGGCTGTCACCAGGAACCGAATCCGCCAGGACGTTGATCTTGGACTTTCCAGCCTCTGGAACCATGAGAAATAAATCCCTCTTGTTTATGCCACCCAGTCTCTGGTATTTCTGTCATAGCAGCCTGAAAGGACTGAGACACCCCCTCTCCCGCCTCCGCCCTGCCACAGCTGGTGCATCGGAACCACGTTCTCTGGGATCCTCGAAGGCTGAGACCTCAGCGCAGAAAGGGGAGGTTGCCTCTCTCCCCTGAGTGTGACATTTTGTTACATGAACACAAAAGTCTCAAAGCAAAATGGCGCTGGTCACCAGGGGGTTGGGGAAGGGCAGACACACGTGGTTTCATGCTGTGACTCACAAGTGCATAATCAGCTCTGTCACGCAAACATCCACCAGGTTACATTCAACAACTTGGGATTATTGGAAGAATATGAATACATGCCTACTGGGGCCTCATAGCCATCATTAAAATGTTCTTTGCTGGTCAATCTTCATTTCACAAAGTCAGCATTTCCACATAAATGGAAAGGACATACCCAAACCTGATTTTGAGGATGCTTATCCAATACCTTACAAGCCCCAAAGTCAGCAGCCAACAGGGGTGGGGAGACGGGAGCATTAGGTGGATGACACATCCCTAAATTGTGGTGGAGGGAAAATGCTCTCTCCTGGCACAGGCCAAGACTGGCAATGCCCGTGGGTGCTCCCCAGAGACTGTCATCTGAAACTTATCTTCTCAAGGAACAGGAAGCACAGCATGCCTTTCCTCAGTGGTGACCTCCAAGTAGCAGGAGATGCTGTGTAAGAAGCAGAGGCAACAGGGGGCTCAGAGGGCTTCTGTTCTGGAGCCAGCAACCACTGGGCTTGGAAATTTGTTAGACTCCCTTACTTGGGTCAGAGGGATATGTTGTAGTAAAAAGAATGTGGGCGTTGAAGTGACCTGGAGGGAACTCTAACCTCACCGAGAGATAATAATTTCTGCCTCAGACAGTTATTCAGAAGGATAAAATGCAACAGTGGACACACAGCCCCTGTATCATGCTTCTCCCATGGGGGCACCCAACGCTGGGCTTGTGGTTCTTAATGTGCGTCTTCCCTTTATGCACTAAACCCATTCTCAGAGGACCTGTCTTCAGGAGCAACAAATAACAGAGTCCACTCTCCACGAAGTCTTGAGGAGAGAGGAGGAGGAGGAGAAATTCCCGGGATAAAGTGGTGGTGGAGGCAGCTACCAACAGGTGAAGACAAACTGAATCAGCCAGGGTGGCTGCAAGGAAGGGAGGGAGGAGGGGCAGAGTGTGAGGAGTGGCCTGTCGCAGAGAAAGGGCTCACAGCATTGCAGTGTATTCTCCTGGGGAAAATCCAGGACTTGTGGACACCACGCCCACATCTCTATTTACATGCTATCCAGTACTTTCTCTCACTTCCTGCTTCTTCCTTTGCCTAACCATGTAGCCTTTCTGTGCTTGTCAAAGGATAAGTTAGAAAAAGAAAGAAAGCACGGTGAAACTCCAACTAACCTGCTGGTCTAATTGCTAGCTGCTCTGTTAGAAAGGTTTACCGAGTCAGGAAGGTCAAATAGTGACCATTTTTTAAAAAGTTATTTATAGATTTCCTTTATCAATGTTTTCTCTAACTCCCTCTTTACATGAAAAAAACAAAGGTTGTTTTTATCTTTTTCCACACAAAGCATCTGTGACAAAGCAGAAGTAGGATTTTAAATGACAAATTCGCCCTGGGGGTCTCTTCAGAACATTTAGTTTTTATGGACAAAACCCAGTGAAGGTGAAGCACATAGGGGTTTAGATACATAAAAATTGCCGGCACCAGGAAAAAGGCACAGGCTCATGTGATCTGTGCTTATTTGCCGTATTACATAATTTATTGTCCTTTTCCTAAATGTGCTGGCCTTGTGAATTGTCTTCAGTTCACTACAGAAGCTACGTTGAGTCCTTTGCTATCTTAGTGCAGGATTTTCTCTTCTGTTTTCATGTTTATGAATTTGTCCTCCTGGAAAATATCAAGGTCAATTTCTGCCATTTGTTGCAAAATGCAGAAGGTTTAACTGAAGGTGATCTTGATTATGCATGCATCCAAATATAGATCTGGGTCTTAAATATTTATATATAAACTGAAAACACTTAGATGGGAACACGTACAAAAGCACCAAGTAAACAAAACAAAACAAAAAAATGCGAAATGAAATCTGAAATACGTTTTCTTAACCCTCAGTGTCATACTGTATGAAGTGGAAGGGTCTAGTCTCTGCAAAGACTGGTTTTTGGTTAATAATGACAGTCTAAAATGAAAATAGGAAGGTAACACATGATAGCTAACAAATTAAGTTTTCAAACAAATAAGGGTTTTCATTTAGTTGACGTTTTGCTCTCCTGGGGATGTACTTTTTTATTTTTAAAGAAAATAAATAGTGAACCTAACTCCAAAGCTATTTTGAAATGAAACAGAAAATTTAAGACTATGAACAATTTCCTGAGCCCCTTTTCATACAGTCGGGTTATAGCTCTGGAGTTCCAACGATTTCCTGGGCACAGCAAGAAGCAAGGGAACGAACCCAGTAGGTAAACATGGGGAGAAAACATCAGTAAATTGTATTCACCGATTGTCTTCTTAATTTTACAAAAGCATGTGTAAAGTGACAATCCTCAAATTACAAATCAGATTCAACAAAACCTAAAAGATAGAGATCATGTATAGAGGCTGAGATATAATAACAAAGGTGCAATGGAACAGCTAGAAAGCGTTGACTTGGATGCTAGAAGCAAATGGAGAAATGCCTGGCGTATTCTGAGGAAAACCGAACTGTAAATCAGCAAAGGGTGAAATCAAGACATTCTGGAATATGCAAGACTCAGAAGATTTAATACCCATGTGTGACTTCACAGAGAATATTATCCACCAAAACCAGGGAGTAACTCAAGAAATAGATTAAGGAGGCAGTGGCTCCAACAATAGAGCTGGGAAGGGAAATCTTTGGATAACCACTAGGCCCCTGGAGATCAACGCGTCCCTATTAGAGAAAGGGAAGGAGAGACCCAGGAGTGAGGTTTCCAGCAAAAAAAGGAAACTGGTAGGTCATCTGACTTTATAAAACATTTTTTTTGTATTTGACTCATTTTTGGCATTATTTTTTTTGTGGTACAAATATATAATATAAAATGTACCATTTTAGCCATTTTTAAGCGTGCAGTTCTGTGGCACTAAGTATATTCACATTGTTGTGGAGCCATCAATTACCACCCATCTCCAAAATTTTTTCATCTTCTCCAACTGAAAGTCTCTACCCATTAGACACTAATGCCCCATTGACCCTCTCCTCAGCCCAAGGTGACCACTACTTTCTGTCTCTATGATTTTGAATACGCCAGGACAACATATAAGTGCACTCATACAACATTTGTCTTTTTGTGTCTAGCTTATTTTACTTAGCACAACATCTTCAAGATTCACCCATATTGTAGCCCGTGTCAGAATTTCCTTCCTTGTTAAGGCTGAATGATGATCCATTGTATGTATATAGCACATTTTGTTTATCCATTCATCCATTGATGGACACTTGGGTTGCTTCCACCATTTGGATGCTGTGAAAAATGCTGCTAAGAATGTTGGTATACAAATATCTCTTCCAGTTGCTGATTTCATTTCTTTTTGGTATATACCAGAAGTGGAATTACTGGATCATATGGAAATTCTATGTTTAATTTTTTGAGGAATCACCATACTCTTTTCCACAACAGCTCTGCTATTTTATATTCCCATCAGCAATGCACAAGGGTTCAAATTTCTCCACAAGCTTGTCAACACTTGTTATCTTCTGTTTTCTCAATAACAGCCAACCGAATGGGTATGAAGTGGTATCTTGTGGTTTTGATTCAGATTTGTCTAATGATTAGTGATGTTGACTGTATTTTCATGTGCTTATTGGCCATTTACATATCTTCTTTGGTGAGACATTTATTTAAGTCCTATGCCCATTTTTAAATTGAGTTGTTTTCTTGTTGTTGAGTTGTGGGAATTCTTTATATATTCTGGATAACAATCCCTTATCAGACATATGACTTGCAAATATTTTCTCACATTCTATGGGTTACCTTTTCACTCTGTTGATAATGCCCCTGTTTTTTCTTTTATTGTCTTTGCTTTTGGTGTGATATCCAAGAAATCATTGCCAAATCCAAAGACATGGAGCTTTTTCTCTATGCTTTCTTCTAAGAGTTTTATAGCTTTAGAGCTTATGTTTAGGTTTTAATCCCTTTTGAGTTACTTTTTAAATATCGTGTAAGGTAAGGCTCTAACTTCATTCTTTTGCTTGTGGGTATCCAGTTTTCCCAACACCGTTTGCTGAAAAGATTGTCTTTTTCCCACTGCATGGTTTTAGCACCGTTGTCCACAATCATTTGACTGTATCTACGAAGGTTTACTTCTGGGCTCTCTATTCTATTCTATTGGTCTACATGTTCGTCATTTTGACAGTTCCACACTGTTTTGATTGCTATAGCATTGTAGTAAATTTTGAAGTCAGCGAAGTGTGAGACCTCCAGCTTTGCTCTTTTTCAAGATTGTTTTGGCTACTAGGGGTTCCTTGAGATTCCATATAAATTTTAGGATCGATTTTTCTACTTTTCAAATGACGTCATTGGGATTTTGACAGGGATTGAGGCTATAGGTCGCTTTGGGTAGTAATGATATCTTAACAATATTAAGTCTTCCAACTCATGAACATAGATCTCTTTCCATTTATTGTTGTCTCTTTAATTTATTTCAGAAATGTTTTGTAGTTTTCAGTGTACAAGTCTTTTGCCTCCTCGGTTAAATTTATTCCCAAGCATTTTATATTCTTTTTGATGCTATTATAAATGGATTTGTATTTTAAATTTCCTGTTTGCATTGTTCATTGTTAGTAAATTAAAATGCAACTGGCTTTCGTGTGTTGCTTTTATATCCTGAAAATTTGATGAATTTGTTTATGTTCTAACAGTTTTTTTGTGGACTCCTTAGGGTTCTCTACATATAAGATCATCTCATCTGTGACTAGAGATCGTGTTACTTCTTCCTTTCCAATTTGAATTCATTTTTTCTTTTTCTTGCTCAATTGCTCTGCTTAGGACTTCCAACACTACGTTGAATAGAAGTGGCAAAAGCAGGCATCCTTGCCTTGTTCCTGATCTTACAGTAAAAACTTTCAGTCTTTTACAATTGAGTATGATGTTAGCTGTGTTTTTTTCATATATGGTGTTTATTATGTTGAGGTAGTTTCTTTGTATTCCTAGTTTATTGTGTTTTTATCATGAAAGGGTGTTGAATTTTGTCAAATGCTTTTTCTGCATCAGTTGAGATGATCATGTGTTTTTCATTATTTGTTCTGTTAATGTGGTGTATTACCTTGATTGATTTTCAAATGTTGAACCATCTTTCCATTCCAGGAATAAATCCCAATTGGTGATGGTGTATAATCCTTTTAACATTCTGTTAAATCTAATTTGCCAGTATTTTGTTGAAGATTTTTGTATTAATATTCATAAGAAATATTGGTCAGTAGTTTTCTCGTAGTGAATTTATCTTGCTTTGATATCAAGGTAATAGGAAGTGTTCCCTCTTCTTCAATTATTTGAAAGAATTTGAGAAGGACTGGTGTTAAGTATTCTTTAAATATTTGGCAGAATTCATTAATGAAGCCATCTGGTCCTGAGGAGGTTTTGGATTACTGATTCAATCTCCTTACTAGTTTAGGTCTATTCAAATTTTCTATTTCTTCATGATTCCATCTCAGTAGGTTGTGTGTTTCTAGGAATTTGTCCATTTCATCCAGGTTATCCAATTTGTTGGCATACAATTGTTCATAATACCCTTTTAATTCTTTTTTACTTTTGTAAAATTGGTAGTAATGTCCCCCTGCATTTCTAATTTTTGTTGAGTCTTTTCTCTCTTGTCTTCGTCAATCTAGTTAAAGGACTGCTGATTTTGTTTTCCAAAGAAACAACTCTTGATTTCATTGATTTTCTCTTTTGTTTTTCTTTTTCTGTTTTATTTATCTCTGCTTTAATGTTTATGTATTTCTTCCTTCTACCAGCTTTGGGATTAGTTTGTTCTTCTTTTTCTATTTCCTTAAGGTATAAAGTTAGGTCACTGATTTGAGATTTTTTATTGTATTCACAGCTATAAATTTCCCTCTTAGCACTGCTTTTGCTGCATTCCATAACTTTTGGTATGCTGGGGTTTTTTTTCATTTCCATTTGTCTCAAGATATTTTCTTATTTCCTTTGTAATTTCTCCTTTGACCCACTGGCTGTTTTAGAGTGTGTTGTTCGATTTCTCCATATTTGTGAATTTTCTAGTTCTTCTTCTGCTGTTGATTTCCAGTTTCATTTCACTGTGATCAGAAAAGAGACTGTATATGATTTCAATATTTTTATATTTATTAAGACTTGTTTTTTGGCCTAAAATATTGTTTTTCTTGGATAATGATTCATGTGCAATTGAGAAAAATGCATATTTTGTTTTTATTGAGTGGAATAAAAAAGACTCTGTCTCTGGCTTTTGATAGTTTGGTCATAATTGTGTCTCTATGTGGTTTTCTTTGGATTTATCCTACTTGGATTTCTTCACATTTCTTGGATTAGTATATCCATGTCTTTCCTCTAATTTGGAAAGTTTTCAGTCATTATTTCTTCAAATAATCTCTATCTCTTTCTCTCTCTTCTTCTGAGATTCCCATAATACATGGTATCTTGATAGTATCCCATAAGTCCCTTAAGTTTTGTTCTCTTTACCCCATTCTTTTTTCTTTTTCTTCCTCAGACTAGACAATGTCTAATGACCTGCCCACATTTGCTGACTCATTCTTCTGCTTGTTTGAGTTTACCTTTGAACCTTTTAGTGAATCTTTCCATTCAGTTATTGTATTTTCAGCTCCAGAACTTCTTTGGTTCATTTTTATAATTTCCCTCTCTCTGTGGATCTTCTCATTTCATTCACATATTGTTTTCCTGGTTTCCTTTAGTTCTTTGAGCCTACTTAAGAGAGTTGTTTTAAAGGAAGTCTGACGTGTGTGCTTCTTCAGGGACTGTTTCTATATATTTATTTTTGTCCTTTTGAATGGGTCATATTTCCACATTTCTTTGCATGCCTTGTGTCCTTTTGGTGAAAACTGGGCATTTGAAAAAGAGCCACTCTTACACAGTCTTTGCTGACTAGCATGGTAGACCTTCACGAATCTGCAGACCTCTGAACTTGAGTCTAGGGTGATAGCTAAGGTCTCCTCAGGTCTTTTCTGGGCATGCCTTCTGTCTGGATCTGTGTGTGTACTTTTTTCCCTCCAATACTCCCCAACTGCTTTTAAATGTCTTAATTTCTCAAAAAGTCTCATCCCAGCTTCTTCTTAAATGTTCTATTGTATTCCTCTATTCATAATCTCTTGCCCCTAGGTATCCCCAGATCTGCAGTACCTCTGAAGCTTTCATGTTTGGAGATGTTAAGACTTTATGATAACAAAATCCCAAGGTCCTATGTAAAAGTGAGTTTCCATATTGTGAGTTTGGGGCTGTTCTCTTCTTGTCCTTTAATGGGAGATACATCAGTGCATGAATCGTCTGCTCTGCATTTTCTTCCCAGTTTTGCATTTGGCTTAAATTTCAGACACAAACTTCTCCAATTTTTGTTTCTCAGTTTCTCCAGCTGTAAACTGAGATGCTAATATTTGTCATGAACTCTATGCAACGGTAAGTTAAACAATGGTATAATGCTTGAAACAAAAGGAAAAAGACAAGTTTGTGTTCTATTACAGATTGTAAAAGTGATGTGGGGCAATTACCAACAAATATAATTGATAAGGCTAATTATCTAAGTTTAAGCCTCTCAGATTATAATGGCCATATAAATAATGTGAGTATCCTGTTAAAATGCAGATTTTGATTCAGAAAGTCTGGGATGGCCCCAAATTCTGCATTTCTAACAAGCTCCCAGGCATGCTGTTGCTCCTGCTACATGGATTACACTTTGAGTAGCAGGAATTTTAGTGATTTCAGGTGCTACTGTGAGTGCAGATCTAATTTTCACAATTTCTAAACGTGTATTTACTTGCCAAAGCCACTAAAGCAACACTTAAGAGGGCAGTTTTTGAACTATTTGTCTCAGAACTCCTTTCACCATCTTAAAAACTACTGTGGAACCAAAAAAGCTTCTATCTAGCTGTATTTACCATATTTGAAATTAAATCTGAGAAAATTTTAAAACACAAGAATACATCAGCATACATTTTACTATCTGTCAAAACAATATCATTCCAATTCTTGAAGCCTCAGGGAAACTCAACTATAAATTCATGAGAGAAAGGGAAAGTAAAATCAAATAATGTCTTATTATTATTATCAAGGGAACTGCTTATTTAAGACACTGATTTTTCAGTGTACAGAGTTGTACTACAAACTCTACTAAATAAATTAGATAACAATCTACAGTCTTCTAATTCACTTAAAGATGCAGTTATTGGAAACCTAATGTATATAAATCAGCATGTTAGCTGCCCAGGCCCTCTCATTAAAAATGTATGGTTAAGGCTGTGGTTCTCAACCCTGAGAACTTTAAAAAAAATAGCAGCCTGAGCCCTATCCAAATGAATTAAATTGGTATTTCTGAAAATTAATATTGTTTAAAAAGCTCAACAGGTGATTCTAATGTGCAGCCAGGATTGAAAACTATTGGGTTAAGAAGGTGGGATATAAACAACAGGAAGCCCAAGGAAGAAGTGTGCATGTAGGGTCATCAGCACTGCCCTGCGGAGTCAGAGGGGCCAGGTGAGAGTCTTGGTACTAATGCTCACCAGCTGCATGATCTTACACAATGTGCTTATCCTCTCTCATCTTCAATTTCATTAGCTGTAAATTGGGCTAGTAATGCTTCCATCTTAATGGAGTTATTCTGAGGATTAATTGAGGTAAGCATGGAAAGCACAGCTCCTGTCACATGGTAAATGGTCATTGAATGTTAGCATTATTAATTGTACTGCAGTATCTTACCAGATAAGATGTGAATTAAGCAAGTCTTGCTAGGTGGGAGGTAGGGTGGAAATATTTCATATGCACATTGAAGGAAGATAAAATTAATTTGAAGGCAATTACCATTCTCACTATTACCCCAACATAAATTGGCTTAACACAGTTCAGGGGTGTGATTCAATAGTCTGTTTTTGTTTTTTTAATCCTTGATGGAGAAAAAGAGCCAAACTAGTAGATTTGGCTGGACAGAAAGGGTTTTTGGCTACTGTTGATGGGTTCTGAAAGGGTTTATTGATCTCTAACACTAGAGCTTTCATGTCCTGAGAAAAGAGCTCCCCTGAAACCATGACAAGCCAGGCTGGCTATACGGCATGAACAGCCCAGTTTACTATTAGTATATAAACACTGCTTTGGCACTAATATAGAAAACATGAATCAGAGGGTTCTATTCATACATAAAATATTTGGATAAGAAGTGAAGCCACCACAGAGTTAATTTGTCTGTAAAGTTAAAAAGAAACAAGAGGAATAAACAGAAAAGCTGGTGTCAGCATCAGGCAATACTTCAGATATATGGCAATTACCCAGTTAATTTAGTCAGTGTGGAAAAATTCAAGAACTCTTCCAAATTGTCTATCCACGCCGACCAACGTATTCAAACAATTAACAAATCCTTACTTTGTGTTGGGTAGGTTGGTAATATTCAAAATATGTAACAAAAATAGCACGGTATAACAAACATGGTACAGTACAGAAACTAACAATCAGGACAGATACTTGCCCGATCAGATCCAATGTCATCTATAAATATATGGGTCATCTGTACCTATGTGACCCACTGACCATCAGTTCTGGGGTAGGTACCATCTTTTGTCTCTTTTTTCTTACTACTACTCTATAAAATTTGACTCTTCAAGATGTTTTACCTAAAATTTTGATGATCTCAGCTGGCTCTCTGCACTCATCAGTTTAACCACTTAACAACAGCAAAACCTTCCCTGTTTTTTGTTGCAGGGATATCTGAGAGAGGAAGAAAGAACTTTTAAAATTATTAATGCTAATGCTCTGGGTCCTTTCAAAACAGGTCATTTAGAATACCATTGGAATTGTAGAAAAATGGCAGAGTAAAACAACAAGGAGAAGAAATAGAAATGCAAGCTCCATTTACGGCAAACTAGGAGGTATATATAATCCTGAAACATAGTAGATAAGAAGAGCTGACAACAACAGTGAAGATGGAGATACCAAGAGGGCATTCTCATAGCTGCAGATCTCAGAAGTTCAACAGAATACAGTTCTAAAAGTTTGTCCCTTAGAGGGACAAAACCAACCATGTGTTGTTTGAAACAAGAAGCATAGTTACTCTCAGTAGCTTCAGAAAGTACGGAAGGTAAGATTGAATGAGGACTCACAAACAATCTTGCAGGAAACAATCTATTAAGGAGACTAACAGGCAAAATACTGAGTTCAGTTAGGGAGATAAAATGTTTCAGTAACTCACTCACATACACACACAACTCCAAATATTAAAAAATCCTGCTAGCCTGCAATATGGCACTGATTCGTCTTCCACATAAACCTCTTACAAATAGCTGGTCAAGAAAGAATTTATCTTCAGAGATACCACAAAGGGAGGAAAAGGGATTGAAACAGAAATTTAAAATATACAGAAAACATTTACGCTTAAAAAAAATTTTGTATTTAACAAATGAGAATTTTAACCAAGTACATCACTGTAAATTTTTAAATCTTCAAGCAACCGCTTCTCTAAACCAAGAGCACAGGCCAGAGAAGTTGTGGTAGGACAATGGAAGGAGATGAAATATGAGCTGACGCAAGTCCAAAAAAGTGGACTTAAAAGCTGAAATTCTCCCATAAACAAAGGCCAAAATGGATGTAGGCAAATGATAAATATAGTAAGGATTATAAAGAAGAGAACTGAGAAAAGTAAGTAAAATTAAATGAAAATAGACTTTATAAGGATAAATATATATATATACATATATACACATATAAATCAGAGGAGGGTCAAAAAGGCAGAATTGATGTCCCTGAAGAAGAGAAAACCTAATGGAAGTAGAAAACATTTATTGATATAAAACGTTTTTATCTTTCAAGAATTAAGTGGAGATCTGATTCTACAAATTAAGGTAATATACAATGCCCCAGGGAACACTGACATAGAAGAATCAATGTAGAGACAGCTAGTAAAGTTACTGGATTTCAAACATAAAATAGCAAATCACCTCTAGCGGAGGAAAAAATCCCATGCTGCTCTTATACTACTTTATTGCTAGATTCACTGCTAAAGGACAATCAGCAAGGCTGACAAAGAAAGAAAGAAAGGGACCTAAGAATTTTACCCATAGATAGGTGACCAACCTGTCCTAGTCTCTTCAGGATGGTCCCGGCTTTTGCGCTAAAAATCTTACATCCTGGGAACCCTCCTCATGCCAGGAAGACTTCGTTTCAGGTGTCCACGCCACACTTTTTGCAAGGTGGTGTATTAGGCCACGATGAAAAACTCAACTAATTCCAACATACAGAAATAACACAGATAACATTCTCGGATTACATGAAATAAATCTAGAAATTAAAATAAAAACTAAAAAAATAGAAAAATCTCTACCACCTGCCAATTTAAAAAGGGAAAATCGAAATGTAAATTACAGAATGTTTAGGACATAAAAACACCACATAGAGAACCTATTGCTTGTAGGTAAAGTAGTGCTTGGTAAAAAAAATTTTGTGATCTTAAATATGTATAATAAAAAAGGAGGCGATTAAAAATAATCATTTAACATCCCTTATTAACATACACGCAAAAACATTTAAGAAAACATTAGCAAATAGAGTTCTACAAAATATACAAGAATAATACATCAAAACCAAGTAGAGTTTATCTCAGGATTATAAAATTGGTTTAAGATTTTAAAATCAATCAATGTGTGATCATTTTAAAAATGTAAAAAGAAAAGTACTGAACAAAATTCAACACCCATTCAAGATTAAACAAAAAAACAAACAAAATACCTTTCAACAAACAAAGACCATTGAAGGTGACTCTCTTAATCCCTCAGTCTGATAAAGGATATTTACCAAAAACCTATAGCTAATATCATTCTAATGGGAAATTTCACCACATTTTCCCCATAAGATTAAGAACAAGGCAAGGATGCCCACTCTCAACATTTTGATTCAGCTTTATACTGGAGGTCCTAACCTTTGCATTACAAAAAACAAACAAACATTAAGGCATAATATCAGAAAGGAAGAAGAGAAATGGACTGTATTTGTAGGCGGAATTGTTTGTATAGCAAATGCTAAAATATCTATAAAACTAATACTAAAGATAACAAGATTAAAAATTATTTTTACCAGAAAATAAGATGAAACAAAATTCCATTTATAATAATAATTCTCCCCCAAATCCATAAAAAACTTGGAAATAAATTTTTTTTAAATTTTTTTTTCGGATGTACATCATATTTCGAATTCTGGATACATTACATCATGTTCACCACCCGAACATTAATTATAGTGCATCCCCTCACATGTGACCCTAATCACCCCTTTTGCCCTCCCCCATCCCCCCTTCCGCAATGGTAACCACCAGTCCAATCTCCAATGCTATGTGTGGTTTTTTTTGTCGTTTTTATCTTCTACTTATGAGTGAGATCATATGGTATTTGACTTTCTCCCTCTGACTTATTTCACTCAGCATAATACCCTCAAGGTCCATCCATGTTGTCACAAATGGCTGGATTTCGTCATTTCTTATGGCTGAGTAGTAGTCCATCGTGTATAAATACCACATCTTCTTTATCCATTCGTCCCTTGATGGGCACCTAGGTTGCTTCCAAGTCTTGGCTATTGTGTATAATGCCACAATGAACATAGGGGTGCAAGTATCTTTATGCCTTTGTGTTTTCAAGTTCTTTGGATAAATACCCAGGAGTGGAATAGCTGGATCATACGGTAGATCTATCCTTAATTTTCTGAGGATACTCCAAACTGCTTTCCACAGTGGCTGCACCAGTTTGCCCTGCCACCAGCAGTGAACAAGGGTTCCCTTCTCTCCACACCCTCTCCAACATTTGTTGTTTCCTGTCTTGTTAATTATAGCCATTCTGACCGGAGTGAGGTGATACCTCATTGTAGCTTTGATTTGCATTTCGCTGATAGCTAATGATGTTGAGCATCTTTTCATATGCCTATTGGCCATCTGTATATCTTCTTTGGAGAAATCTCTGCTCAGATCTTTTGCCCATTTTCTAATTGGATTGTTGGTTTTTCTGTTGTTGAGCTGTATGAGTTCTTTGTATATTTTGGATATTAACCCCTTGTCTGATATGTGGTTTGCAAATATCTTCTCCCAATTGTTAGGTTGTCTTTTCATTTTGTTGATGGTTTCCTTTGCTGTGCAGAAGCTTTTTAGTTTGATGTAGTCTCATTTGTTCATTTTTTCTTTTGTTTCCCTTGCCTGGTCAGACATGGGACTTGAAAATATGCTGCTCAGACCAATGTCATAGAGCTTACTGCCTATGTTTTCTTCTAGAAGTCTCATGATTTCAGATCTTACATTCAAGTCTGTAATCCATTTTGAGTTGACTTTTGTACATGGTGTAAGGGAATGGTCTACTTTCATTCTTTTGCATGTGGCTGTCCAGTTTTCCCAACACCATTTATTGAAGAGACTCTCCTTTCTTCATCGTATGCTCTTGGCTCCCTTGTCGAATACTAGCTGTCCATAAATGTGTGGATTTACTTATGGGCTCTCAATTTTGTTCCATTGATCTGTGTGTCTGATTTTGTGCCAGTACCATGCTGTTTTGGTTACTATGGCTTTGTAGTATAATTTGAAATCAGGGAGTGTGATACCTCCAGCTTTGTTCTTTTTTCTCAGGAATCCTTTGGCTATTCAGGGTCTTTTGTTGTTCCATATAAATTTTAGGATTCTTTGTTCTATTTCTGTAAAAAATGTTGTTGGAACTTTGATAGGGATTGCATTGAATCTACAGATTGCTTTAGGAAGTATGGACATTTTAACAATGTTAATTCTTCCAATCCAAGAGCACAGAATATCTTTCCATTTCTTTGTGTCTTCTTCGATTTCTTTCAACAATGTTTTATAGTTTTCAGTATACAGATCTTTCATCTCTTTCGTTAAGTTTATTCCTAGGTATTTTATTCTTTTTGTTGCAATTGTAAATGGGATTGTATTCTTAATTTCTCTTTCTGCTACTTCGTTGTTAGTGTATAGAAACGCAACCGATTTTTGTACATTGATTTTGTATCCCGCAACTTGACTGTATTCCTTTTATTATTTCTAAAAGTTTTTTAGTGGACTCTTTAGGGTTTTCTAGATATAAAATCATTTCATCTGCAAAGAGTGACAGTTTCACTTCTTCTTTTCCAATGTGGATGCCTTTTATTTCTTTTTCTTGCCTAATTGCTCTGGCTAGGACTTCCAATAAAGGCATGCAAGGCTCCTAAAATGAAAACTACAAAAAATTGCTGAGAGACAAAGACTTGAGCCTACATTTTACCAAAAAAGATTTATAAATGATTAGTAAGCACATGAAAAAGTCCTCAACATCACTAGTCATCAGGGGGGCAAATTAAAACAGTGAGACATTACTCCTTACCAAAATGACCAAAATTAAAAATACCGACCATAGCAAATGTTGGTAAGGATCTAGAGCAACAAGAGTTCTCATATATTATTGATGGGAATGTGGTAAAATCTCTTTGGAAAAAGTTCTGGCAGCGTCTTGTAAAACTAGATATATACCTACCCTATCACCCAACGGTCTCATTCCTAAGTATTTACCTAGGAAAAATGAAAAGTTATGTTTACAGGAAGACTTAGACAACAATGTTCACTCTAGTTTTATTCATAATATCCACACACTGGAAAAAGCTCAGTTGTCTATTATTAATAAGACATTTATACAATGGAATAGTACTAAACAACAAGGAAAGAACTACTGACACACGAGCCAACATGGATAAATCTCAAAAACATGCTGACTACAAAAACCATACACAAAAGAGTACAACATGGTTACATTTACATAAGGTTCTAAAGTAGGCAAAACTAATCTATGGTGGAAAAAATCAGAATACTGTCTGTCTCCGGAAGGGGTGTGAGATGGTGATAGACTTCGAGAGGCGGGAGAAGATTCCGATATTGTGTTACTGTGCTATATCTTGATGGGGTTTCAGTTATACATACTGTGGGTTACACAAAATCCAGCAAATGTACACTTAAGACTTGTGTATTTCATTGTATGTAAATCTTACATCAAAAGGAAATATTGTAGCAAATATTTAACCATTTTATGATATGTAGGTGTAACAGGAAACGTGAACTGATTTCCAAAATTTACTTTGAAATAAGTCAACAAAGTAAGATGGATTACTGGATGGACAGAGGGATAGATATGTTATAAAATAAGCATAGTAAAATGTTATTGGTAGAATCTGTGAGATGAGTAAATCCATGTGTTCTCTGTAAAACTATTTCAACATTGTTCTATGTATAAAATTTTTCACGGTAAAATATTAGGAAAAAAATTTATCTCAAGAAGATAGAAAGTAAATGACAAAAGTGAAGCAATCAGGAAGATGTGGTAAGTAGGAAACTGATAATTTCCAAACAGAAAAATAATAAAGTTAATAAATTTAAGAGCTACTTCTTTCGAAAAATAATAAGATGGGTAAACAATTTTCTAATTTAATAAAGAAAATAACTGTTAGTAGAAATACATAAAATTAGAAAAAATAATAGGAAATGATTATAGATACAAAGACTTCAACAGATCGTAAGAGAGTACTTCAACTCTCTGTAAATAAATTTGCAAACTGAGATGTAATTCATGATTGTTAATTAAATAAAAATTTCCAAAAACAACGCCAGAAGAGATAGAAAATCTAATTAATTCGAAAATATCTTTTCATTATTTTATTCAATATTTTTAAGTGCTCTGTAATGAGAAGGTATCTTCAGATATATAATCTACCATATTTTCATAAATAGAAGTCTGCAAAAATTTCTTGCAAAGCTGAAGTACAACACTCCATAAAGATAGCATACAAAAAAAGGAAACCTGCAGATGACGCTCACTTAGAATATTGACGCAAAATCTTAAATGAAATATCACCAAACAGAATCCTCTAGTAATGTCTAGGTCATTCAATATTTGGAATTCTATCACTATCTTATTTCAGATCATCATATTAATTAATCAAAAGACAAAAAAATCATGTTATCATCTCCATAAATGTTTAAAAGCCTTTAATACAATATAATATCCATTTCAGATAAAAATGTTAAATACTAAATACTAAAAATAGATACTTCTTAATGTGAATTACACACACATACCCATAGCTATACCTATTTAGATATAGATATAGTAACTACCTAGATATAGAGAAAGAGAGAGAGAGAGAAGATGATGTATGTATGTACGGGTTTATGTAAATATGTATACCAGCCTCTTGGTAAAGCATTGTCTTTAAAACTGGAACAAGAAAGCACGTCCTCTGCCAGCAATATGGAACAATTTATATTGTTCCATAGCTACCAGTCAATCTGATTAGACAACAGAAAAAAAATAGAGTATAAAATTTAAGGAGGCAAAACTATTTTTGCAGGTGATATCATAGTTTCTCTGGAAAACCCAAGAGAATCAACTAAAAGATACATCACAAATAATTACAGTTAAGTAAAGTAGCTGGGGAAAAAAATTAGTTTTCATATATATAAACAATAACCAAGTAGATGTATTAATGAAAAGTAACTAGGAATCAACCCAATAAGAAAACTTTAAAATGCTTCTGAGGAGCATAAACAAAGACTTATAATATGGACATACAGCTAATCTTGAATAGGAAGACTCAATAATATACAGATATCAGTTTTCCCTAAGTCAATATATTCTAATTTAACGTATTCCCAACAAATATGCAAACAATATTTTTTAACTCCATAAGCTGATTTAGTTCATGAGAAATTTCTAAAAGAGAAAAGCAGTGAGAAACAATAGAACCTAGGAGATATCAAATGATATTAAAAAGCTAACTTAATTACTTAGTGAATCTGTGGATTTATGAAAACTAGATTCATGATTCATGAAGAGTAGGAAGAGTGATGGGAAGAATATTACAAAGGCCAGAAAGAAAGTAGAGAAACAATAATAGCTCATGTGATTTAGAGTTCAGCATAGATGAGGCAATATTTTAAGCCCTGTATAATATTTGCCTTGTATTAAGTTATCAGTAATCCTATGAAACGGTTATTTTTTTTATTGTCACTTAATGGACAAGGACATTGAGGCAGAGAGATTAAATAATTCATTCAAGCTTAAACTATTAGTTAGTGAAGGAGCTAAGGTCCAAACCTAGACAGTCAGACTCCCGAGCCCACACTCTCTAATATTATGCTTACTGAGAGGATTGAGCATAAGATAAAAATATATATTCAATACATCACATCTGGTTAAAAAATAAAGTTGGATCCCTGCCTCACACCTATTAGGAAAATCAGTATCAAGTAGATAAATATTTCATATTTATCTGAGTGCATGGATTCTCTGTCAAGCATGCACAAGAACCAGGCAGCAGGGCCTGCCTGTGGGAAGAGGACTCTGATGACTAAGGTCCTCGGTGAGGGCGAGATGAAATTTTCACTGCATGTCTTCTTTTACCTTTTGATGTTTTTACAGGGTACATGTTATTACCTATTCATAAATAATAAATTTAAAACCAACAACTACAAGTGAAGATATTTATTTATCCCCTGCATATTAGTATCTCTGCCAACTGAAGTAAGCAACTTTTGTGAAAACACCAAAGGGAATTCTGAAGTTTAATAGAAAAGGAAAGAGTGGCAGAGAAAAAAGATGTTCAATAAACAAGTCTTTAGGGCCTAATTTTCTTCAAGTCATTTTATCTTTTAACAGCCTATGAAAATTAACGTCATTTAGAAAATAATACACATTTAAGACAAGAATATCAACAATAGCAATAAGAATAAACACTTAATTGGTGCTTAAAGTTCGTCAGACACTATTTCAAGTGCTTTGCCTGTATTTATTTGTTTAACCTTCACGACTCTCCGTGCTATTACACGTGTATTACAGTCTGCATTTTTCTAAAGAGTAAATCTGAGTTTCCATTTGGTTTGTACCTCACAACATTTCCACCAAATGAAGAGTTATAGAGCATAGTGTAGACAAGGGCAGATGACAAAACCATCTGGCCACGTTTCTACAAGCCGGGCCGCTGGGCAGAGTTTTCCGAGACATCATCACCTCACATACCTGGCATAGTTCCAGAAGCACAAGGCCCTGTACAGGTCACCAGATGATGATGATGGCCCCTGGGGAGGCCTGACCTTGAGCAAAGGTCAACATTCAAGACAATGTTGCTGATGGTGCAATTTCCTGCTTTGAATGCTCCACATTCCTGAGCATTCACAGTGAGGAGGAGTTATCCAGGACCATAGACTGAGTACTTGTGGTGGTGGGCTTTTGAAAATGGGGAGGACAATTGAGCACTCTGCTTACAGCTGGTTATTGTCTAGTGGTGACAGTTGTCACACAAGGAAAGCTTTAAGCATGGCACTTTGAGAAAATCCCACTCTATATTTTTCTCCACACCTCTGTCCAAAGTGCCTGAAATTCCGCAAGGAAGCATTGCTGTCTGCTGTCTGCCAACTCCACTTTTTAAATGAAAATAAAATGAAACCTGTGTATATGTGGCTAACACTAAATAAAAGAGTGACTATTTTAAAAGTGCAAAAGTATAGCAGTCACCTTACCATGCTTTACTTCTAAACTTTACTAGGTCTCTTAATAACTCTGTGCCACCGGGTAAGTTTTCTTAATCTGAGTTTGTTTCCTCATCTGCAAAATGGGGCTACTAATTCTCATTTCATTGGGTTGTTATGAGAATCAAATACAGACACACACACTCCACTTGATACAGAACCCAGTTAATTGCTAAAGCATCCAGTTAAACGTTCCACTAACATCAGTTTCCTCCTACACTTTCCCACTCAATTAACCCATCTTCTTGGCAGGCAATGCAAGGGCACGTTGCTGAAACCAAACTTGACCATCTTGCCCGGAACTGGCCCTTTGTGCAGTGACCACCCACGCCCTTTTGTTCATTCCACTCCTCTGACCCTTGACCCAGTCGACTCATTACAGTTCACAGTGTGGTGAGCCAATCTCACAGTATAAAGGGATGTTTCCTACCTTTGAAAAAAAATGGGCAGAGAACCAGCAGACTTGTGGTGCCTTCCATTTCCCATCTGTAAATTTCTCAAAATACTTTCCAGTAAGCAGTCTCCTAGGGCTCATAATGTGATTAATAATATTGAGTGTCTCGGTTACCATTAGCAGTTTAGATGAAACATGTCTTAAGAATGTACAGTCGTTGAATTATGAATGGGAGGCAGTTCAATCCGTCTTCTTTCTATTCACATACACGCTAGAATCTCAGACGGGGCTACAAGAATCAATTGGTCAGTCAACAGGTGAAAGTTTTGCTTGAACCCAGCAATGAATTCATAGTGCTGCTGTGGGTGAAATCCAGTGTCACCTCTGGAATCTGGAGACCTCAGATCAGCAGGGCCAAAGAGAATGCACATCTCAGAGCAGCTCTTCCTGGGAGCGCTTTAAAACATGACTGTTAGTTTCATCTTTGAAACGCCATTACCATAAAGTTGAATCTTACAGGTATCAGTATGATTTTCTCTCTGCAAACTGGTTTCAATATCACTTACCATGAGGGGGTGGTCATTTTCCAGAAATGTGATTTCTAAACTGCCCAGTCCTGACAGCTGTGCCTGCCCGCCCTCACAGGAATGCTCCAGGCTCCCACTATCATCATGGGAGCCACATGCCCTTTTCCGGGCTTCCACTATTCTTCGTCTACTCCATGTCAGGCAAATTAAAACAGGCAGAGCCAGAGTTCCAGCCGCCCTCTTTATCTGCCTTCACATTCCTTCCTCTGCCTATTCATGCCACTGCAGAGGTCTGGACGGGCTTCCTGTAATCTTGGAGGGGAAAATTTCTCCCTTTAGCACAGCTTCTGAGCCTAGTTGTTTTGGGTAACTGACTTCCTCCTCTCTTCTCACTTGAGTTCATCTAGCTTCCTTTGCTCAGCCTGCTAACCCTCCTCTGACAGTGAGGAGTCTCTCCTAAGCCCCAGGATTTCAGTGTGCTCCTCCGTTTCCTGCTGTCAGAGCACAGGATTTCCTGAGCCAGGGATGGATACACAGTTGAGCCACTCCTGGGCTCTCTCCTGACCACACCTCATACTGATCATCTTACTCTCCATAAAACTCATCACATTTATATCCCAGGGCATTGAGAGTGGTCTCTACTTTGATATGTCATTTCCTTTCATTGCTCAAAGCTGAGCAAAGCGGAAACTGCTTCATCCTCTGAGTCCGCCAGTGCCTGCTCTCTGTCTTCTGATTTGAGGGTGGTCTTTCCACCTCACTCTCTTAGCTGAAGTACTTAGTTAAAATTAAGGATAAGTTAATAGCTAGAAAAGCAAAAGGTTGCAAGAGATATAATCTTCTAGCTGAAATCTCTTCTGAGTGCCCTAAATATTTAAAGCATTGAATAATTCAAAAATAAAAGAGTTGGTAGATATACCTGAATTAGAGTAAGTTCTCTGACCCTTTTTGTTAGTAGACACTTCTAAAACATGAAAATTGCATATATAAGAAAACTCTTGAATAGTAAAATAGAAAATGACCACAGAGATAAGTCCATTTAAATCTGGGAAGGTAACATTTACCAGAGGAGACTTAAAATAAAATACTAGAGGCTGGCCTGGTGGTGTACACTTTGGCAGTCTGGTGGTGTAGGCTTTGGCAGACTCACTTTCCCAGGCACTTCATGGGTTCAGATCCTGGGCACAAACCTACATACTGCTCATCAAACCACGCTGAGGCAACATCCCACATACAAAATAGAGGAAGGTTGACACAGATGTTAGCTCAGCAAAATTCTTCCTCAGGAAAAAAAAGGAAGATTGGCAATGGATGTCAGCTCAGGGCCAATCTTCCTCCCCAAATAAAATAAAATAAAATACTAAATTTCTCATAAGGTCCTATAGCAGGAAATCCAGTCCCTTTACTTCCTGCCATCCCACATCCAGTGCCCCTATCTCTGTACCATATATCCTGATAGAGCCCAGAATTGCCAGGTGTTTACTAGAATCTGAAGGCAGGTCCCAGCTTTCCAGTCTTGCTACTGGAGCAGGGACTCAGATGCACCCCTCAAGGCACCTTCAGTGCTGCTGCAAAGCAACCCTGCTGCCACTAGACAGTCCAAAGAGATCCTCTGGTGGCCACGTCAAGGCCACGAGGCTGAAGCATAATTCAGTTGGTTATGATCAAAGCTGTGGGCCTGAGATTGGCTCTCCACTTCAGTTCCTACCCAGTCCACGGCACTTGGTCAGGCTCGACTCACTCTTCCCGGTACAAGGCTCCCTTAGGGATGTACTGGGGTACATCCAAATGAGCCTGAGTTCAACACTTTAGCGCTCTCAGACTCACTTTCCCAGCGCTTCCTCAGGCCACCAGACCACCCCTTGGGTGTAGCTCTCCAGCACTCATGCTCCGGGGGCTCCGGAGGCACTATCCCTCCTTCAACAGCCAACTCGGTGTAGGAGCTAGCTCAGAAGTTCTTCTCTTTCTACCCTCTTTGGGAACTTATTTGGAAGGATTCACTGTTCTCTCTTGTCTCTGGGCCTTGGTTAAGGACACTGTCTTCATCCAGATTTCTTTAACTTTGAAACTAAGAAAAAGGTTAGAAATCTCCTTGTAGGCATATAGATAACTGTTATTTACAGTTTCGACTGATTGCAACTCAGTGAACAGCCCAGTGTGTTCTAGACCGTGAACTCCCTGAAGGCAGTCTTCTTGACTTCTGTATCCAATGCTTACAGGCCTAGAACAGAAATCATGTTCAGTAAACACTGGTTGGTTGGATCTGGTGTCCAGAGACCATCTTCTCCTTCTCGGTGGCTGTGGTCTCCTCCAACTCTCTATTGGAAACTCCCAACTAATCCAAGCCTCTAGTTCTTCTGGGTTCTGCAACTCACTTCTCACATCTATTCTAAGCAATACCTTTGCCCTCAAGGCACGCTCCCCTGAAGGTCCTGCATCTGAGTCTTTCTTTGCAGGTGAGGGCAGGCGGGTTGTACTCTGACCTAGGTAGACGGATGCCTACAGGTATCTCCTAAGAGTTCCAAGAAGACAAGCTTTCAGCTCACCAGGAAGGTAATGACAGCTTCTCATTACCCCATTTTAATGCTAGATGTGCTGCCTGGATGGACCAGATTGTGCCAGCCCTAAGTCAAGCCACACTGCAACCATCTTGCTTCCCTGCCCATCACACTTTCACTCCCCAGCCTCCGTGCTGTTTGGGGCCACTTCCAGCCCAGCTTCTACTTCCTAGGTTAGTATGAAAAATCATCTCACTTGGCTTGGAGTTACTTTTATTTCTGAAGATCTTCAACAAGATAGGAATGAAAAATTCCTCTTAGTAAACTCGGAAGTTGAACTTGTATATGAAAATTGTATTACTATTGTATATGGCTACTCTTAGCTTGAGGGGGAGCCAGGTCAACAGATAAACATTGTTCAGGGGCCGGCCCAGTGGTGCAGCGGTTAAGTGCACACGTTCTGCTTTGGCGGCCTGGGGTTTGCCGGTTTGGATCCCGTATGCGGACATGGCACTGATCGGCACGCCATCCTGTCGTAGGTGTCCCACATATAAAGTAGAGGAAGATGGGCACGGATGTTAGCTCAGGGCCACTCTTCCTCAGCAAAAAGAGGAGGACTGGCAGCAGTTAGATCAGGGCTAATCTTCCTCAAAAAAAAAAAAAAAAAGAACATTGTTCAGATGTCCTGGGATTTGGTGTGAAGTCAGAGTCTAAATCAGGGACTGTATTTCATAATACTGCTACCACAAGTGATGGGTCACTTAGGGTTAGTTTGAATTGCTCTGTAGTCTAAGAAGGCCTCTGGGAAGTATTGTCCCTCTCAGTCTCACAAGCACATGAATAACACTGCCAACTGTAGCATCATTTTAAAACAGAAAAGACACAGCTCCTCACTCCAAGAATTTGACATGAAACACAGAAGAGAGAAAAAGAATTTTAAAATAAGATATTGTGTTCACTTATGACATTAGAATGGAAAAAGAAAAACAAAACAAAACAAAACCCAAACAAATATTAGTCATGCAGTAATTGAAAAAGCCAGGCTTTTATGTTGCTGAACATCAGTAAATTTCTAAATAATGCCATCTTATTAGCCCAATGGCCACCACGCTCTTGTCAGTGAGAATACTTATTCCTTTTTGAGAAGTAAAGGTTTCCTAACAAAGGGCATAGGATTGAATGATATCGCTTTGTCTCCACCTGCAGGAATGCAGAAACTGAACTCCTTTTTGTTATCTGAAAACATGTAAGGTCTCTAGGATCACCATTAAAAAAGTGAGGTATAATCAGTACTCACGCTTTATTATACATTCTTCTATAACAAAATAATAATTAGATCAAAACAGCGGCAGTTAAAAGAAAGACGTAATGAATGTGGACCACTATGCTTATTTTTATAACTTTTTACTGAACTATAATATACATAGAGAAAAGTTCATAATCATCAACGTAGAGCTGGATGAACACAGTGAACACACTGTGGAACCATCATCCAGATCAAGAAACAGGACATCAGCAGCACTCTAGAGGCCCCCTCACAAACTGCACTTATTATTAAAATCAGGATTTAACACCTCAGTCTTTAACCTACCCATCAGTATATCCTAAAGGAGAAAGGAAGCCATAGACTGCAGTCTGGTCCAGGAATTATGAAGACGGTCACTTGCCCTGCAGTGATGGGAAGAAGGAGGCAGCTCCCAGACTTTCTATGGTTCCCTTCTGCCCCCGTGGCTCCAAACACAATCAGCTCATGCTCATGTTCAAGGACAGGTCCAGTCCTTTCTTCATTAAGCTCAGATTCTGTTGTAAGATTCAGTCCAGATGAAAATGAAGCAGAGACTGAGGGTTGTCCTCACCAAAACCCATTTCTCGTGTCCTTCCTGCAGAACCTTGGCACACGGCACTGGGGGAGGGCTCTAGTCTGATCCAGACAAGAGTGGAGGTACCCACAGTGTACACAACCAGCACATCCAACATTCTACATCCACACCAAGTAAGAAACTAAACTCATTTGCTTATGGCCCAAACTACACCTTCTAACTAAAATAAATCTGCATCTGTTTTGGGTTATTCCAAGCTGCCCATTGTCCAGTATCTTGAAACTATTATTTCATAAAGTTTTTTGGATTTTGGGTTGTTTCAGTCAGAAGGGTACATCCAGTCGTGTTACTCCATCTTGGCTAGAAGCAGAAATCTGAAGACTTCACTCTGACAGTCCTCTGGCCTCTTGAGATGAACAAGATTTCTAGAAATACAAAGCATTTGATTATTCTTATGCTTTGCTATATAATTGGTACTGTTTTTTTCCTTTACCAAATATGTGCGGTTGGTTGTTTTGTGACCACAAAGTCTGTAGATATTTTCAGACTTAGATTTAAAAGCAATTAACAATCCAGTCTCCCACTGATTCAGCTGGGGAAGAAGAAACTCACATCTTAATGTTAGGAACCCAAGGGAAAAGGAGACAAGAAGAGAGGAAAAGTAGAAAGGACATTATAAAACTTAACAAAATATGACAGGCTTTATTTTCTTTCCGAAGCATTTGTTAAAATAGTTTGTTAGACTATTTCCAATATTTGTTAAATTTATTGCAAAAATATATTTGGAAATTTGTCACTTAAAGAGTTAAGCCAGACTCCATGGGGGCACTTGGGAGGCCGATGACCCTGCCAGGTGCTTTTGGTCAAAGGGAGGTAACAATGTGTCTACTACACACATATTGTGGGCACACTTCAGCTATTCAAACCCAGACAGAGGAAATGGGGGGACGGAGTGGGGGATGGATGAGGCTTAGAAAATGAATAAAGAGAGAAAATGGCCTAAAACTCTCTGCTGTGGCTCTTCATGTGATGAAAGCCTGCATTGTGTGAAGCTGCGAGTCAAAATAAGAAGCTTATTCAGCTATCGCAGACTGCATCTAAAATATGAAATAGTTCTATTACAGCCGTTTAGCTTCTCATTCTGGAAAAAAATGTCCTCCTCATTAGCGACCACTTTTTTCTACCATACAAAGTCATTTCATATTTTCAGGGGAAAAAAAACTTAATTTTTTTTAAAACTTCTCTTTAACCGGTCAACTGAATTTGTACGTTCCAGTGAATAGGGAGGAGCGTTTGGACCTAAATGCTTGCCCAAAGAATCTTCCGACCCTCTCCTAAGCGTCCGTGGATTATGTGGGAGCAGCCTCACCTCCTCTTCTCTTCTCTAAAACTGCTCCCCTCTGCGTCCTGTCCCCACCCTCCAGCTCCTTCACCGCCATCTATTTTCCTTGGATGAGAGCCTCACAGTGAATAGGAAACATTTTTAAGAGGGGGAGGAGGAGCTGTGAAAGAGGTTTAGAGGCCAAATGAGGCCCTTGGAGGAGAAAGAATTCAGAATCGCTGATATAACTCAATGGCATTCACTGTTGCAGACAGTAATGACCGCTTTACTTACTTAGCGGCAGTTCACTTCGTGTCCTAGGCTAATTGGGGACCATTTTCCAAGAAGAAAAGCAGGGTATGTGGTTCACAGCCACGCATCTGTGCATGGTGCTGAGAGCCATCCGCCTTTTCTTGTGCGGACTTTTGTGCAAGGAAAAGGCTCTTATCTTTGTTTCTCTGCCTGGTTCCTTGTGTGGCATTCTTTCATAGGAATAAACACAAGGAGAAATTAGATGGTTTGTAATCCACTTTAAAAAGGCCAATTTTGCCTGAAAAATATGTGCTATAACTTGATCGTAATATTCTACATCCACATATACTCAGACCTCCCTAAGTAATCGAGTGTACATAAAATGTCCAAATATTGATCCTGAAGCTGGGTCTTCTGTTAAGTTAGCTGAAAGTGTAACGCCTTGAGAAAGTGTGGGGTCTCTTTTCTCATTTCTTTCATATTAATATGGATTCCTGGCCAGAAATAGTGATTTTCATGTGTTGTATTAAAATCTGTAAATTACTTCACCCTGGATACTGCCTTTGAATGGAAGAAACATTTCTTTCAGGGAAAGGTCAGCCACCAAGGCATGCATGTCAGAGAGTGACATTTGTGCTTCCTGGTGGTCTTGCCTTCCATGGAATCAGCCACTGTGTTGCATTATACACTCAAAAGCAAAGTTCTGAATTTTTAACTGTAATTTGGTGAGATAACAAGACTTGATAGATTCAGACACCCTATCAAATTTCTTCTTTTCTCTTTTTGAAGGCAAGTTTGCTAGTGTGAGGGCTGGAACTGTGAGGAGCAGGCAGTGATTCTGGTTTCTGCTCTGAATCCAATGGATTTTTAAGTAAAAATTCAAAGCTTTCTCCTCATTCAACTTCCTGACACGTGTTCTTGGACTATCACTGTGAATTTTGACTGCAGCAGATGGTAATTAATAGCCCTAAGATCCTACATGGGTTAAAATTCTGTTCATTTTTGGCCATGAGAAAGTTTCTGACAATTTAGGAAATACTGTGACTTGCTCATGGTAGGCACCTAATAAATATTTATTATTTTATTTAATCTAGGATAATATCTCTAAGGACTATTTGGTAGCCATATTCTTGAACATTCCTGCAATATTTGTGCCTGACAGCTCAATTCTCAGAGGTGGTACCGTGGTGGGGATTCTGAAGTGATTTCTGACCCTGGATCTCTTTCCTATGATGTCAGAGACACAGCTTTCTGAGGCGACTTAAGGACAGAGCCCTGGAGAGGCCATTGCTCAACGAAGCCACTCTAAGAATCAGAAAGGATGTATTCAAGGGTTCTTGGATGGCTGCTGATGGCTCAGCTGAGATTTATATCTCTGATTTCAGCAGGACGCTTGGTGCCTTTGGTCTTCCTCACCTCCATGCCACTGAACCTGAGAAGTCACATAGTCTGGCTGGCACCTTTCCAGACACTTCCTCTGGTGAGAAAAGAATAAGGAGGCTTTATAACAAGGAAGAAAACAGGCTGCCTGGATCCCCAGCCTAGGCAAGAACAGTATCCAGGTTCATCAAAAACCAACAGGAGGGTGTGGAGATAACTCTGTTGCTCATAGGAATGGTCAATTAAAGGGAAGCCCATGACTGACGCCAGCATGTATTCTTCTTGCCTACAGATTAGCTCCATTACAGGCCAAAGAGGTCTGGAACAGAGTTAGTAATCGGCATAACAATTGCTAATACTCAGTGAGCACTTATTACGTATCCTGCACTGTTTTAAGGTGTTTACACTAATCCATTTTACTCTTACAACAACTCTATAAGGCAGATACTAATATTATTTCCTTTTTACTGACAAAGAAACTGGAGTACAGAGATTTTAAATAAATCACTCAAGGTCACACAGGGTGATAGTGTAAAATTGTGTGCACAATTCTTCAAAACACCTCTCTTCAAAGAGTAGAGTATAATTCTCCTCCTTCCTTAATTTGAATCAGAGTTAGAGATTCAATTGTAAGGAACAGAATGCGGTGGAAGTGATGGCCTATGCTTCCTAGGCAAGGATAAAAGACATTGCCCCTTCTTCTTGGCTCTCTCTTGGATTGCTCACTCTAGCAGAAGCCAGTCGTCACGTCTTGAGGACTCTCAGGCAGCCTGTGGAGAGGTTCCCATGAGAGGACCAACAACCAGTACCAGTGTACCCCCCCATGAAAGTGAACCACCCTGGAAGTGGGTCCTCCTTCCTCAGTCAAACCTTCAGATGACAGCAACCATATGATAGACCCTGAGCCAGAAGTGCCCCACTAAGCCACTTCTAAATCTCTGACCTACAGAAACTGTGAAACAATAAATGTTTATTGTTTTGATCTAGTATGTTTGGGGTAATTTGTTGTGTATCAATAGATAGCTAATACACACAGCTTGTAAGTGTCAGAGCCAAGATACCAACCCAGGGGTCTGAAGGCAGAGCCCAGTTTACCACTATACCGTTCTGGCTCTGTTGATACAAAGGAGATTATTTGATAAGCTCAAATTTTGAGGAAAAGTGTTCAATAATTGAGAGGACTATTTCATCCAAGCTGCATGAAATTCTGATGTGTTTCTAGACACTCAGAAATCCAATAATGGTGATAAATACATCAGTCACTCCTTTCCTTGGAGAATGTTGGTTGAAGCCTTTTGCCCTATCCTGCTTTTTCTAGACTCAAGGCAGACATTACCTTTTATGAGCACATTACTTCAGACAAGACTGTTACAATATAATTAATCCAATTACAGCTTCCTTTAGTGCCATTTCTATCCTGAGGATACACCATAATCACCATAACCAAATTGGATATGTATCAAATCTATTGACTTCAAGTCTTAGCCCTCTTTTATCATCTATTATTTTTAGGCTGGGAGGAAAATATAAACAACTCATCTCTTAGGATCACTTATGCAAGAGGTTACTTCCCATTCTGTGTTGGTTAGGATTTAACTCTCAGAAGTTTGACTCTCTGCTGCCACCTTGTTGATACAATAAACGCTAATGCCCATAGCCTGGGCTTTGCACAGAGCGGATATTCAGAAAGTGGTAGTTCTTGTCTCTCTCCCATCACTCCCCACCTATGCTATTAAGAGAAAGTTAGTCTTCCTCAGAAGTTGTTAGACAGTTGTCAGTAAATAACCACCAACTGACAGAACCCCCCTGGCTGCAGCAAACATGTGTTCCTCACTATCCACTCTTCAGTACCAAGGTACCGGGAACTTCCATTCAGAGATTCAGAAGGTAAGTAACTTCCCAACTACTTAGGGTCAAGGGAGACAGAAGGCCTTAAAGATACTCCAGCCAAGAAGAGCTAACCTGACCCTGGAATCCCAACACTCATCATCTCTCATCAGGACAGATGCCACGGTCACAGTCTCTCTGCCTTCACTCCTGTATGTTATCCATATGGCAGCCATGTCACTCCTCTATTTTAAATCCAGAACAAAGTCTAAGTTTCCCAGCAAGTAGTACAGAGCTTCCCATAATCTGACCCTGGCCTACCTTATCTCCTAACAATGTTTTTCAACTTAATAAGACTGAACTCTATGTAATTTCTTGAACAACCATCTTTTCCAATTCCACGCTCCCCTTCTAACTCTTTAAGCATTCAGCCTAGAGTTCACTTTACCTGGGATATCACCCTCCCACTGCACCTGACCTCCGCCCTTGCCCCTTCCTCTTCATTGCTGGAGTGGATCCTCTTGCCCTGAGCATGCTATGTTGACATTATTGGTTTGAATGCTTGTCTCCCTCAGTACATTATAAGCTCTTTGACAACAATTACAGGATCATATTTAACTTTGCATTCCTGGTGTCTGGCAAACAGTAGGTGCTTGACAAATGAGATAATAATGTACAGAAAGTATTTAGCCCAACACCTGACATAGTAAGTGATTGATTCATGTTGTTGTTGCTGTTGTTGTTAATTCATTGAATGGAACCAAAGGTTACTGCTCACCTATCCACAAGCAAAAAATATTTGTTTGCTTTCTTCCCGGCAACAACTAAAGAGAGAAAGGTTGAATGAAAAGAAAGAAACATAAAACACACGTAGAAAACAATGAAGAATCTCAAGACTCTAAAGATAAGCAATTAAATAAGCTAAATCAAATGAGATTAATGAGAAAATTAAACAAAGCAAGGGGAATTTGACAAACTTTCCTAGCAGGCTAGAGAGTCTCCACTAGGAAAGTAGCTTTGAGGGAAGTGGTAAATTCCCTATAATCTGAGTCACTAAAAACTAGACCAGACAAACCACTTAAAAGTATACAGCAGGAGACATCAGGGTACCGGCTGAGTTAGTGGGCTTTTTCATCTTTAATTTCTCTGATTCATTCACAAAATATTTGTAATAAGGCTGCAAAACATTTGTTACATCTTGCGCCTTCATTTTTCCGAGGGAAAAGTGCACAGTATTAGTATTTACTTAGCTAACATTACCAAGCAAGAGGACTATGCAACCCCAGACTGGCTAATATTTAACAATAACATTGGAAAAGCTAGAGACTGCCATTTTACTGGAAACTTTTTTGACACAACCTGATTATTTTGATTAGGTCTATATTGGAAAAAAAATCTTGGGGCAGATTGCTACTGGGTGTTTGTTGATTTATTCTTTGAATAAAATTGATCAGAATATATTTTCTTAAAATAACCACACATGACACACAAGATGTACTTTATTTCTCCTGCCCCCTCACTGCCTCTTCCTCCTCCTCCTCCTTCCTCTGCCCATTTTTTCATCTAATAGTTCCTAGAAACAAAGGCAGACACTAGAATAAAAGAGCTGATATTACCATTCTCTTGCAGTTGTTTTCTTTAGCTTTATAAATATAGTCATATTTTCCCAACTCTTTGTTGATCAGAATTTTGCCGAAAAAACATCTTTGAGAAGTCTCTCTGAAAAGATTGTTTTAGAATATTTCCAGCTTTCACTTCAGCTGGCATCTGGATGTTTTGTTTTGTTTTGATGTATTTAAAATGTAATACTACATTAAAAAATAAGTTATTAGGGTTTTTTGAGCCACCTGAGCATGATCTTAGGATGGTAGAGGTGAATGGGAACAGGGAGCCTCCAGTTCAACCCTCTTGTTTTAGTGATGAGGAAACCAAGCTCCCAGATTCATTATAGGGTCACAAAGCTAATGTGGCAAAGCCAGGACCAGAACCCAGATGTCCTCATTCTCCACTTAGAACTTTTTCCTTTATACCTAGGACTAAGTGGGTAGAGACAATCGAGTTGTGTGTGTTTTTTTCTTTGTCTCGAATCTAAATTTCAGCAATGTAACTATAATGAAAATAAGAACAGCTAATATCCAATGAATGCTAATTGTGTGCCCTGCATTATTTTGCAATATTTATGTGTCTTAGTTTATTTGAGTCACAAAACCATTATCTCCATCTTACCAATGAGGCACAAAAAGGATACATTACTTTCCCAGGGTAATGCGCCTTAGGTAACAGATGATAGAGATAGGACGGGACACCAAGGCCTCAGCTCCAGAGACCATGCACCCAACCATTACACCTGAAGGCCTCTCAGCAAAAAGCAGAGCTTCCCTCCAGGGCTGGGAAAGCAATGGAAACGCATATTCCCTTGTCTGAGTGTTGATATTTTAATGTCATTATTGTGGCTTTGCATTTTGGTAACCTCTATTTTATGTAATCATTACAATGAATTTGCAATCTCATTCCCTTGGAATTTTCTGAATATAATCACATTGATTTTGCAATAATGTAAAAATATGACCTTTGCAAATTTTGCCTCTTTGTAAACTACCTAGATGTAAAAATATTGAAGTTTGCCCTAAACCACTGATAAAAGTAAAATAATTATAGACAAGATTTACAAAGAAACCAGTATAAAAATCCATAGAAGTGAAAAGAAATTTGTTAATATCTACGACCACAAATCAAATAGAAGAGCTTTGAGCATAATGTAAGTTGTACCAAATGCTAAATATAGTTCTCAGATTTCTTCAAAACCACATTTAATGAGTATCTTATATGCTGTCCTGAACACCAGAAACTATTGGCCTAACAATTTATAAAAAATTACTTTCTACCAGCAAAAAGAAGCCTTCAAAATGTACATTACATTTATAAAGTTATAAAATTATATGAAGTTTGGGAGAGAATAGATAACACAGAAGACTTTGAAAGTTACAACTAGTCTCCTTTGGCAGATGTGAACCTGGGGCTCATGGTGGTCATTCTAGAAATAGCATGCTCTTATTTGTCCTATTAATACAGACAGGGAGGCCACTGGCTGGGCCATTCCCTACAAATAGATCATCCTGCTCTGTGAAATAGGGGACCGCTCTGGAGCCTGGGCACCCAGCACATACCACACACAGGTGGCTTTCCACCCAGCCACTTTACACTAATCGACCCAACCTTCTCACAGCCTTCATGTTCTCTTGTGTGATTAATTTTTGGGTTCATTTCAGCCAATAGTTAGATATCATGGGGCAAACAAAAATGTCAGTAGATTTATAATTTCCATTTCCATCTGGACTAATTGAGAATAGCATGATAGGTTTTACACAGGCTAACACAGCATTTCTTATTCTAAGGACTGTATTCACTTTTAAATAAGCAGTTGATTATTAAGTGGATGGAACTTAAGTCATAGGAAAGAATGAACCTATTTCCACAAAACTCCCAGCTTTGAAAGAATGCTGATCGAAGTCAGGCTGGTGCAGAATTTCTACATTCCCTTGACTACTCTAATGATAACTGATAGTGGCCCAGCTCTTCTACTGACTGGTACTGCCTATCTAAAATCAGATAATCTTCAGTTCAGAGTTTTTGTGGTATTTTGTTTTCCTCCTGTTGTAATCAAAGCAGAAGTAGAAACAGATAATCAACTTCTAATTATTAAAAATCATGGTGTCCCAGCTTCTTTGGTCGTTAATGGAAAAATGTATAAATGGCATAAAAATCTCTTTCTGTCAGAAGCCTCACAAACAATGTCCAGTGCTCAAGGCTCTCACTGTTAGGGGAATCCAGATCATACGAAGCGCTCTCCCTTCAAACAGCCGAGGAGGGCCATCTGGAAAGTGTGCATTGCTACTTCAATCCAGGCCTAAGCCTCTTCCCAAGAAACAAGTATATGTAAATATCCCAAATGAGCTGCACCCTGGGAAGACCAGTCTCCTTCCTGTGGTTGCCTTGGAGACAGGTTTGCTGTTTTTCCATTCCTGGCATTAGGATGGAGGGAGAGTGGAGAGTTAAGAAGAGCAGAGGGTGGATAGAACTGGCTTTGATCCCTGCTCTGCCACTGGGGAAAGTCCCTCAATGGCTCAGGCCCTCCTGATTCTCATCTGAAAAACAGCAATACTGATGTCTGCCTTGCGGGACTGATGTGAGGGTGAGACATAAAATATACAAATTGCCTGGCCCGAAATTGGTGATCCAAAATGGCAGATGTTTAGAAGGAAGACAGTCCTCAGGACAGCGACAGGAGTGCAGTCCTTACCAGCTGGTAACTGCTCTGGGACTAGAGCCTCTAGCTGGAG
Organism: Equus przewalskii; assembly: GCF_037783145.1. Lineage (NCBI taxonomy): Eukaryota > Metazoa > Chordata > Mammalia > Perissodactyla > Equidae > Equus > Equus przewalskii. The sequence goes on along the minus strand of NC_091846.1, from coordinate 18,097,331 downwards.
GAATTGGATGCTTAGGAAAACCCTTCAGTTCCCCAGCAGTGGCACAAGAGCCCAAGGCAAGTGGAAGAGGGGTGTTTTTCAGATTTTCAAGGAGACCACAGGTGAGTCAAATGCTTGTTTATTTGAATTGTCTGTAACAGGTTAAGAACTGAGCTCTCAGGCCAGGAAGGGGAGTCGCAGAGGGTCCCTGAGCCAAGACAGATGATAAATGATGTAACACCACCATGCCAGAGAGTAACTTTAGGAATGTCTATTTCAGGTGCTTATTGAGAACGCCTCTGAATTTCAACGACCAAGCCAGTTCAACTAATATTCAGGGGCTGGTGTCCCTGCAAAGAGCCCAAAGTGAGGGCCAACTCCTCCCTCATAATGCAGAGCTGAGGAAATAAAGGCTACAAGCTCCCTGAGGGCAGGAACCATGTCTGGAAGGAAAGAAAGGGCCAGTGGGGTTAAATTTACTCCCCCAAGGGAGTAGCCCAAATCGGGGGTGAAAGCATGACTGGTCTCCTGCAGAGGCCAAAACCTGGACCCATGCAATTTCTCAACTCTGTGCTCCAGGGTCCAGTCACAAGCTCGCTGTGATGACCAAGCGACAGGAGTGAGCAGCAAGGCAGGGTCTCACTGGGGAGACCTGGGGAAAGGCTGAGGCTCACCCCACATATAACTCCATCTCAGTACCACTGGGACAAACACACCTGGCTGGTCTTATCCAACATCAAGATGGTGGGACACAAAGAAGTGCTTGGAAATCTTGCAGTGCGACTTGAGTGTGGTAAGCGCCTTTCAGTATCTGTGGGAAATAAGATCTAACAGATCTGTTGATCTGTTGTCTGCTGAGTGATACTCAGAGCATTGCCCACGAGATGTTGGGAATCCGGTGGTTCTCACCAGTCAACCTCGTGTGAGCGACCCCAAGCGGTAGCCGTACCTTCTTCTTGCTTGACTGTGGGGGTGGTGGCAGTGTGCAGCATAGCCTTACCTGTGCCCGCACTGATTTGAACTGCTGCTACTTATGACATGAGGAGCAGTTAAGGAGGAGAAGCTAATGCTTGAGCCCCAGAGAATGCAGAATGTTTTTTAGTGAAAGTGAACACTCAAAAGACGATTAATACTATCAAGTGAGGTCTTGTAGAAACAAGAAGACAATGAGGCAGAAGCTCTTGTGAAAAAGCCTCCCAGCCATAAAGAGTATAGTAACTACTTACTTCAGTTATTACTAAAATTTTCAGTAATTACAAATTGATTGGAAGAAATTAAAGCCTGTGATCGTAAGCCTTTTTCATTATGAATTAGTCTTTCACAATTAATTCTTGAACTGTTCCTCTTAAAGCAACTTTGACAGTGAACTTTGTTCAGTATTCTAACTAATGGCTATATCTACTTCTAGAGACAAAATGGACTTTTTCTTATTTTTAACATAATCAAGCAGATTATATTAAATAACATAGAAAGGAAAAATGAATAAACACACACTATAGAGCATAATACAGTAAGACAAGGTGAAGTAGCGGGGAAAAAAGGACTGGATCCAGTGACAGAAGATTTGGGGTTCAGTCAAGCTTCTGTCACTTACATAAGACAAGTCACTTAATTGTCTCTAACACTCAGTTTCTTTATATGTACAAATGGGAATAGAAATAACATTTAACTTTGAGGACCTCAGTGGAGAGACAAATGACAGGCCAAACAGGAATAAGCTTTGTGAAAACCCTATACTAATGTTACTGCTCCTAGCATCACTATTTATTGTCTCTAAGGGCAACCCCATCAATGTAAGGGAGTCTTGGTGTAGCTTGGGCTGTCTTATGGGGCTCTGAGGGCAATGGCATTCCACTGACAGCCCAAAGAGAAAATCCTTCTAATATGTACAAGATAACAGCAACAGTGGTGGGTGTTAATTAGGTAAATTACCTAATTACCACGTAATACAAACCAGAAAATGTTTATACCTTCTGATATCTTACTGATTTCTCATTTTCTTTGCAGGACAGAGTTAAATCGTGAACGGTACTAAGTAGCAAATATCCTAAACAGCAGCACAAGGAAGTTTGGCTAGCCGTACCTGGCAGCGTTAAGGCACTTGGTTGCTGGGGGATGCTGCATTTTTGTAAGGCAAGGAGCTTGCCAATGTGACCATTAGATATTAGGTACTATATGTACTCAAGTATTTCCCCTCACTTTATGGATGAGAAAACTAAGGTTTAGAGGGAGCCCCTAATTTTTCCAAGGTCCCACAGCCAACATCTGGAATTCATATCCAAATAATGCTCTTAACCATTATGTTACATTAGACACAGAATACTGTGGGAATCTGGAAAATTGCCAAAGGTGCTGCCTGGCTGGAGGGGCTATGAGTTGGTTCAACCATTTTGGAAAACAATTTGGCACTCTCTTATAATCTTGAATATTCTCATACTCTACAACCCAGAAATTCCACTCCAAGGTAGAGAAATTCTCATGCATTTGAGCTAGTGTGCATACACAGAAATGGTATGAAAGTGTTGTTCATAATGCAAAACAAAACAAAAAATCTAGAAAAGCCAACAAGTTCATTTGACAGGAGGATGGATAAATAACTTGACACACAATGGGATATTGTGCAGCAGTGAAGATGAATGAACCACAGCTCTATCCAGTTGCAGAGATGAATCTTTAACATTACACTGAGCAGAGAAGAGTTAATTAAAGAAAGCTACCTATAGAATGACACCACACCAACAAAAGGAAGAAAAACCAACAAATAATGAATAGGAATACATACATATGTGATAAAACTTTTTCAAAAATCAAGTGAAAGCTAAGGACAAAATTCAAGCAAATGGTTCCCTCCGAGGGTAAGCAAGGGTGGGATAAATACCACAGGTAGATGCAAAAGTATTGGGAATATTCTAGTTACTAAGGTGGGTGGTAAGTCCATAGGTAACTGCCTTGTTATGCTTTGTGCTGCCATATAAATTAGATACATTACTTTGAATGAAGTAGATATCTCATAATTAAAACTTTCTTTTGGAAAGCAACCACTGGGACTTAACTGCAAAGTTAGGGTGGGTATACAGGAGCCTCTGCCTTCCAGCCCCACCCCTAGGCACCTAGAACCTAGATGACTAAAAATAAAAAACATCAGACCAAGTTTCTTTTTCTGGCCCTTCCAAGCTAGAAGGCTACCTGGGGCTCTGGGGCCCAGATAAACAACCCTGCCAGCAGAGCAAGGCAGATGAGAAAGATTTAGGCCACCCACACAGCAATCAAGAGCTCCACTGGGTGGGCCAGAAATTGCAATTGTGCCTGCCCTGTGGCAGCACTACGCCACCTGTGGAGAGCAGCAGGGGCAGCAGGAGTGTCAGTGTTCCAGGCCTGGCCACCCAGCTGCCCCCAGGGGCCCGCAAGTGAGTGCTAGTGAGACATCAACACCAGGCGCTCCAGCTGAGGCAATTTAAGTGAGTGGATAATTGCACATAATAGAGGTAAAATATAATTGCCTCATTAAAATGGGTTTCTAAATCTCATTGTGTGCGAGTGTAAGAGAGAGACAGAGACACGAGTGTTAAACTGCAAGAAAACGCAATTGCATAAATGAATGTGAGCGGGAGTGATCTGAGAGTGCCTGACTGTGCCACCTAGATAGAAGGAACACCTGGATACTTAATGGACCCTCTGAACAACCTGTGAAATCCGCTGCTTGTGGCTGCTCTTGTGCAATGATGGCTCAGAGTTAGGATTCACTAATGGCAACCAGGTCTCATCTCCTGCTGCAGAGTCTCCATCTTGGAAGATAAAGCTCTATTTTCTAAGGAAAGATCTTTTTTGTCCCTTAGCTGTCTCCAAAGTTCAGCCTGCCACGGCTACCCAACAAGCTGTACAACTGGCACTTTTCATGCTTGGTTGCCTTCATGGCAGAACTCAGAGTTGGAATTGGAGCTATCTGCTTGTGTGACTGGGAAATCTAAGAATCTGAGAATGACTCCAGGGGTAAGTAACCCCAAGCAACAGCAAAAGCTCCTGCCAACCTGTCAGGGAGCCCTCCAAGTCACATCTTCCCCCCATCTCCAGGAAGTATGCACACGACCAGGCTCTGCTTAGACTCAGTAAACTCTCTCACCATAACACACAGAAAGATAATGCTCTTCTTCCCTCACAGGTGGTGCACCAACTACAACACTTCCTGTTACTGCACCTCCGTTTCCACCCCTAAAATTGCCAGTGCCTTATATAAGAGCTCCTAAAGGGAGAAAATCTCAGCTACTCACCTTCTTTGGAAAATATTTCAGAAAAATCAGTTATTTCTGAAAATAACTCTGAGTTCTTATTACCCCAAGAGCCACAAGTGGTCATGCCTCTCTGTTCTCATTTCTCACATGCACTCAACCTGGCAATTAGCACAACTTCGTCTGGAAGGAGCAGAGTTAAGTTTTGTCTCAGAACGCTTGCACATTAAAATGTCAGGACTAATGAGTTATTTTCTTTTCAGTATTAGAAAGCAGATAAACGGTAACAATCTGGTGTCAGTTAGCTTCGCTAACAAGACCCAAAACCGGCTTCAGAATCCACAGTCCAGAAGTGTTTATTTTAGGCATGGAGATGGAGACAGGGGATAGAGGAGGGAGGAGAGAGAAGAGGGTCGCATACCCCAGCCCCGACCTGTGCACAGAACACCGACGGGGCCCATCGCGCAACCAGCCTGCAGGGCTCACCTCCGAGGCTAAGCCCCTGACTTCAAATGCAGATTTCACTTATATGGACAGATTCATTTCTGTGCATGATTAAATACTCTCTCGATTCCTCAGATAAGTTCAGAAGTGCAAAAAAGGAGGAGGATAAGCTTTTTAATTACAAGCAATTCAGCCTGGCAAATAGAACTCTCAACCTGTCCAAGCCCTGGACTGCAGAACCTCGCCAAGAGCCCCATCTGCTTCTTCTGTGGGAGCTCGGGAAGGCGGGTGCTGCTTCAAGTTCCCACAGAGAGAATTAGAAAATCTTGGACCAAATGCTTAGCTCTCATAAATAAAGAGCCTCAGTTCTGGATAAAAGTCAAATTGTTAAGATATTGCACTATACTGGTTTTTTTTTTTGGCGGGGGAGGGGTGGGTTGTGGGACAGGGCAGGACGGAGAAATGACAGAACCAGACTTCAGCTCATCCTGATAAAATTTGGGAGTTACAAAGGCTACTCTTGTTCCCCCAGGTCTTCCTGGGCGCAGGCCAGGGGCGCCTGGATGTCCAGAATGTCCTGAGTGGGTCTCCCTAGCCCACGCCAAAGCCCAGTGTCCTTGAGCGCCAGGATCCTCCAGAAGCCTCAGAATGGAGCCCCTGAAATGTTATGAAACAGGAATTGGCAACCCTTTCCTTTGAAGCTGCCAAGCTGGAGAAGGGGCTGTGGGGGGCGGAGGCATAGGAAAGGTGAATGCAATGTGTCAGCTGGGTGTCATGACTCAACTCGTAAGGTACCCCCGACTGTGCTCCCACTGCTCAAGTGGCAGGCAGATGGAGGGCAGAAGGGCAAGAAGGGCGGGGACAGAGGCAGCCCTGGGGAGAGTACCTAGAAGCCAGCAGAGGCCGGGCGGCAGCTGCTGAGACTCAGCCAGGCTGGCACAGCTATCAGGAAGCATGGAGTGCCACCCTCTGGTGAGTGAGCCAGGGGTTGGTTGCTAAATCCCGTAACAGAACCCTCCCTCCAGGCACTTGGCATTTAAGCCTTAATGGTTTTGGCACTTGGCCTAATTGCTCAGAACATGTGCTCGGTTAGAGAGTAATTCCTTCATCACGCTCAATAAGTATCTGCACACAGCACAGAAGCTGTGATATTTTTATTCCAATAATTCCTTTGCCGACCACCAAAATTCTATGAAAACTCCTCAGGAGCTATTGGACATAAACCAAACTGAGTTTTACATTAAGTTTACGCTTCAGATTACGGATGGTTTTATAAACAGCAGAATATCCACCAAGCAAGAAAACTGCCTCATTTTGTTCAAGAAGCTATCCAGAAGGAATGTTGCAACATTCACTGATAAAAAGGATTCGCATTTTACAATCTCAAAAAATTGGAAGCTGGAAATCAATGTGACATACTTGCTTATACTTGTTAACGCGGTTATGTACCATACCTCACTTTGAGAGGAGGTCATTTCAGTCAATGAAATCAGATTATCTCTACCATATAAAACACCAAGACCTCTTAGAGATTAGAGTCATAGGCTAGTATTCAAAAATCAGTCAGAGTCAACAGAATCCAAGTAACCTACCCGGGCTTTGAGAGAGAAGGACAGAAGTGAACAATATGAATGGTACCTCAATATGCTGTGAGGATTTAGCTTAATTCATCACGAGACCAAAGTGACTGGTGCTGCCAGTAGTTCACATATCACTGATTGGCTTAACTGGTAAGTCTACGGTTTAGTTTTACAACTGTGGAGGAAGACAGAGAGAGAGGGATGTCAACGGGGCATGGCAGAAGGAAATCTACCCTCAGCATCAATTATTCTTTTTAAGAAACACTTTATTGCCTCACTCCCTTGCTAAAAACTTTAATAGGAAAAATGCAAATAACATACTTCTAAGTAACTAATGGTTCAAACAAAAAATCATAATGGATAAAATTTAAATATCTAGAAAAAGCCTCAAAATAGATAAGGCAAAAACTGACAAAAATAAAAATATAAGCAAATCCACAATCTTAGTTCAAAATTTTAACAAGTATCTCTCACTGGCTGATACAACGTGCAGATCAAAAATCAGAATGACTACAGATGATTTGAATAAGTTTAACAATATTTATCCTTTTAACATACATAGAGCACTGCACCCAATAACTACCGAACACATTGTTTTCAAGTATAAAGAGGAGATCATTCACTAAAATAGACCATATGCTGTCCCATAAAACAAGTATGAACAAATATATAAGGATTAATATACAATATATATTTTCTGGCTACAGTGGAATTAAGGTTGAAATCAATAATAAAAAGATAACAAGAAGATCTTCATATGTTTGCAAATACATTTCTAAATAATCCATGAGTCAAAAAAGAAGTCACAATGGAAATTAAAAAATACCTTGAATTAAAAGATAATGAAAATACGACATAAAAACATGGATATAGCTAAGTCTGTTTAGGTGGAAATACAGATAAACATATTTAAATGAATATATTACAAAAGAAGAAAGTCTGAAAATCAATGATATAAGCTCCCACTTTTAGAAGGCAAAAAAAGAAGGGCAAATAAAATACCAAGAAAGTAGAAGGGGAAATAATAAAGATAGAGCAAAAATCAATGAAATAGAAAATTAACATGAAATAATCAATCATGTCAAAAACAGGCTCTTTGACAAGACTAATAAAGTCCATAACTCTTAGCAAGACCAATCAAGAAAAAAAAGGGGCCCGCCTGGTGACATAGCAGTTAAGTTTGCACATTCTGCTTTGACGGCCCAGGGTTCGCTGGCTCGGATCCTGGGTGCAGACCTACGCACTGCTTGTCAAGCCATGCTGTGGCAGGCATCCCACATATAAAGTAGAGGAAGATGGGCATGGATGTTAGCTCAGGGCCAGTCTTCCTCAGCAAAAAGAGGAGGATTGGCAGCAGATGTTAGTGCAGGGCTAATCTTCCTCAAAGAAAAAGAGAAAACAAATTACTAATACCAGGTCCACTGACATTATGAAAAGATAAGAGGATAGTAAGGAAAACAACTTTATGACAATAAATTTAGATGAAATGGACATATACCTTGAAAAATAGAATTCATCAAAACTGACACAGGAAGAAATGAAGCATATGAATAGTCTTATATCTATTTTAAAAATTGAATCTGTAATTTAAAACCTTCCCACAAGGGTCTACCCAGGGTGGGGCAGCAGTTAAATTCGCATGTTCCGCTTCTCGGCGGCCCAGGGTTCGCTGGTTTGGATCCCAGGTGCGGACATGGCACCACTTGGTAAAAGCCATGCTGTGGTAGGCATCCCACATATAAAGCAGAGGAAGATGGGCATGGATATTAGCTCAGGGCCAGTCTTCCTCAGCAAAAAGAGGATGAGTGGTAGTAGTTAGCTCAGGGCTAATCTTCCTTAAGAAAAGAAAAACCTTCCTACAAACACATCACCAGGTGAGTTGGTTTTACTTGGAATTCTTCTAAACATTTAAGGAAGAAGTAACAACAATCTTACATGAATTCAGACAACAGAAAAAGAGAGACTATGTTCCATGAGCTCGGTATAACCTTATTACCAAAACCTGACAAAGGCACTAAAAGAAAGGAAAGTTACAGGGCAATCTCTCTCATGAACACAAATGCAAAAATTCTAAATAAGATATTAGGAAGTCAAATCAAGAGATATATAAGAAGATGTAAATTATGACCATTGAGTTTATTTCAAGAATGCAAGGTTGACATTTGAAATTCTCCACATTAAGCAAATAAGGGAGAGGGGGACCATATGGCTATCTAAACAGATAACAAAAACTGTAATAAAATCGAACACTCAGTCATGATTTAAATTAATCCTAACAAACCAGGACTGTTTTGACAAACCTCCCTCCCTACATTTTGGAAAAAGACAAGGGGAACCACTATCACCACTTGTATTCAACACGGTAACATTGTACTGGGTGAACATTAAGCAGTGCCATAAAGGCAGAAAGGATAAAAAGAAGAAAGAAAACTGTCATTAATCACATACTGTGTGACTGAATCTACACATAAAGTTTACAAAAAGAATCCAAGAAGTTTAGAATTAACTGGTAAATTTAGCAAGGTCACTAGTCAACATAGAAAAACTAAACTAAATCCAGTGGTTTACACCAAAAGAGGAAATAATGTGATCAATTTAGGATTATCCTAGGAATGCAAGATGGTTTATCATCAGAAAAACTATAAATGTCGTTTGCCACATTAATAAATAAAAGAGAAAAACCACATGATCATCTCAATAGATTCTGAAAGTCATTTAATAAAATTGAAGACATTCATAATTAATAACTAAGCATATAAGAATCAAAAAGAACTTCCTCTCTGATAGTCTACTGAAAATCTACAACAAACAATTCTTAATGGTGAAATGTTGGGAACGTTACCTTTAAAATCTGAACTAAGAAAAGCATCCATTATCATTGTTATTAGTTAACATTCTTCTAGATGTCCTAGCCAGCATATTAAGACAAGAAAAAGAAATAAAGGGTACATATATTGCACAGAAAGAAAGAAAATTGATATCTAGTCTCAAATAATATAAATATCTATACAGAAAACTTCAAGCAAAATTATTAGAAATAAGTGAGTTGAGTGCTTAGATCTAATCGACATACAAAAATCAATTCCATTTCTATATACAGCAACAAATAATTTTAAAATGTAATTAAAAATATATGCCATTTACATTATGAACAAGTTTCTTAAGAATAAATATGTCAAAGTTTTCTTAACTTTATATAGAGAAAATCATAAAAAATTTTTGAAGGACACTAAAACTATCCTAATTACGAAGGGAAAATTTAACATGTTCACGATTTGGATTATTTAGTATCATAAAGATATTAATTCTACCAAGATTGATATATAGATTCAAAGTAATCCTACCTACATTCCCAGTTGCTGTTTGAGAAATATAAGTTGATTCTAAAACCTAAGTGGAACAGCAAAAGCCAAGAACGCCCAAGGCACTCCAAGTGAAGCAAATGAAACAGCCTACCAGATATTAAGACTTATCGTAAAGCTCTACTAATTAAAATATTTGTTACTGGTGCAGGAATAAATAAACCTATGAAAAGAATGCAAAAAATACCCAGAGAAGTATCCACATACATGGATATTTGATTTATGACAGATGGCATTAGCCTCACCCCATTATTATCACACACAGAAGGTAGGAAGCAATACTAATTCTCCACCATTCCCTGAGAGCTGCGCTTACCAAGAGCAACACATGGCCAGGGATTTATCACTTGCAAAGAGAGAGTCTTTCGGTAAATCACAAGAGTGTATTGACGCATTTCTTGGTTTTTGAGGATTCCATTATGGTTTATTATTGTATGATTGATTACATTAACCTGTTAATACTCAGTGGATAGATGATTTTCTTCTTTGTAAGATTCAGAATAAAGACAGGGTACCTTTATATGGTGTTTTTGTTTTTGTTATTTTTGGTTTTTGGCTTTTGGCTCAAAAGCTTTCTGGTTTTTGAATGCTTGCTTTGCTTATATCTTTGTTTATGAAAAGGAACTAATACAGTTTTTAGGCAAGAAACATTTCTGGTCGGCTATTAAATACATATTGCAAGTCTGTGGAATTCTAATCAAATCTTTGCTTTCCTTGATAAGACTTGGATTCTAAGGCAACTGCATTTTTCTACCTCAGTTCAATACCCATTACCATTTTATATTCCATCTGAGGCTTGCTTAGCAAACAGCAGTCAGCTCTTGTCTGAATCCTGCAAACGACGCTCATAAAGATGATGCCCCTAGAAAGGCTCATGGCATCTCAACACAGGAGACCCAACTTTTGACGCTAGCTTGCACAAAGAAAAAATTATTCGTTTCTTGTCATTTTGCATTTAGTAAGCAAAAAAACTAACGCTTGCTCCAGTGGAATTTCAGATCTTGACATTGATAAAGAGAATATTCAAGTAAATTAATTTCCTAGTGGCAAAACTATAAACTTTCAAAATCCTAGATTGATGTAGACTTTCACTGTTTAAAATACACGACAAAACACTTTGTCAAAAAATGATACAGCTCCTCAAAGCAAGCAAACATTTCACATGGATATTTTTGGCCCTATCAAAATTTTTCTCCAGTTCAGCTCATTGTATAAGTACCATTTATTTTTACTTACTAAATTATCAGTGCTAGGGAAGTTTTCATTTTTAACATTCACTGGCATTAATGTTAGTTGAATTTGAGAGACCAGCACGCTGTTATTAATATGATTATTATATTCATTTCTAGCCAATTTATAGTAATTTTATATTTGGATCTGTAAAAATACATAATTATATTATCTCTATCCAAAAACACATTCTCTCTGAGAAATAAATATGCACTTTCAAGATAGTCATGCTTACATACAATTACAGCCCACGTAGGCCTACCTATTTATACTATTATTTAAACAGCATATTTATATAAATAGAAAAAATAAGCTGACCTGCTGCAAGTATTCAACATTAATACGTGACTGTATTTTATCCATATATTTTAAAATCCACATTGTATAAAAGATTGAAAAATTGTTGCCTAATACACAAAGATTTGTACCTACCTTTCCTTCTGAGAGTTTTGTAGCTTTTAGCTTTCACATTTAGATCTTTGACCCATTTTAAGTTAATTTTTGTATATGCAATGAGATATGGGTCCCACTTCAATCTTGTGCATGTGGATTTCCAGTTATTCCAGTGCCCTTTGCTAAAAAGACTATTCTTTCCCCCGTTGAATGGTCTTGGCAGCCTTGTAAAAGTCAGTTGAGGATGGATGGGTGGGTTTATTTCTGAACTGTAAATTCTACTCCATTGAACCGTATGTCTATCCTTATGCCAATATCACACTGTTTTGGTTACTGTGGCATTGTAATAAGTTTTAAATTTGGGAAGATTCAAAATTGTTTCGGCTATTCACAGTCTTCTGTATGTTCATATGAATTTTAGGATCAGCTTGTCCATTTTTGGAAAAAAAAAAAAAGGCAGATGGGGTGCCGGCCCAGTGGCGTAGTGGTTGGGTTCGTGCATTTCACTTCAGTGGCGCAGGGTTCAGATCCCGGGTGCAGACCTACGTACTGCTTATCAAGCCATGCTGGGGCAGGCATCCAACAAATAAAGTAGAGGAGGATGGGCACAGATGTTAGCTCAGGGCTAATCTTCCTCAAAAAAAAAAAAAAAAGGCAGATGGAATTTTAATAGAGATTGCATTGAATCTGGCGATCAATTTGGGGAATATTGCCATTTTAACAATATTAAGTCTTCCAATCCATGAATATGAAGTATCTTTCCATTTATTCAGGCTATCTTTAATTTCTTTCAACAGTGTCTTGCAGTTTTCAGTGGATAGGCATTTAATTTCCTTGGTTAAATCTATTCCTAAGTATTTTATTCTTTGTGGTGTTACTATAAATGGAATTGTTTCATTTAATTTTCAGATTGCTCACTGTTAGTGTATAGAAATACAACAGATTTTTGCATACTCATCTCGTATACCACAATGTTGCTACACTTGTTCATTAGTTTCGGGGTTTTTTTTTTATTCTTTAGGATTATATGTATGACCATATCATCTACAAATAGACATAGTTTTACTTCTTCCTTTCCTATCTGAGTGCATTTATTTTTTCTTACCGAATTGCCCTGGCTAGAATTTATAGTACAATGTGGACTAGAAGTGGCAAAATTGTACATCCTTATCTTGTTCATCATCTTAGGAGGGAAAGCTTTCAGGGTTTCACTACTAAGTATGTTAAGTGTGTGTTTTTCATAAATGTCCTTTATCAGTTTGAGGAAGTTCCTTTCCATTCCTACTTTGTTGAATGTTTTTTATTTTATCATGAAAAGGTGTTGGATTTTATCAAAAGCTTTTCTTACATCTATTGAGGTGATGTATTTTTTTTTCATTTATTCTATTAATATGATGTAGTACATTGATGGACTTTCACATGTTAAACTTATCTCGCATTTCTGGGGTAAACCTGCTTAGTTGTAGCATATAACCCTTTAATATGTTGCTGGATTCTGTTTGATAGTATTGAGAATTTTGTACTCATATTCATAAGGGATAGTGGTCTGTGGTTTTCTTGTGATTCCTTTTCTGGCTTTGTTACAGCAATAGTAAATACTGGAAGATTCTAATAAGTTAGGACGTGCTCCCTCTTCTATGTTTTGGAAGAATTTGATAAAGGTTAGTGTTAATTCTTTAAACATTTGTTTAGACACCAGTGAAGCAAGCCACCAGGTCCTGGGCTATTTTTAAATTGGAACTGTTTTGAATACTGACTCAACCTCTTTGTTATAGGTCTATTCATATTTTCTATTTCTTCTTAAGTCAGTTTAGACAGTATGTGTGTTTCTAGGTATTTGTCCATTTCATCTATGTTATCTAACTGTTGACACATAATTATTCATAGTATTCTGTTATCCTTTTTATTTCTGTAAGGTCAGTAGTATTGCCCCCTCTTTCAAACCTGATTTTAGTAATTTGGTTCTTGTTTTTTCTTGGTCTGTCGAGCTAAAGGTTAGTCAGTTTTTTTCTTTTCAAAGAATTAACTTTTCTATTCTTTATTTTTCTATTTTATATGTTTACACATATAATTAAACACCTCTCTACATGTGATGCCGAATGGTCAGCACATCCAATAACTGAAATAACACTGTTCTCAACATGATGAGCAGGGAGCTTTCCTAGAAACACGTGTCTTCTTACATATATCTTTAAACACTTGTTGGCAGGCTGTACATAATGGTTAGTATATCCATTCACTGAATTAACACTACTTTTCCACTCTATATTTTCTGTATGTCTGGTATTATTTACTTCTTGCTTTCAGTTTAGTTTGCTTTTCTTTTTCTAATTTTTTAAGGTACAAAGTTAGGTTATTAGTTTATTTCTTCTTTAATGTAGGCAATAAATTTCCACCTGAACATTGTTTTTGCTGAATCCCATAAGAACTGGTATGCTGTTTCATACCAAATTTTCATTCAGCTCAAAGTTTTCTCTAATTTCCTCTGTGATTTCTTCTTTGACTCACTGGTTACTTAGGAGTATGTTGTTTAATTTCCACATATTTATTCATTTCAAAATTTCCTTTTGTTATTGATTTCTAATTTCATGTCATTGTGGTTGGAGAGTATACTTTGAATGATGTCAATCTTTTTAGATTTATTGAGACTTGTAGCGTGGCCTAACATATGGTCTGTCTTGAAGAATGTAGCATGTGCACTTGAGAGGAATGTGTACTTTGTTCTTGGGTGGAGTCTTCCATAGATGTCTATTAGATCTAGCTGATTTATAGTGTTGACCAAGTTTTTACTTCCTTGCTATTCTTTCTTTGTTGGTTTGAGTTACTGTCTAGTATCCTTTCATTTCAGCCTCAAGAACTCCCTTTAACATTCATTTAAGGCAGGTCTGATAGTTTTTGTTTACATTGGAATGTCTTAATTTCTGCTATATTTTCACAGGCAGTTTGTTGGATATAGAAATATGTTAACATTTTTGTTCTTCCAGCACTTTGAAAATGTCATCCACTGCTTTCTGGCCTGATTTCTGATGAGAAATCAGGTGTTAATCTTATTGAGGCTCACTTGTAGAGGATGAGTTCTCTCTCCTCCTGCTTTCAAGACTCCCTCTTAGTCTTTGGCTTTTGATAGTTTGATTGTGATGTGTCTTGGTGTGTATCTCTTCGAGTTTATCCTACATGAAGCTTGGTGAGCTTCTCAAATGTTTATATTTTTCCATCAAATTTGGAAAGCTTCCTGCCAATATTTCTTCATATATTCTTTTGGCCCCTTTCTCCCTCTCTTTTCCTTCTGAGACTCCCATTGTGCAAATATTGTTGATAATATCCTACAGGTCTCTGAGGCTCTGCTCATTTTCTTTTATTCTTCTTTCTGTTTCTCAGACTGGATAATCTCAATTGACCAATCTTTAAGTTTGCTGATTCTTTTTTTCTGCTGGTTCAAATCTGCTGTTGAACTCCTACAGTGAATTTTATTTCACTTATTATCATTTTCAACTCCAGAAGTTTTAAAAATAATTTTTATAAAATTATAACTTCATAACTTTTATGATAAACTTAACTTTATAAAAACATCCTTTTTGCAATTTCTATTTTGTTGATATTCTCTACTTGGTGAGACATTGTTCTCATATTTCCTTCAGCCCTTGAACATATTTAAAATAGCTGATTTAAAGTCTTTGTCTAGTAAGTCCAACATCTGGGCTTCCTCAGGGACAGTTTCTATTGACGGCTTTGGTTTTCTTCTGTGTACTGGCCATAATTTGCTTTAGTACCTTGCCAACTTCTTTTTTGAAGTGTGGGCATTTTGAATATTATAATGTGCTGGTAAATCAGAGTCTTCCATCTTATCCCTCAGAGTTTGCTTTTGTTGCTTTTGGTTATTTTGTGTTTTTGTGACTTTTTTTAACCAACTCTGTAAAATCCACATTCTTTGTTGTGTGTGACCACTTAAGGTGGTCCATTAGCTTTGTTGCCAGCTAATGATTGGACAGAGATTTCCTTAAATGTCTAGCACCAAAAATATCTCCCAGTCTTTGTTGGGGTGTTCAGTGTGAGTGTTGAGGCATGCCTTCAACATTCAGCCAGGCAGCTTCTAACTTTGCTTCAGCCTTCACTTCCTGCTTGCACAAAGCCTCAAAATCAGCGAGAGCTCATGGTCTCTCTGGTCTTCCTTGAGCATGCACAGTCTCAGCCATGTGTACAGCTTTCTAGATTGCCAAGAATGTCCGTTTTTCAAAGCCCTTATGGATAGCTCATTTCTAATCTCTTCCCAAGCTTTTTGCTTAGTCTATTGCTTGTCCCAGCAGAGAAATGCCCTGCCCCATGACTAAACCCTCCCACTGGGCTGTGACTTTAGCACTGGGCAAGTTCCAAGTTAGGCAAAATAAAGATAAGCTTTTCGAGTAGGCCTTCCAGGCAGTCATGAGACAGGTCAAATAAGGACAATCTTTGCAAAAAAGGTCCATTCTGCTCTCTCCAGTACCAGGAATGTAGGATGTTATTTTCAAGGCTACTGCTGAGCTTCGGAGCAAGGTATACAGCTACCTGAAGTTAAAATACCACCAAGACTCTTACCAAGAGTCACCCTTTTTTAAAAAAATAATAATAATAAGCATAATCCACTTGCTGTGAGCTTTCAGTTAGTTTCCAGAATTCTGAGAAAATGTATTTTGACAGTATTTTTAGGCCAGTTTTATTGTTGCTTTTATGGAGAGGCAGAATTTTGGGATTCCTTAATCCATCATTTTTGCTGATGTCCCCATCCTATAATAGAATTTTACATCTTAATCCAATAGCCAATTAATGGGACCCAGTAATTATGATCATCTCAGAATGAAAAATGCACAGCTGTGTTTTAAAACTTTCTTTTCTGTGCTCTCAGCTTCTTAGCATCAAGTACATACATCTGGCTGTTATAAAGGATGATGTTAGTTCATCTTTTCCTCTTACCTACATACACAAGCACCCTATCAAATTGGATTATGTTTACTCATAATACAAGTGACTATCTTTGTGCAAGACAGGGAATTCCTCAATGACAGATGCCCATTTTAGTGATCTTTTAAAATTCTAGTTGCTTCTCACAGAGCCTGGATCCTGGTAGGTACTTATTAAACGTGTTTAGCAACAAGAGTAATGAAAAACACTAGCTATAATATATTGAGGTCTAATTTTACCGTAGGCCCTGTGTTAAGCAAGTTTTTAAACTTTTTTTTAAATTATGAAACATACAAATGAAAGTTTATGTAATGCATATGGAAATTTTAAGTAATTAAATAAATGAACACTCACATACCAACAATCCAGAGCAAGAATAGAACATTTTTAGTGACTTGAACAGATCCTGTGTTTCCCTCCCCAGAGATATCTGGACTTCTGAGATAATCATTTCCTATATTTTCCTTATAGCTTTACCACATTTGTCTCCATGAATAATATATAATTTTCTTTCACCTTTTATAAAATATTCTACAAATGGACTCAATATTATTCTGTGCTTTTATTTTTTTGTTCAACATTACGTATGCAGAAATCACTCAGTTTTCACTACTGTAGAATATTCCATTACATGGATATATTTAAAGACGTTTGAGCTAATAGTAGTCTGGAAAGGCTGGGCTATGATGAGGTACTAAACAACTCCTAAGGGGAGGAAAAAAGAGATTTCAGGATTAAGCCCTAGAGTGTGCCAACTTTTAGAAGTTACATAGAGGCAAAAGAACCAGGGAAGAAGGTTGAAAGGGGTTTGGCCAGTGAAATGGAAGGAAAATTGGCAGAAAGTGGTGCATGGAAGCCTGGGACGGATAATATTTCAAAGAGAAGTGTGTAGAATGCTATTGAGAGCTCAATACAGTAAGGATAGAAAAGAATCCACTGGATTCAACAACATACAACACTGTGGAGATCTCATCAGGGTTAGTTTTGTTGTAGTGGTGAGAGGTTAAGACATATTGGGCTACTGTAAAGACAGAATGGCAGTAGAAGTAGAAGACAGCATGTGTAAACAACCATAAAAAGCAGCAAAGAAATAGTGGTGTTAGGATCTGGGAGGTGGAAGTTTTAAAAGATATTATCAACACTAGAGCATTGTGTATGCTGTTGAGAATAATCCTATAGAGAGGGCACAAGTTGTTGAAACAAAATGAAGGGATAACTCAGAGAGAAGTCTCTGAGAAGGTGAGAGAATGGAATTCAGAGTACAAAGCAAGGGAACAATCTGTCACAGGAGGAGGGACACTGTCTCCAACACAAAAGGAGGAAAGATGGAGAAGATGAGGCCAATATTTGAGGGTAGGAAAATGAGGGAGAGTAATCTAACAGGCTCTTTTTTCTCAATGAATTATGAATGTTGTTAACTAAGAGTCAGAGAGGAAAAATCATCTTGAAAAGTGGGGAGGTGAGTTTAACAAAGAGACAGAGTAAAACTACAAAACAATACTGAGTGCCACTTGAAGACTGTGATCACGAATTTAAAGTCAGTTGCTCCATCTGTGTGATTTCTTGCAGGTAACATTCACCTGTTCAAGTACAGGCATAGAGAAGAAATGCAAAAGTTCAACCAGAGAAGGTTTTTGCCGGGCAAACACCTTTTCTCTCTGAAGGAAAGGCTGACATGCATTATCTAAGGTTATAATTATGCTACATCAAAACAGTTCAAAACACAAACTATGAAGTATACAGCAAATATGAGTGTTATGCTAATGGATTAACACTTACAATCTTTTATTCTGACTTAGTTCTCAAGATCATATTGACACCACATTCTGCTCATCAACCTTTCACTGGTTATCTCAATTTGGCACTGTATTGTACTTCCTTTTCTATCAGTATATTTTCTAAAAGTACACCAGTGAGATGTATAAAAACGCTGCAATGATCACTGCTCTAGAAATAGTTTAACATTTTATTTGAGAAAACTAGGTAAAAAGCCAAATACACTTTTTTCCTAGAAAACAAAGGAATTCACTAATGGTAAAGTAGCAATCTTTTTTCATGGCAGAAATAAACTATATAAAATTTAAGTTCTTGATTTGTGTTATACTTTATTTTCTATCTTTTATACATCGCATATACCCTTTGAAGGAAAAGACTAAAAATACAGATTAATACCAAAAGAGATAATATATAATCACTCTTGCTCCAAAAGAATCATATTAGTATAAACAATTATAAATTTCAGATAGATGAATAGGCCACATTCTATAAATACTAATTATTTGCTATATAAATATTAATTTTAACTAACTACTTTTCAAAAGATTTTAACCTAGTCATTTTTTTCTTTATGCCTCAGTTTTCTCATAATGTAGGGATTTACTTCTTTTTATAGATTTACCAGAAATTAAGATATTTTGTTATTAAGAATTGTCCTCAAAATCTAACCAACAAAGTAAAGTCACATCAAATACATTGAGATTTGTTTTTTTGTTTTTTTGTTTTTTTTTTTGTTTTTTTTTTCCAATGTGAAATCTCCCGGCTTTTTTTTTTTTTTTTTATTAATGTTATGATAGATTACAACCTTGTGAGATTTCAGTTGTACATTTTTGTTAGTCATGTTGTGGGTACACCACTTCCCCCTCCGTACCCTCCCCCCACCCCCCCTTTTCCCTGGTAACCACCAATCAGATCTCCTTCTCAATATACTAATTTCCACCTATGAGTGGAGTCATATAGAGTTCGTCTTTCTCTGACTGACTTATTTCGCTTAACATAATACCCTCGAGGTCCATCCACATTGTTGTGAATGGGCCAATTTCGTCTTTTTTTATGGCTGAGTAGTATTCCATTGTGTATATATACCACATCTTCTTTATCCAATCATTAGTTTCTGGGCATGTAGGCTGGTTCCATGTCTTGGCTATTGTAAATAATGCTGCAATGAACATAGGGGTGCAACGGACTCTTGAGATATCTGATATCAGGTTCTTAGGATAGATACCCAGTAATGGGATGGCTGGGTCATAGGGTATTTCTATTTTTAACTTTTTGAGAAATCTCCATACTGTTTTCCATAGTGGCTGTACCAGTTTGCATTCCCACCAACAGTGTATGAGGGTTCCTCTTTCTCCACAACCTCTCCAACATTTGTCGTTCTTGGTTTTGGATGTTTTTGCCAATCTAACGGGGGTAAGGTGATATCTTAGTGTAGTTTTGATTTGCATTTCCCTGATGATTAGCGATGATGAACATCTTTTCATGTGTCTATTGGCCATATTCATATCTTCTTTTGAGAAATGTCTGTTCATGTCCTCTGCCCATTTTTTGATCGGGTTGTTTGTTTTTTTGTTGTTAAGCAGTGTGAGTTCTTTGTATATTATGGAGATTAACCCTTTGTCGGATAAGTGGCTTGTAAATATTTTTTCCCAATTAGTGAGCTGTTTTTTTGTTTCAATCCTGTTTTCCCTTGCCTTGAAGAAGCTCTTTAGTCTGATGAAGTCCCATTTGTTTATTCTTTCTATTGTTTCCCTCAACTGAGGAGTTGCAGTGTCCGAAAAGATTCTTTTGAAACTGATGTCAAAGAGTGTACTGCCTATATTCTCTTCCAAAAGACTTCATTGAGATTTGTTTTTAAAAAAACAGTGATTTCAAATTACTCACAAGTTTTAAAGTCAGAGGTCAAATTATTCTTTGTGAGGGGCCATCATGGGGACAGATACACTGTCAGTCAGCAATTGCTACCCTGGCATTTTCCCGCCAGTGTTAGAGTAGATCGTTATCTCTTTGGTTTGAACACCAGATACAATTTGTAGTTGGTTGCATTTAGAGTCCACATTGTATGACAAAGATCTACCCGTAAACACCAGACTTACACACAGCACAGGATGCCCATATACCTAAAACCCATCTGAAGCGCTGAACTTCACCCTGAATTCAGTCCAGGGGACACAGAGTGGAAGCCATGCTGTTTAAATTATTTCTGTCTCCCTTTTTCCCTTTTCTGCTGAGTGTATGTTTCTGCTCCTCAGTTTAAGTATACCTACTCACATTAATAACTAGTAAGAAAGCAAATGAATACTTAGGTAAAGAGACATTTATTAGATTATATCTTCAAACTAATTCTTAAGTTTAGATAAATTTTTTTATGTATGGTTAATTTAGAACTAGTTCTTGTAAAAAAGAATTCCTCCAAACTCTCATACTACTTTTTCCCCACACATTTACATTCCAGAATCAAGGGGAAACTGCAGAGCTGGAGAGGCGGCTAGTAGAGAAGACAGCATCTCTACATGGAGAGCAGACACAGAGCAACGCTAAGTCAGGTCAGCGTAACCTACGTCCACGTTATTGTGATCAAAGTAAAGCAATTACTGGGACCCACAATCTTATGATACAAAGAAAACCGTAACCATAAAATTCCAACCTAAAGATTAACAGACTAAAAACCAAGAAAACCTTCAGGATTTTAGGGACACAATATTTTGCTAATACATTCAAATAAGATAATCAGGAGAGAAGTGTCTGCACTTGCTGCGGCGATCGGTGGAGAACGCTCTCTGGATCTTTGTATTCATTGCCTGGATTCATCACAGCTGCATACACTTCATCATAGGCTCTGCAGACTAATTCTGTAGACTGCTTTATGATCTGCTCTCTATTGATAAACAAACAAAATGTGAACACATAATCTGAAAATAAAACACTGAGAATTATAGGAAAATTTCATGTTTGAACCAACGCATTTCATTTTCATAATTATCACATATATACTATTAAACATTATTGTACAGCTACACAAGTTACTTACCTTGATTTTGGGACAAAACTTTTAGATTTATTATATATTAAACCTTAACCATTAGTATGTAGGTTGCAGGAGGGCAAGACTACGTTTTCTTCTCTGCTATATCTTAGGGCTAGAACAGTGCCTGATATATAGTGGATCACTAAACAAGAAAGAGAAATGTGACCTACCATCAATGTACTGATTTTGCAAACACGACTGCTAACACATTAAAGAAAGAGGCTTACAATTATCCAAATTTATCAAGACTGCAAATCTCAGAATAACTGATAAACTGCTCTTTCACCTACAGCTTCTACACTAATGACCACATCTCCTAGATTTCTCATCTCTTTCTATCACCAGGCTAAAATAATATGACACTTGCCTACAACAAATAACAGCACTTTCCAAATATGCATTTCTACAGAAGCACAAAAAATAGTAATAGAAAGTTTTAAATCAACTGAAGAAAATGTTTAAAAAAATATCTGGCCAGAAAAAATAGCACTGAGTTCAATAAACCTGCATCAACTCTCTCCATCTTTCCATGACATTTACTTTTTGTCATCCCTAGCTAGTTCTATTTACGTATCACTATATGTAGGGATGAAAACAATATTTTTTTCTAATTTTTACAACTAAATTAAAAATGTGTCATTCAAGCTTTACTCTCAAACCTTCTTTTCTTCTTATGTTTCCAACTTCTGTCAATGGCATAACCATGTTCCATCACCTCGTTCCAACCCTAATAAACTCTTGCCTGGAGTATACAAAAAAACTCCTATCTGGTTTTTCCCTTTCAGTCTCTTCCACGTCCAATCTAACATAAGCACTGCGGTTAGATTAACTTTTCTAAAGCATACCTTTTATCATGTCTCCCCCTTACCCAGGGCCTTCCTTCAAAAGCTTTCATGGCTTCTTCTGATTTCAGAGAAGTCAAAATTCCTTACCCTATCATTCAAAATCCTTTATAATACCTTCTCTATCACTACGCTAATTCTGCAGTCCGGTGCAACTCCTGACTGTTCTCTCTGCCCTGCTATTGCTGACCTCAATTCCTTGTATCACGTTCCTCCACTTGCCTAGAATATCTTTCTCCCACTAACCTTTAAAAGCCCTTAATCCTCAGCAAAAATGTGCTCCCTCATCCATGAAATCTTTCTTGATCTTCAGAGGTAGAAAGAATTATCCCATTTTTGGAACATCCATGACCAAAATAACACCTTTGTACGACTATGGAAATATGTGTATCTGTCCTCTAAAAAAACCCAAAACTAGTTGGGTGGAATGAGGGAAGTCCACTTATGATCTTGAGTCATCGGCATCCTACTCTGACAGGATCTCAAACTCCTGGTGAATTGAAGCAACTTGACATTTTCCAAAAATTGCTAAAGCTTCCAAAATGAGAGTGGGTAGAAGGAAGATACGCTGAGGAAATTCTGAGCAGACTGGAGTAATGCTACTGGCTGTACCACCTTCTCATTGCAAGGGAGGATGGTAGAAACCAGTCTGAAATCTACTTAACCAGATGAGGCTTCGAGATATTTTTGATTTACCAATTGGTGATCATTCCTATAATTGAGGTTAACAATGAGTGCATCAAAATCATGCAAAAATTATCTTCCATCAATGAAATAGCTGAAAAATACTATAAACTGCTATTTTAAAAATTTGTTAAATATAATGTATCTCTGATACTCATTTTGCAACAAGTCAAATAATGGATTTTAGATATAGCATTTTAAGCTCTTTACTCAAAGCAATAAGACAGATTTTTGGGGGGTGTATAAAGCATCCATTACTCACACTTCACTCAATCTGAACATAATATATATATTTATACTATGAAAGGAATACAAAGAAACAAGGCTATTCCTTCTCACTAGAAGTTTAAAATTATACTAAAGTACAGTAATGAATATTAAATATAATTTTAAAAATCCAGAGTAACTAGTAAATGTAGAATGTATTGAAAATTCTGAAGTAATGAATTTTAAATTTTATTTTCAAGTTCAAATAATGAAATTTTAAATTTACTAAAGTCTAGTTGTAACTCAGGGCACATTTCTATTTACAAGCTAAACCAGCTTAAAAATATCTGTAACTCACAATGCAGCTGACAAATCATTATAAATTTGCAGTGGAGAGACCAGAATAAAGTTGGCGTTTCATGGCAGAGGGCTTCCTCATTCTGCTCCTCAGTTTAAGAAGCCACTGAGCTAAGGAAGGAATTAAAAAATAAACGTGGCTGTGCTGAACAAGATGAGAGATACCAAAGCTCGTGGAGAAAAAGGTCTTTCACGTAGTAGGAAGAAAAAAGGGAAGGGGAAAGAACTGTTCCTCCTGCCTGTCAGTTAGCTGCTAAGCCAAGAGGGCAGAAACACAATAGAAACGGAGATTCTCCAAAGGGAATCTGAGTCAAAGTCAAACTGTCAAGAGCAAGAACTGTGCCTGACAGTGATTCTGCATTTCTGGACAAATCTAAGAGTTCATTTGTCCCTACCAAAGCCAGGTCTAAGTCCACACACTCATGTTCATTAATTTTTTTCTAATGAATTATGCATGATTGAGATAAACGGTATAGTGGAAGACACTACTGTCAGGAGACCTTGACTCAAGCTGAAGCTTTGCCACTAATTGTTGCCTTGAACAAGTAATTTAACCTTTCTAGTCTAACGTTTGCAATTTAACCTTTTACTGTTGTAAAACAAAATATTGAACTCATAATGTTTATAGTACTTTCAGACTGTAAATTATACCATTCCATTGAGAGAATTTTAATGAACTGCTGTTAAAAACATCTGTGTGCCTTTCTATTCACACACATAAATACACACATGTCCATACATGTATACACACACAAAAACACACCAACATTATTTTGGGGAGTTGGGATCCCTAAATAATTATTTATAATAAGCATATCAGTTATTTGTATATAAATGGGTGGTGTTTTTGAAGTGCTAAAACAGCTTTATTTTCTTGCCATTTTACTACCCCTTTTTTCAAATTTATAGTGTTAATTACTATGTACGTTCATCCTTTATCTTAAAAAGTATATGCATGTATCTGTAGCTCTATCTGTCTGCCTGCCTGCTTGGTGGCTTTGCCCAAATTATTCACTAATATCATGTATGAAATACACAGTCTCAAATAATGATGAATCATTATAGTGACAGTCAATGTTTGAAGTGGAAAAGTTTCAGGTGTTCTCTAACTAAACACACAATGACTAACAAATCATCTCCATCCAGTCATGTACTTCTGAAAACCTGGAAATCCTTATCCACTCATCACCTTGTGGACAAGTAAAGAAAAGCAGTATTTTTTTAGAAGTGTGTGCTGAGCACTGGTTCTAGCATGGGCATCCACCTCAGATTGTACTTACATGCTGTATTTGATCAATTACAGTCGAGCCCATAGCTGACGGATGGAGAGTACTTTTAGAACTGTTTCTGTATGTTAAAACTCTCAAGATTAAGTCCTGCTTTTCACATGACCAAAGGATATGCAAAAAGGTGAGCTGAAAGGGAAAAACTTTTATTTGAATGTAAGCTATGATCTATAGAGTTAGAGCATTAACTTTCTTGGTCTCTTTATGATCATGAAATTCTCATAGGTAGTAATTTGTTAAGTGGTGCCCTATTGGCCTTTGGACAGTTTAATAATCCTCCCAGTGCAAGGATAACTTTCAAAAATTAAAAACATGCCTCATACAGAAAAGAATGAAAGAATGTCAAAAATTTAATAACTCATTAATGAGTAAACTACTAAGATGGTAAAGTTGGTTCACAGAACATGTTGAGGAACTAGTCATTTATAGGCATTTGGATAGGAAGGTTAGAATAAAATAGGTTAGATACAAAATGGGTTAATGTCCCATGCAGCAAGAAAAACCATAGGACATGAAAAACCGTGGGACCTGTCATCAATAGTAAACAGACAATCAAACAATGGTACGCCCCCCTAAATAAGTAAGTAATTTCGGATGGGCATGTTAATAATGCTTCAGTATGAAACTGAAAGGACATGCTGTTCTCCCAGACCCCATCTGCCTTATTCTGCAAGTCTTGGAAAGTCTGTCTTACATTTAGAAAGTAGTGTACTGTATCAGTGTATCATATAGCAAAGAAAATAATCACGTGGTTAATTTACTACTAGGAAAAAGAAAAAAAATTGAAGGAGGAGAAGAGCTTGTTACACGATTTTACAGAAGGGGAACATTTTTCAGTTACTTATGCATCAGAATATCATACATTAGGAAATTCAATTTATCCAGTTATAAACGTAACAATGCTATAAAAATCTAGTATTATAAATTTCAAAAATACTAATAAAGATTAACATATAGCTAAACAGAGATATCATTTTCATTTTAAAATACGTTCACTGAAATTAAGTGTACTTTACTTATTTAAAGCACTGAGCTGTGAGAAGAAATGAACTGCTTACTTCCAGAATCAGTGAGCCTGTCATTAATCAGTACTTTAGGATTTTGTTGCCATAACAACATGATACAACTTTCATCATTATCATAAACCCAGCATTTCTAAAAATAGCTTATTTCAACATTCAGGTTCTGTGATCACTAAAATTGAGCTTTATTACAGCACCACAGTTAAGAGTGTAATCAAATGTGCCACAGGAGAAAAGAAATATTAACAGCATAAGCCTGAAAAAGTAAGAGAAAAGATAATATACTTATGAATAATAGACTGTTGAAAGAGTGCACATTAAAGACTGTATATCACAATATAAACATCAAAGATGTCACAATGGGTCAAGTCAATGTTTCATCCTGGGTCACCTTTCTGTCACTCACAGTAAAATTAAAGTATATTTTCCATGAGACTAAAGCCACATATCTCACATTAAGTGTTATCTATCACATATGCCTAACATTTTTGAGCTTCCTTTAAGAAGAATAATAAAATCTCAACATAGAAAGAGTTAATAAAAATACACTACAGGCTAGTGTTAAAGAAAACAGGATCTGGCAGCAGAAATACCAGATTCAAATGAATGCTGGCTCTGCTTCTTACTAATTGTTTGAGTTGGTTCATTTATTGGACCTTTCTAAGCAATGTCCTCTTCTGTAAAATGGAGATCCTACTTTCCACTTCCACTGGGAAGATGAAGTGAAGCAATCCACTGAAGGATCACTCTGGCTGAGGTGCTCAGATTAGATATAGGGGCTGCTGTGGCGGTGGTGGAGGGGGCAAGGGTGAAAACAGAACATTTCAAAGGCTAAAGTGATAATCCAGGCACAGATGACAGTAGCTTGGACTGTGGAGATGTGGAGGGTAACTGCGGAGATGGTCAAAAGTGACCAGAGTCTCCTCTCACATACTTCTTTCTAGATAAATATTTAATAAAATGGTTCCATGGGAATTTTGATTGACGTTATATTGAATTTACAGATTACTACATGATGTAATCAGTTAGAAGAAAATACCATGTAACCACGTTGGAACACTGAAAATCTATAGCAAACAACACACTTGATGATCAAACATTAGAAATATTCTCATAAAAGTTCAAAATAAGATATTCACACTCACTATTACATCTACTATTTACTTTGGAGCTCCTAGCCAATATAATGAGTTTAGTCATAAATACTGAAAAGAATTAATAACACATTAATTTTAAATGTCTGTACCAAAAACAAAATAAAGCAAACAACTGATAAACTAATAGAACTAAAATGAGTTTTGTAGCTTGGCCAGATTCAAAATTAACATACAAAATTTAGTACCTTTCCTAAATACCAGCAATTATCTAATTAGAACATGTAATGGAAAATAAAAGATCTTCTCATAATAGCCATAGAACCGTTTCCTAAGAATAAAGGCAATAATACATAGAAAATTATATGAAGAAACTATATATCTTTACTGGAAATTCTAAAAGAAGATCTGAATAAATAGGAATACCATGTTCATAGATGGGAATATTCACTAGTGGCTTTCTTATTTCCTTTTTGCTCCGTTTTACATTAGCTTGGTGAATGTTTTATGCGCATTTAAAAAGAATGTTATTTTCTGTAGCTGTGTGTAGTACTCGATCTTTCTATTTGGTTGAGCTAATTAGTGGCATGTTCAGTTCTTTTACACCATACTAGCTATCATCTACTTTTTCTATCAATTACTGAGAGAGGAATGTTGAAATACCTAAATATAATTGTCAATGCATCTATTCCTCCTCAATGCTATGAGCTTATACTTCATGTTTTTTGAAGCTCTGATCTGATGCACATATTTCTTATTATATCTTCTTCATGAATTGATCCTATCATTACTGTGAAATGTCCCTCTTTATCTTTGGTGTTATCTGTCCTGCTGTCTAATTTTTCTGATATTAATATAGCTACTTCAGCTTTCTTATGATTAGTATTTGCATGCTATATCTTTTACCATCCTTTTACTTTTAAACTATTTGTGTTTTATATTTAAAGCAGATTTCCTATAGACAGCAAGATGGCTGGGCTGGGCTTTTTCATCCAATCTAACCAGCTCTGCCCTTTAATTAGAGTATACAATCTTTCCACATTTAATATAGTTACCTATAAGGCTGTATTTAAGTCTATTATCCTGCTATTTGTCTTATATTTGTCCCCTCTGTTCTTTTTTCCTCTTTTTCTACCTTCTTTTGATATATTTGTTTTTTTACCATTTTATTTTTTATCTATTGGCATGTTAAATGATTTCTGTTTTAGTACTGGTTGTAAGATTTATAATCTGATTTCAAACAATATTATACACTTCATGGATAAACTAATAACCTTACAAAATCACAACAGTATATTTCTACTTCCCTCTCACTCCATTTTTTGTGCTTTTGTTATCATAACTTTATTTCTATGTGTTACAAATTTTACAAATCACTGTTAGCACTTTTGTTTTAAATGGTCAGCTTTTATATTTAGCATTTCCTGCATTCATCATTCCTCTGTGTAGATCTGAGTTTTTTTCTGGTATCATTTTCTTCCAGCCTGAAGAACTTCCTTCATCATTTCTTGCAATGCAGTATACAGGTGATAAATCCTCTCTACTTTTGTTTATCTCAAAATGTATTTATTTCACTTTCAGTTTGAAAGATACTTTTGACGAGTATATAATCAAAGTTGACATTGTTTAATTATCATTCAGCTTTTTAAAGATGATATTCTACTGTCTTCTGGTTTGCACTATTTCTAACAAGAAGTCAGAAGCATACTCACCATTGTTCCCTGCAAACAATACGTCTTTTTTCCCCTCTCTGGCTGCTTTTAAGATTTTTTATCTTTATCATTGGTTTCCTATAATCTGATTATGGTGTGCCTTGTCCCTGTTGGAGTTATTTACCTTCTTAGGTCTGTGTGTTCATATTTTCCATCACATTTGGAAAAAATTCTTCTCTACTTCTTCAAATTTTTTCTGCCCCAATCTCACTATGTCACTCCAGGTTCTACCTACATTAGAGCGCTTAATATTACCTCACAACTCATTAAGACGCTTTTCATCTTTTTTCCAACCTTTAATTTTTTTCCATCTGTACTGCAGTTTGGATGGTCTATTGTCCTGTCTTCAAGTTGACTCATCTTTCCCTCTAGAGCATCCAATTGGCAGTTTAGCCCATCCAGTGACTTTTTCACTTTATTGTATTTTTCAGCTCTAGCATTCCCATTTTGTAAAATTCTTTTTTTCTCTCAATATAATAATGTTTTCCTTTGAGTCCTTGAACACATTTTAAATAGCTGTTTAAAGACCTTATCTGCTAATTATGTAAACTCTGGCATTGGTGAGTCTGTTTCTATTGACAGATTGTGTTCTAGTTGTGGTTCAGATTCTCCTACTACTTCACCTAAGTAATTTTTTATTGCATGCTCAGCTTTATAAATGCTACATTGTTGGTTGTCTGCATTTGTTGTCATCCTTAAGATGGTAAGTTTTGCTCTGGAAGGCAGTTAATTTAGTTAAAGATCAGTGTGATCCTTTAGAGGTTTGTTTTTAAGCTTTATTTTCAGTGTGAGTCTAAAGCTGCTTTTACCATAGGGCTCGATTAACCCTTTTAAGGCCTGGACTTTCTTCAGAGGTCTCTAAAGCATTGTACAAGCTCCCCTTATTTTTCAGCTCAATAGTTTCCAGTAGTTGTTCTTGCTCTGGTAGGTTTTTTCCCCCCATACTTGCTTTATTTTTGTTTATACAGGTATTCCTGATAGTTAATACAAGTGGCTTAAAAGAGGTAAAGAAAAGAAAATTATTCCATTTACCTCTTAAACATAAAGAAAACAGTTCCTTTGCAAGGCATATGCTTTATTTCTAGTATATATAATAAAAGAAGATTCTTGAATAAAAGAATTCTTAAATTTTACCCACTTTCCTATATGCTCACATTAGGAAGCATCTATAGTCCCTTTATTTCCTAAATTACTCACAGAAATAATTCTTATTCAATAAGAAAAGACACTGAGAACATTTTATGTATGCATAACTGAGGTTTTTGTAGTCCAATGGCCATTTTTATACCATTAAAAGATGAATCCAGGAGTTTGGCATTGAAAAAAGAACACCATTCTTCTAATTCACCGCAAGGAAGGAAGGAAGGAAGGAAGGAAGAAGGCAGTCAAACTATAGGACAAGAAGAAGGGAGACAGAGTGGTTGGTGTCCCAAAGGTCCTGCAACCATAGAGACAGGCAAACTTCAGGAGACAGAACTAACAAAACCAAGTGAGACAGGATGAAAAAAGAATGTTTTTCGTTTCAAAGATCTATTTCAAAGAAACCAGTGATATTTAAATAAAATATGAAAGAAAGAAATTGGGGACAACAGTATTAAATTAATTTTGCTTAAAAGTGAATTGCCATTTTGAAAACATTTAAAATTTAACTGAATAAAAGTTAACTCCTATTATTTCAAATGCTTTATAAAAATAAGATCAAATATATACCACGCCTACACAGAAGGAGAAATAAGGACAAAAATTATATTTGAAAATAGGGAAATGTCATCAATCAAAAAAGGGGGGGGAAAAGCACAGTTATAAAATCTGCTTTAATGTTGAATCTTAGATATGTAAAATACTCTATATTTTCAAGCAAGCTGATTTTTAAAATAAGTAGCCAAACTGATACCATAATTTCTTTTCTTCTTAAAAAACTGAAAAAACATTCACAGGTTATATTTAATTTTAGAATACTTTGAAAATAATATTTTAGAAATTTTCTGAAGGAAAAAGGAGTAAATAGGTACTAACCAATTTCTAATTCTTAGTTGCACTATTATTATTTATATAAACCATGTGCATATCTCAATTTTTAAATGTCATTATAATTAGTAAGAATTTATAACAGGACGTTAGGTACATACTATAAAACCAAAATACTAAATTAAAAGTTCAGATTTTTAAATAATTACCAAAAACTAGGCTCATTTGACTTTGTTAATAAAATAACAAAATTTACATTACTGTTAAACAATTGTTTAACAGTATTAATTGTTAACACTGTTAATTGTTAATACTGTTTAACTATTAATTGTTAAACTGTTAAAACAATAAAAATAAATGGAAAGCTAAAATATTTCTTCAGTAACAGAAGACAAACATGTGTTCTGAATATCATATAAGCTTTAGAAAATCTGAGAAGTCCTCAGAAATAAAGAATTCAGATAGATCCTTAGAAAGTGCTTAATGCCGCAGCTATTTCAACAACTTTATTTTTTAACTCTTACTAAGATTTTAACTTTTACTAAGAAAGGGGAAAAACCTATTAAGAGATATCTCTAAACCAAAGGACATTTATTTTTAAAATTTTTATAAATGCTGCCAAATTGTCCTCTAAAAAGACTGTACTAATTTATACTGTCACCCAGAGTATGAAAATACCCATTTTCCCAGACCTTTTCCGTTAGCATATAATAACAAACTTTTTATTGTCAGTAATCTGATAGGCAGAATTCTCATTGCTGTTTTAATTTGCATTTTTGGATAATTATTATCTTCTCATAATTCATTTGCTATTTGCATTTCTTCTGTGAATTGTCCAAACATAACAGTGTGTGTTTTTCTACTGTTTGTACTGTTTTGTGGAATCTCGTTCTATATTAAGGATAATACATTAAGAATAATTTGGCTGTTTCATAATTTTAAAATATTTTTCCAAATTATTTTTCATATTTTAACTTAGTTTATCTTGCCTTTTTCTGCAAAAAAAAACTTAAGAGTGTTATGTAGGCAAATCTGCCCCTTTTTTCCCTTGTGGCATCTGGGCTACATGCCATGCTTTAAAACACATTAAAATTTCCCCTCAATCATTATATTATGAAAAGAATAACGGTATGTTTTATATTAGTAATGTTCCAAACAACTTAACATTCAAATATTAAGTACTGAAACATGGTTAAATCTAAAAAAATTGCAGGTATTTGGCTAAAAAATTAAATAATTTAAGAAATACACACAATTTGAGCCATGGCATAATGGAGCTTGTTTTATAATCTCTCGGGTCTTTAGAATTCTTGCTATGTAGACAGTATGAGATCTTTTAGAATAATAAAATATGAATCAAAAAAATATTAAAATCATTTCTGCCTGTTGAGCCAAAAGCTGCCTCCTCCTTCTTTATTGCTGTAGGCCTACTCTGCAGAACACGAGAAAACAAGTCACCACCTCTGCACTACTACATCCTTTCTTGAAGCATTTTCTTCAAGTTTCACAGTTTTCCTTACTGCACTTTTTAATGTAATTATCTGTTCACATGTCTAACTGACCCATCAGACTACATAATCCATGAAGACAGTCCAAACGTCTTTTCAATCTTAATCCCTAGTGCCTGTTACATAGAAAGCACCTAATACACAGCTGGTTGAATGGAAAGAAAAAAATGTATAGATGTTCTCTGATTTCATACTTATAGATAATTTACATTTGTCAATATTTTCCTTAAAATCAAGACAGTCAGACAATAGGATCTCTCAGTTTCTTCTAATTGTAATAATCTAATATTTTAGTATATAGTTCTTTATCTGGAACACATTCCTGATAAATATGTGATACCGGACAATTTTGTAATGTATCTATAGAAACTGCTTAGATCCGAAATAGTCTACACAGCACACCATCTACACTGCACAATGAACATGTTATGGCTCTTTCATGACATATTCAATGTCGTCTGACATGTTTGTTAATATAAGGGAATTTGGTATTAAGGCTATGTAGCTCCAATTATATTCACATCAATTTAAAAAATCATTCACTAAATAGAGATTTTGGAGCTAGATACATGCAAGGAATAAGTACAAACAAGGCAGGGTCAGATCTCTTAGGGGTACTAAGAAAAAGGTTGAGAACTATAAATCTTCAATGGTAAATCTATTCTTGAAAATAATTTTTTTCTAGGAAATGTGCTTGGTATTTAAAAATATGTGAACCAACTAACTGGGACCAAAAAAATACTTACTTCACTGTGGCACTTAGAAGAAAATTCAGCTGGGGCATTAACAGGTTGTCTGGGGCTGACAGATAACGATCAAACTGAACCTAAAAGAAACAGAGAAATGTAACACATAAGGTGCATATATTTGCTAATAGACATCTCAAATATAACCATCTCTTTAAAGGGTTAAATCTCAGGAAAAATCTCATATTTCAAATAATGATTTCTTTGTGATCAAAATGAGTTATTTCTCAAATATGCTAACCAAAACTCCCTAAAAGTGCCAAACTTTTCAACGTAGTCAATATCAGCAACACATACTTTTAAAATTCTGAATCCAAGCCATTCATCTTAGTCTCCCCCACCAAACTTCCGAGTTTAATAATCTGATACTTATATCAAGAAGTAAAGTCATCAGATTTCAAGTCTTAAATCTACTGTATCTGTTAATTATTAATTCATCTATTCATTCAACTAATATTTATTAAGTACCTCCTATAAGGTGTATTAGGTAATGTAAATATAATGGTGCGCAAAAGAGGAGAGTCCCTCACCTCATAGAGCTTATGGCCTAGTGGGAGAGGCAGGAAACAAACAATAATGTAATTAAATATGTAACTATAAACTGTGTGAAATGCTATAACAGAAAAAACCAATGTACTATAAAAGCATAAATCAAGAGGACAGATTTATGTCTCTGTGTTTGGCAAAAGCATCTCTGAGGAGATGACACTGAAGTGAGAACTTGAAGATGAACAGACATTAAGTAAATGCGTGTGTAGCAGGGGTTCAGGGAGTGGGGACAGCATGGATAAAGGTGAGAAAGAGAAATGTGAGAAAGAGAATGCTAATAGAGGTAAGTTACTGTAGGACTTCTATGCTTTTTCAAAGGATTTTAATTCCTATTTTAAAAGCATTAGGAAATCATTGAAGTAGGGGAATTACCTAATTTAAATTTTAAGAAGTTAAATCTGGTTACAGCAAGAAGAATGGAATGGAAGGTTGTAATGGTAGATGCAAGGACACCAAATAGGTAGCTATTGCAGCATCTTAGACTGCAAGGGCAATAAAGGTGGACAGAAGAGGAGATGCTGCAGAGAATTAAAATCATCAAGATTTGGTTATTGATAGGATGAAGGGGTTGACTCCCAGATTTTGAATCTGTATAATTTAATTCAGTGTTGTTATAATTCATAACTGTATATTTGTACATTTATTTAGTTGTGTAATAGCCACATCCCTTACTAAATCATGTCTATTTTCATCCCAGTTCTTAGCATGATGCCTAGAAAATAGGAAACACTTGATTAATAATTGTTGGAATAACAGATGGATAGATGTTCTTACCACTTTATGAGTTAAGAACACTTGGAAGAGAACCTGGCATTAGCGGGTGGGGAAGAGTTAGAAGAGCTCAGTTTTGGATATCCTGAACTGCAGTGCCTTTGAAGCATCCAAATGGAGGCAACAGTTAGATATAAAATGATGGCTCATACGCAAAACTCAATCAAGATTTTGTTTCTTAAGAGAGATATAAAATATTCAACTTAACTGTTTTTAAAGTTTAAGACCAAGTGTACAAGAATTTGTAATGAGATTTAAATATATTTTGTGGGTTTCTACTATGGATTGGATATGTGTCGGGGGAGAGGAGAAGCAGAGGGAGGGAAACAGTTATTGAGTACTAACTAAGGTTACTGCTCTTTGTGTAGACATATGTCCTCATTTGCGGGGGTAAACACCTTGAAGTGGAATTACTACGTAGTATGATGAATGTAACTAAGCAACTTATTTTTTTTAATAAATCTAAAATTTATTCATTTTCATTTATTTTTATTTGAATGTTTTAGAACCAAATCTTTGCGTTTCTAGAGTTTTTACTGTTATGTTTCATATATAGCAGTTATGACTGTTACTTTTATGTATATTGTCTTTTATCATGACATAATGTTCTTTATTTATCCTATTCAGTTTTTGAAATTTACCTTGTCTAATATTAATATTGTCAGCTCTGCATTCTTTGCATTTGTTAGGTAACTTGTCAGTCTATTCTTTTATTTTCAGTTAAATTTAGCTCTGTAAGATGGACAGGAAAACCCTGGAATCAAAAAGTTATCCAAGAGCACTATTTATTAAAGTGAAAACATTGTGGTAGTGAGTACAAGTATTTAAACACCTAGGATAAGCAGGGTAGTAGTTAAGCGCATAAGTACTGGGTTGAACGGGGTTGTTAGGAGGATTAAAGAGTTAATACATGAAAAATGCTTGGCATGCTCAAAAATGTTAATGGCTGTTGTTGTTATTCATTGTTGTTATTATTACTACTACTAGTGGTATTATTATAAAGCTTCCAAGGGGGTAATTCCTATGAGGGTTAAATGAGTGTCATCCACCTGATGGATATACATGATATACAAAGTATATAGTTAAGACATGGAAACATGCTACAAAAAGTTGCACTCATACAGAAAGGGATGTGCAAGCAAGGTCTTCACTTGAAAGGAAGGTATTAAAGTGGAGGTACACACTCAAGCGTAATATATTATTTTTAAGACTGGAATCCAATTTCAGTTATCCTCTCAAGACAAAGTTAAGAACTATAAGCCAAGGAGTGTTGACAGGAGGAAGTCTATAATGATAAACAGCCTAACTTCTTCACATCTGCCACTCCTATTTCTCCATTAGGTTAGGAGTAAAACTCTGAAAGTGAAGAAAACCTAAACAGAAATGATGCAACTATTATGGTATGGTAGAATATTACCTACCACAAATGTATGTCTTGGTCAGACCTCTTTAGTTAAAGGAATACATGCACAGTCATTATTCTTGGACCCCATGTGAATACAGAATATCAAGAGATAAATTACCACACAGGACAAAATTACCAAAAAAATTAAGAATAATGTTCCATAAGGAAATCTATACTGAAATGCTTTATTATGCACTTACCATTGCAGCCTTCAATGCCACAGAATCTAGATTGGGCAAATTAGCTAAAGGGCCCTGGAAAAAAAGGCAAAAAAAAGGTGCTATATGTTTCAGTTCACTTATGAAATATAGTCCAATAATGGATTGCCCAAATTTGGAAATTTAGCTTATTTCCAAAGAACTCAAGTGTCATCTCTTCAACCTCAATTAGAGCAGGGACTATGATTTGCTCACTTTTGTGTAACTAGTGTGGGAGATGGGAATTGGCCACCCCAAGATATGTCTCTTTGGCATGAGGATTATTTTAGGCTGGTTACTTTTAATAAACAGCAGACAGGAAAGGAGGCTCTGAGGAGTAATAGTAATATTCCAAAGTAATAGACCACGATTTACTAAATTAAAAAGGGAATGAGTGCTATTTATACAGTAATCTATGCATTCAATTAACTGATAGTGATACAGGACTCTGAAAAATTTACCAGTAAGACTGAGGTGGATTATTTTAGGCTGGTTACTTTGAAAAACTGCAGATGGGAAGGAGGCTCTGAGGAGTGGAATTTGCTTGCCCTTTGATGAGAGATATTTGCATTTGTGAAGGAAGTCTCCATCTGTGGGGGTGTCTCTCTCTCTCTGCACCAGGAGGAAGGGGGGATGACCTTATCTCTAGAAACTCTTAATGGGGAAGGCAAGGACTTAAGTTGTTTACTGTCTGGTAACCTCATGTAACTGACACCCCCACCACCAACATCCTCCTTTGTCTTTAGCTGAAGATAATATTTAAGGTGGTGGCTTCAGCCATTTACTTAATCCGGTTTGATTCTTATCTAAAAGTTATAGGACCACCCAATAACCAGACCCCAACTGTACTGATACCATTTTAACGACTTTTTTTTACATATTCCTTCCTTCATCTTGTAAAGAGATAACTCACATACCTATACCTTAAATTTAGCCCTACCCTCAACCCATGTTTGCAGCAGCTCTTACTGCCCATGGGTCCTGTCCCCATGCCTGCAGCTCTTACTGCCCATGGGTCCTGTCCCCATGGTATTCCATAGTATTCTCTAAATAAAAGAGCACTACTGCCAGACCTTGAGAGTCCAAGAAATCTTTCTTTCGACTCCTCGGTTCGCCAAGCCCACATCAAGACTGTCCTTTATACACTTTATAATACTAATTTTTATATATTCTCATTACTTTTAACCCAAACTATGTGTAGTAAAAAGGACAGTTAATATCTTGGGGCACTCTACTATATCTCAGGTAGTCATCTAAGAATTATATATGTATTATCTCACTTAATCTTCAGAACAACTGTGTGATACAGATGTTATTACCCCCAATCTACAGATGAGGAAATAAGACAGAGAGATAAGTTACTTTCCCAGTGAAAAATTGCTATTAAGTGGCAGAGCTAAGATTCAAACCAGAGTCTACCACTAGAACTTGACAAATAGAAATGGCAAGCAACAGGATATATTGGAGTATATGAGGAAGCCATTTGGTGTAAACCTAATTCAGCATGACTTTGTTTTTTTCCCCCAAAAGGGCCTGACGTGGCTGTTGAGCATGCATTGTATATCTGCTTTAAACATTTCCTATGCTAAGAACAAATGCTCTTCAGATAAAGGTGCAACTTCCCCCCACATTGGCATTTCCTTAAGGATAAGAAACTTTCTTTAGGCTAGGAACTGATTGCTGTGCTCACTTGTGACCACCCAGCTCGAGACAACAGACCTACCACCCTGCTATGTCCACTAAGACAGCAGACCTACTACCTGCTGTGTCCATCAATCACTGTGCCGACAGAGCAGTCTCACGACTATTGTTAAAGCGACATTTCAATCATATGTGAAACCTCCTCTTTGGGGGTATATAACCACTCTGTACACCCCATTTCTTTGGTGCCCTTTCTTCCTTTGGGAAGAAAGGCCCCGGGCCATGGTCCTCACATTTTAACTCAGAATAAACTCACCCAAAATTTTCATTTATAGATTATTTTCATTGACAAACTCTAAACATGTGCATTTCTCTAATTAGGAACATCCATGTGCTTACCTGTTCAGGTTTATGTTGCTGTACAGTGTTATAGATATAACTCAAGCCTGTTCTAGTTAAAACATAAGAAGCTTGTTCATTTATAAGTGTGTCCAAATGTGCTTCAATCTAAAATAAAACACAAAAGAAAGAAAATGTTTTAAAAGAAGACCGATGACAGCAGAAGTGGACTATCCTGGAGTCTTAGGTCTTCATCACGGACTTGTTCCCTGCAGTGGCTCTGAGGCACAGGGGCTGCTTCTATAACAAAGGCTTTTCCTTCCCCCAAAGAGGAAGTCCTCCTATAAAAGAAAGAGAAAGTCTTACCTTAAAAAATGATAACCAAGGAGGATTCCAGGACTAGCCACCAGTCAAAACATTTGAGTTGCTTCCCAGCTCTTTGAAGCTGGTAATAAGCAAAACACAAACAAAAAACGCTAATAAACAAGAACAGTGTAAAATAAAATATTTAGGAACAATTCTGGGAAGGAGAAGGCCTGATGTTCCTGACCTCCATGCTCCCTCACCCTCCCCACTTGCTGGACTGACTCAATCAAATATGCCATCTGGAGAAGCCGGGAGGAAATCCCTTTGGGGCTGAGGCAATAAGCTTTTCTGAGGAGAACGCAGGTCTTTGACTACTAGGGGAGAGGTGAGGACCCAGCAGAAGATTGGTCAAAGACTTCAGTTCAGAAACTGCCTAAGAAGACCTGGCTAGGAGATGTGAGTTATATGTGCTCAGCTGCCTTGTGCCATCTTTTGGGAAGCCACCTAATGCTAATGGGGGCAGAAGACACAGAAGGGGACTACCCTGATGGGTTGAAGAACTCCCTAGTGGGAAGAAGTCTGCTGCTCCCTTACTTTACCAGTACAGGCCTGAGAGTCCAGAGTTCTTCCTTCTATTCCTCACCACAAGTTCCCGCAGTTTTACCAGTCTGTTTGCCAACGGCACAGTACACTACTAACTGTGCTGTTACCATCTGAATGCCTGCCACTGTCCACGGAACTCCAACAGCTGAGCCCCTCCATCTAAACAACTTACAACTGGTATAAAAGAGGTGAGTAGCTTCTAAGAGGAAACCCACTGAATAATCTGAACAAGCATCTTTCCCTGAGGGAACAAAAGACGCAGAGTACTTTAATTGTTTTTTTAAGTGAATGCTCAAGAAAGTACAATAGAGCCCTTACTTACTAGACTTACTAGAAATAAAAGAAAAACAAGATGTGCAAATGTAAACATTTAATGAAAGAGTTACTGCTAAGAACCAAATTAGTATCTGAGAGGATAACAGAAGAAACATAATACAGAGAAAACATCAAAGAAATAAAGTGAAGAGATTTAAAAAGAAATTAGAAAACAGAATCAGGAGATAAAACCAACTAAAGACAGAAGATTCCGAATATAAAAGTAACAGATGGAGTAATAATTAATTAAAAATAAGAGAAAACTTTATTGAGCGAAAGAAAGGGTTGCACCTTCAGATTGAAATGGCTCTGCAATGTCCAAGATGGAAATGACGGAAAGAGAGAAATACGAAAAAATATCCTGAGGAAATATTTGAACTCAAAGGAAAATCCTTACAAGCTTCCAGATGGATAGAATACATTACCACAAACAAGAGAAAATCAGACTGGCCTGGATTTCTTACTTGAAACACTAGAAGAAGCAAAGTAGGAGCAGAAGAAAATTAATAGATGATTGATAGAAAAGGTCTGACAATTAAGTATCTTCAACTTAACAAGGTGAAGCGTTACTGTGCAAGGCACAAATAAACTATGCCTTCCAGCAACCACATCCTCATCTGATCCTCTCACAGTGACTATGGGCTGGTCCATGGAACTAACATTGGCCAAGAGCCCAACAGCAAGCGTGATGCAAGTACAGGATCAATAAGCGCTTACACAGTGGGGCTTGTCCTCCTAAAAGGCAAAAGGTGACTATGGAATATGTAAGAAATGCAGATAATTGGTGATAAAATAGATTGATGAACACCCAATGTATCTGAACATCTTGAGAAAAGATTTAGGCAAATGGCAGAGAGTTTGGGGTTGAATTATTGATGAATACAGTAAAGATCAATGAATTTGTTTTAAAAAAGAATTCTATTATTCCACATAAAACAAAAATTTATGCAAATAAGGAAAATCAGTCATACTTCCTTATATTTCTTTTAAAAAAAGGAATTAGAAATTATAAAATATCAAAACTTTAGATGTGTCAAAACTCATTCTTCAGAAAACCCCAAAACCTTACAAATGAATTTTTACTATAGTCATTGAAAAACTGTTTATACACTTGTGATAATACAGAACATTCAGAGTTTTTTTGAAACATTCTATCTCCCCAAAAATTGCTATTTCAAAATCAGAAGCCAAGTATCTGATAAATATTATAAATGGCTTTGTTTTAGCCATTTACAGACTCTTAAGAGATACCATTTGGTTTACAGGACTAGAGTGACTGGTATAACAAATTGTAATGTTTTGCCTAACACTGGTTTACACATAGATAAAAATATATCTGTCCTCTATAACACTTTCTGCACTAGCTACACAGCTTGAAAAATATAGCATATTATTCACAGTTGAGAAACTGAAATCTGCATACATTAGAAAAGCTTCATTCTACCATCACATACTATGGTTTAAATAAAATATCTTACCCATCACATATTCTGCCTTCTCCAAAACAAAACTGAAATACTGAGAGTATGAGCGTGAGTGTGAGTGTGTGTGTGTGTGGCCTTCCATCAGATTACAACAAGGGATTTATAGGAATTAAGTCATTGAAATTAGGTTAAAGCCAGTAACTGAGATCATACATAGAAAAAAGATTCCATCACAGTGAGCAATCATTTTATAGCAAAATTAACCTGAAACTGTAGCATTTCCAGACGTCTGTCAGTGAATTCAAACAGAGCTAATGTTGTCTTCATCATATATAGTGAATTGACCATGAAAGTGGCCATGTCAGCTGTGCCTAAATTGCTGGCTGATACAGTACACATCTGGAGGAGAGGATCCAAGACACATGATAAAACCTATAAACAAAAAATAAAATAAAACTTATTCTTTATTTCCCAAACAGTGATACAGGCCTGGGTTAATGGCACTTCAGAATGAATGCCAAACTAACTGGAAGGGGGCCAACTTACAGAAGCGCAGAAGAAAAAGATTAAATGGTACAATAATCATAATAGTTTTAAAAATGAGCATCATTGAATACTTTTTAAATCAAAGAGAATTTGTTTAATATTCGAAGGAAAAATCAATGAGAAGGATTATCGAAATATATGGGTTATAAAATGCCAGAATCTCAACAGAATGTACAATAGAGGAGCAATAAGCAATCATTAAAAACGAATTTACAATGCACCTGCACAAAATCAGCTTGACGGGCATCCAGTGGTACGACTGAAGAATCATGAGATGCCAAAACTTCACGCAACAACATGAGTGTCTGATTTAAGGCAGAACTTGGTCCAAGATCAGGTGGTGGGAGTTCAACCTAAAATAGGGGATGGTTATCCACTGCTTATATTTCTCCACTAAACCTGAATGTATAAATAAATGCCAGTTCACAATAAAATAATACATATAAAAGATGTAAAGCATTGGCTGACACTTTACAAAATCTACAATTTTTCAATAGCTTATTTTATATTATACTAACCAGCTCAGAAAATGACACAAAAGTTTTTTGTTAGATTATCTCAGAATTAATACATCATAATTAGAAGTAGAGAATTTGTACTTCTAAAATTCAAAATATTTTAAGGAAACTTAGTGGTCTTTGTAGAATTATATTTTCATATGGATTTGAAATGGGCTGTTTTGTTTTTTAACCCAAGTCATAAGAAAAAAGCAATCCAGAGATCAGCGCTTTCCCAACTATAACATAATTGAGAATCATCACCCACCTTCAGGCCCAAATCTCAAATATTTTGGTTCAGTATATATAGGTTTGGGGTCTGGGAATCTCTGTTTCAACAAGCACCACAGGTGATTTTCAGAAGACTGGTCTATGGGTCACACACTTCCCCAAAACCATATAACACCGTCACACAATCTTGGGCTCTGGAGTTAAAGAGAGTAATTTTACATTTTGGATCTACCACATACTAGTTGTGTGACCCTGGAAAAGTTATTTAACTGCTCAGAGCTTCAGAAGGATTCTGCAAGGATTAAATGAAATCGTTGCATCTAAGCTGCTGAGTAGAGTACCTGGCACTTACTAACTGGAAGTATGCTGAGTTTATTATCCCTACTTGCTGGCATCACAATATCCAAGAACATGTGCCTATGAATTTTTTCAATAATATTTTTCAGAGTATTTATTATATTAATACAGTCAGATTTCGTAAATGAAACAAAATTTGGTACTTAGAATCCATGTAAGAGACTATAGTCTTGCGTCAGGAAGACAGAAAGACGTAAAAATTTTAAAATACCCCAGGATTTATATTAAGAATATTTTATGTATAAAAGTTAATACTTAAGTGACATCAGCAGAAATGGAAAAGTATGGACCTCTGAAAACCCATCCTCCTTCATAAAAGCAATCAAAACAATAAAATTATGAGACATGCAAACAAACAAAAAAATAAGGTCCATGCATAGAAAAAAAAGTCAATAGACTTTCCCTGAGGAAGCCCAGATGTTGGAATTACTAGCCCAAGACTTTAAATCAGCTATTTTAAATATGTGCAAGGAACTAAAGGAAATTATGTTATTAAACTAAAGGAAAGTATGAGAACAATATCTCACCAAATAGAGAATATCAATAAAGAGACACAAATAATAAAAAATAACCAAATAAAAATTTTGGAGTTGAAAAGCACAGTAATTGAAATGAAAAATTCACCACAGGGAATCAAAAGCAGATTTGAGCAGGCAGAATAAAGAATCAGTGAACTTGAAGATAGGTCAATTAAGATTATGCAGTCTGAGGAACAGAAGGAAAAAATAAAAGAAAATTAACAGAGCCTCAGAGACCTGTGGGACACCATCAATAACATAAGTACAATGGAGATCTCAGAAGGCAGGGGTGCAGAAAGAATATTTGAAGAAATAACAGAAGACTTCACAAATTTGATTAAAAAAATTAATGTAAACATGCAAGAAATTCATGAATTCCAAGTAGAATAATCTTTAATACATCCATACTGAGACACATCATAATCAAAGTGTCAAAAGACAAAGAAAGAATCTGAAAGTAATGAGAAAAGTAACATTATGAACAAAACATTCTCAATAAGATTAACAGCTGATTTCTCATCAGAAAACATGGAAGCCTGAAGGCACTGGATGACACATTCAAGGGCTGAAAGAAATAGACTGTCAACCAAGAATTCTATATTCAGTGAAATTATTCTTCAAGAATAAAGGAGAAATTAAGACATTCCCAATAAACAAAAACAAAACTTCTCCTGTTCTATAAGAAATATTAAAGGAAATTCTTCAGGATAAAATCAAGGAACACTAGACAGTAACTCAAATTCACATGAAGAAATAAAGAACATTAGTAAAAGTTCCAACATAGGTAAATATAAAAGACAGTATTGATGTACTTTCTGTGTATAACTCCTTTTTTCCCCCGATTTAAAAGATAACTGCATGAAGCAAAAATTACAAACCTATGCTGATGAGCACACAATGTAGAAAGATATAATTTGTAACAATAATAGTGTAAAAGAAGTGGAGAACAGGGCTATACAGGAGCAAAGCTTTTGTATATTAATGAAAAGAATTTGGTATTTTTCCAAACTAGATTGCTATAAACAGAGATGATAACCAAGAAAATAACTAAATGTATACATAATATATATTTTATATATACACATTCACACACATATTTAAATAAACAAAAGAATTAAAAGTAGTGCACTAGAAAATATTTACTTAACATAAAAGAAGGCAGTAATGGAGGGAGAGGGGAACAAAAATCACTTAAGACATCTAAGAATAGCAAAAAAAAGTTAATTTTCTTCAAAGAGGATATTATATAGATCGTACAGAATCTATGATAAAGTGTTGTTAAAAGCTCTTAAGATCATCACCACATTGAGATCTACC
The DNA here is from genome assembly GCF_037783145.1 of Equus przewalskii. Lineage (NCBI taxonomy): Eukaryota > Metazoa > Chordata > Mammalia > Perissodactyla > Equidae > Equus > Equus przewalskii. Next base: position 18,053,936 of record NC_091846.1, on the reverse strand, counting down.
TGTGCTAATGGCTCCAGTATCTTACAACAAAGATGATGGCTTCTTCAAGTTTACATAAAGCATCCTTCCTGCCTAAATCTTCTGTTATGTTGAAATTTTGCTAGCTAATTTTATACCTTGTGACTCACCTGCCTTAAGTTTTCCAAACCAGTGATTCTTATATGTAATGAGGGTGTGAGGAAGGGGGAGAAAGCAAACATCCTTTAAGAATTTCATAGAAGGTATTGTTTGTTTTCCAAGGAAAAGATAAACACATGGAAAATTATACAACCCATTTAGGATTAATAGAAGCCCACTCATGGGCTCCAATATAAGCTTAAGCACAAGTAAACTTAGACATATTAAATTGTAAATTAAGATTTTAAAAGCATAGAAATTAGTATTACATTGTAAGGTTAACATTTTTGTTTTACCAAAATTTTTACTACCAAAAGCTGATGTCTCCACTACCTCATTAGAAAAAAAAAAAAACTTCTAAAGAATGTTAAGTATCTATTATATGTAAAAGGGAGTAGGAACAACAACTAATTTATCACTTTTTGCTTTACGAATATTAAATGAATGGGAATATTTGCTTAACTTTACATTAACGTAAACTTTAAATACATTAATGCTATCTAATTAATCAGACCAACAACTCAAGAGTAGTCACTGATTTTTCTTCTTCACACTTTCCTCATCTAATTGATCAATGAGCTCCATACTACTAAAATACATTCCAAACACAATTGTTCCTCACCATCCCAATGCTATGGCTATCATCTTTTGCCTGGTCCATTCCAAGAGTCTCCTAAAGTGGCCTCCTTGCTTTGAAATTTGTTCCCCCAACTCGACCTTTTACTGAGCACATAGCAGCCACAATGTTCTTTTTAAAATGTTTTAAAAATAAACAAAGAGGTCAGACCTTCTCATTAAGCTCTTTAATATTCAATGGCTTACCCTAGCACTTAAAAACCAAATGCCTTAAAGGTGTGTGGAGACACAGTCAACATTTAAAATCGACTATATGCTACATACTACCATCACATATGCGGAAAACAACATTTAAAAAGCAAAACAAAAACATTTAAAAAGCAGAACATTTTTTAAAAAATAGCATCAAGAAACCCTCAAATACCTAAGAATAAATCTAACAAAAGATATACAAGGCCAAAAAAACTTGATATACTAGATATCAAGGCACCACATAAAGTTCTAGAATGATTAAAACAGTGTGGTACCAGAGCAAGGACAGACAAATAAACCAATGGGGACAGAATAAAACAGTTACAAAACAAATCCATACACAGGTGATTTGTAACAAAGTTTCCACTGTAATTCAGTGGGAAAAGATTGTCTTTATAATACATGGTGCTGGATCAACCAGTTATCCATATGGAAAAAAAATTAACCTTAACCTCCACTTCACACCATACTCAAAAATTAATTTGAGATAGATCAAAGACCTAAATGTGGAAGCCAAAACAATAAAACTTCTTAGAAGAAACATGGAAGAACAACTTCAAGACCTTGTGATAGAAAAAGACTAAATGAATAACCATGAAATAAAAGATTAGTATACAGAACTGAATTAAAATTAAAAACTATTCATCAAAATACACCATTAAGAGAGTGAAAAGACAGGTCAAAATTGGGAAAAAATATTTGCAATGCTTATTATCCCATAAAGAACTTGTATCCAGAACAGATTTTTTTAAAACACTTACAAATCAGTAAGAAAAACACAGGTAATCTAATAGAAATTGGGCATCAGACTTCAAAAGAGTATATCCAGCAGCCAATAAAATGAAAAACTGTTCAACATCATTAGTCCTCAGAAAAGTGAAAATCACAAATGAAATGCCACCACACAACTTCCGCAATAGCTAAAATAAAAAAGCCTAACACAAGTACTGGAGAGAATGTGGAGGAACTGAAATTTCCACACATTTCTGTTGGAGGAAATTGGTAAAATCACTCTGCGGAAGTCCTTGGCAGTACCCACTAAAGCTATCAACCCTATCACCCAGACATCCCATTTGTGTGCACACACACAAGAGAAATGAAAACTGACGTCCACCAAAAGACATGTACAAAAATATTCACAGGAGCTTTATTTCTAATACCTAAGAACTAGAAACAATCCAAATGTCCATCAATAAATTGTGGTGCATTTATATAACGCAATGATTACACAATGATTAAAAAGTGAACTACTGCTACATACAACATGGATGAATCTTACAGATATAATGTCAAATGAAAGAAGTCAGCCCCAAGAGTTCAACTGCATGAAATCTATTTATGTGAATTTAAATACCACACAAAAAGAGGAAACAGAAGTCAGACAGAGGTCTACCTGGGGCAGGTACTGACTGGGAAGAGGCATGAAGCAGCTTTCTGAGATTCTGGAAACATTTTATATCTTGATCTGGGTGGTGATTAATGAATATATACAAATACAAAAATTCAATGAACGGTACATTTAAGATTTGTGTACTGTAAGTTTTATCTTCACTTAAAAAGAAAGTTCATTTGATCTTTTTATTTGTATTACGTAAATACTGAGAATTGTTTTATAAAAATATCCAAAATTCCTAAACAAAGTGATCATTAATAATACTCAAGAGCTTTATGAAAGATATATTCGTAATTTTTATGTACATCTTCTAATTGATAAAGTTGAAGTGTAAAGAAAAATTTCACATTTAAAAGCATTTAGTCTACTGAAAACCTCATATTCCACATATTAGAACCTCTCTTTTTTGAAAAGTATAGAGCTCTAACACTAAACAGAGTTCTCATTCTTCCTGCGACTATTTACTATGACACTTTCTATCCCTTTTGCGGATAGATTCTCTGACTTTATTAGAGAAAAATGAAAAGGTTGCACCATAAAAAAAACAAAAGCTGTTTCACAACCCCATTCCACTGCCAACTTTAGTTATATCCTTTTAAATATCTTCCACTTAAGGTCCTCCAATTTTCTGTTCTGTAGCTTGTCAAGCCACTCACCCATTTGCTTTCAAAAAAATTTTAAAAAACCAATCAACCAAAAAACAACCCCTCATACTTTTAAATCAATGTCTTCATTCTATATGTAGACTCCTTTTGTTCTATCGAAATTCATATATGTTCCAGTAATTGACAATAAATGGAACTTAAGTTTTTTTAAAAAACCACTTTATTGAAGTTTGATTGACATACAAAAAGCTGTACATATTTAACGTATATAATTGATGAGTTTGGAGATAAGTACACACCCACGAAACCACCGTCACATTCTATGTCATAAACATATCCATCACCTCCAAAAGTTTCCTCTTGCCTTATTTATTTATGGAATTGAAATTAAGTCAACAAAATTATTGAAGATAAATTTAAGAGTGCAAACTAACATTTGAAATACCTTCTAATTATAACTTTTTATTTCACATACTTTTATTTAAAAAGCATTTTAGCTGAAAACATTGTTTTTGTTTGTTTTCCCTAGTAGAACAATCTGTAAGGAATAATGTAAAATTCCAATTACTCATCTAGAACAGCACGTCCCAGACTTAACCTGCATAGGAACAACCAGGGAATCTTGTTAAAATGCATATTCCGATTCACTTGGTCTGGGGTGGGGCCTGAGATTTTTGCATATCTTACAACTCCTAGGTGCTGCCCAAGCTGCTGCTCCATGTACTACACTCTGAACAGTAAAAAGAGATTCTAAACAGCAACCATATCCTAGAATTTAAAGCACAATTTACTTAGAGGACCATTTAGGTTTTTCTCAGAGGGCTGAGCAAATTAATCCTGACTACTTTTAATCTGGTATGGGTTTCATTTATGACATACAATATCCTTTAGAATTAGAATTGTACTATTTACTACAGCGAAAAGAATTTCAGACAAAGTTTGTCCAGCTTAAATTGCTATGGCATTGTGTCTTTTGCAGTACACATACATATTCCCTTTAGACTTAGCAAGATCTACAGCTGTGAAGGTTTCAGGAGAGACTGATAAGGAAGGGAGAACACATACTTGAACACTCAAGTGCTTCAAACTGCTTTGGTAGGGAAAAAGTACATCTTTCAATAAAACGATGTCCCTGAATTTTTTTTTTTTCATATTAGATAAATAACTAGCTCCCAAATACGTCTTTTTAAAAGCACAGAAGGAATGATATGAAAAGAGCTCATCTCTGGCTATACCTTTAGTTTAAAAGCTATTCTCCCAACAATTTTACTATCCACTTAAAATTCTATTAAAAATTTCCACTTGGGGGTTTTGCTAATGAAGACTTTTCTGCAGTAAGTGTTGTTTTCTTCATAAGGCTAGAATCTTTTTAGAAGAAGCAAATGGATTACAAGATGTAATTATATAAAATATGGAACATTAAAATTTGCTGAAAAGAAGACAATTCTTGAAAGAAATCTGAAATGGTTGTAGATCTAAGCAACACACAACCTGTAAACAGTATCATATTCCAATCTCAATTTAATGTTAAAATATCCGTAAATGTGGCCCAATTCATATCTGAGAAAAACATTTCAAGGCACATTATTGGTAATAATGACAACGCTAAACAATAATAGTAGTCAAAACTCATTCACTGCTGTAAACTCACATAGGCTGCAGTATTAATTGGCACTTAATATATTCAAATTACAATTTCTTTCTTTCCCTGTTTTTATCCTATTTTATTCTAAGTTTTAATTGGAAGATGCCACCTTCAAAACTTGCTTTTATTATTCATTATACTTTCCTACTTTCTTGAAACTTTCATTTTAACTTTACAAGAGAAATAAAATATATAAGAACTTAGTGGGGGTTTTTTGTTTGTTTGTTTGTTTTCAAAGATTGGCACCTGAGCTAACAACTGTTGCCAATCTTGTTTTTATTTTTCCTGCTTTTTTCTCCCCAAAACCCCCCAGCACATAGTTGTGTATTTTTAGTTCTGGGTCCTTTTAGTTGTGGCACATGGGATGCCGCCTCAACGTGGCCTGACGAGTGGTGCCATGTCTGCGCCCAGGATCCAAACCAGTGAAACCCTAGGCCGCCGCAGCGGAGCACGAAAACTTAACCACTCGGCCACAGCGCCAGCCCCAGTGGGGAGTTTTTGAGCAAATATGAAATAAAATAAATGGATAATTACTTGGGAAAAATAAATAAGATCCTTCCTTCCTAGCATGGACAAAAATAAACTTCAGGTAGATTAAAAATTTGATATAAAAGTGAAACCACACAACAACCCAAGAGCATACATTTCAATGAATTTATTAAATAATCTAACATTTTCCCACTGATAGACGCTAACTTTAGCACATATTAAATTCTAAATGTTTGTGGGGAAATTTTCAAGCATAGCATGCTCCCAAGGGAGAAACAATAAAGAAAAAAATGTTATGTTTTACTACGCAAAAATTAAAAGTGACATGTCAAAAAACACCATATGCAATTTTACAAGGCAAATGATGACTTGGAGAAAATATCTGCAATATATATGAGAGTTAATATTCTCAAGGTATAAAAAATTTAAAAAATAATAATAAGACACAACCTAGTAGGAAAATGGCAAAGGACATGAATAAGCAATTTACAAACAGCCAATAACATATTTTAGAATGTTCATTCTCACTAGAAGCACCAAAATCCAAATAAAAAAAGAATAAGATAGCACTTTTTGATCATCATATTGGCAAAGACATTTTGAAATGCCTATTATCCAATGTTAGCAAAAGTTGGCACTTTTGGTAGCAGGTAGTATGGAAGATTTGAGGAAACAGGTGAAAGTTCAGTGAATATAAGTGGCTGGCCTAAGAACATGTAGAAATGCTGGACATCACGGAGGGCTTCACTGATGGAGAGTGAATTTTAGTGACTATAGCCCGCTGATTATATGATTTTCTTTAGCAGTGCTCAGCAGTCACAGAATACAAAGAAGAAACTGAGTAGTTGTATGAATCCAGGGTGGTTTTGCAAAGTGAACGTGATAAAATTACAAGAGTGCAAGAGATTTAAAAATAATGGCAAGATAATGACAGATCACAGCCTGGCAGAAAAAGAGTGAATCAGTCATTAGTGTAACTTGTGAGCTGGCATTTAGGAAATTATTTATTTAACGATCTTAACCATTTTTAAGTGTACAGTTCAGTGGTACTAGATATTCATAAAGTTGTACAATCATCACCATCACCACAACTCTTTCCATTTTGTAAACTGAAACTCCATACTTATTAAACAATAAGTCCCCATCCCCCGACTTCCCAGTCCCTGGCAACCACAATTTTTAGTTTCTGTCTCTACCATTTTGACTACTCTAAGTATCTCACATATGTGGAATCATACAGTATTTCTCTTTTTGTGATTGGCTTATTTCACTTAGTATAATATCCTCAAGTTTCATTCATGTTGTAGGATGTGTCAGAATTTCCTTCCTTTTTAAGGCTGAATAATATTCCACTGTATGTATATACTAAATTTTGCTCATCCACTCATCCACTGATGGACACTTGGGTTGCTTTCACATTTTAGCTACTGTGAATAATGCTGCTATGAACAAAGCTGCACACACATCTCTTGGAGACCCTGCTTTCAGTTATTTTGGATATGTACTCAGAAATGGAATTGCTAGATCATATGATAATTCTATTTTTAATTTTTTGAGGAACTGTGATACTGTTTTCCACAGGAGCTATATACTACTTTACATTCCCCCCAACAGTGTACAAGGGTTCCAATTTCTCCACATTCCTGCCAACATTTGTAACTTTCTGGTTTTTCTGATAGTAGCCATCCTAATAGATGTGAAGTAGGTTTTTATTGTAGTTCTGATTTGCATTTCCCTAATGATTAGGGATGCTGAGCATCTTTCCATGTGCTTATTGATCATCTGTATATTTTCTTTGGAGAAATGACTTTTCCAGTCCTTTGGCCATTTTTGAATCAGGCTGTTTTTCTGTTGTTGAATTTTAGGAGTTCTCTTTATATTCTGGATATTAATCCCTTATCAGATACATGATGTACAAATATTTTCTCCCATTCTGTGGGTTGACTTTTTACTCTGTTACAGTGCCTTTTAATGTACTAAATCTTTCTCATAAAGTCCAATTTGTGTTTTTTCTTTTGTTGCCTGTGCCTTTGGTGTCATATCTAAGAAATCATTACCAGATCCAGTGTTGTAAAGCTTTTGCCCTGTTTTCTTCTAAGAGTTTTATAGTTTTAGGTCTACATTCAAGTCTTTGATCCATTTTGAGTTAACTTTTGTATATTGTGTTAGATAAGGGTCCAAATTCATTCTTTTGCATGTGGATATCCAGTTTTCCCAGCACCATTTGTTGAAAAAGACTGTCCTTTCCCTATGGAATGGTCTTGGCACTCTTGTCAAAAATTATTTCACCATGTATGCAAGGGTTTATTCTTAGGCTCTCTATTCTATTCCATTGTTCTATATGTCTGTCTTTATGCCAGCATCAAACAGTTTTCATTACTATTGCTTTATAGGAAGTTCTGAAATTAGGAACTGTCAGTCCTCCAGTTTTCTTCTTCTTTTTCAAGACTGTTTTGGCTACTTAGGGTCATTAAAGATTCCATACGAATTCTAAGGTGAGTTTTTCTCTTTTTACAAAAAGTGTCATTGAGATTTTCATAGAGATTGAATTGAATTCGTAGGTTGTTTTAGGTAGTACTGACATCTTAATATTAAGTCTTCCAATCCATGAATATGAGATGACTTTCCATTTATTGACGTCTTCCTTAATCTCTTTCAGCAATGTTTTGCAGTTTCCATTGTACAAATCTTTCATCTCCTTGCTTAAGTTACTTCCTAAGTATTCTTATTCTTTTTGATGCTATTGTACATGGAATTGTTTTTTAAATTTCCTATTTGGATTGTTCATTGTTAGCATATAGAAATGCAACTAACTTTTGTGTTGACTTTGTATCTTGCTACTTTGCTGAATTCATTTGTTAGTTCTAACAAGTTTCTTTGGTGGTATGTTAGGGTTTTCTCCATATAAGATCATATCATGTGCAAACAGAGATAATTTTACTTTTTCCTTTCCAATGTGGATGCCTTTTATTCCATTTTCTTAATGAATTACTCTGGCTAGAACTTCTAGTGATATGTTGAATAGAAGTGGGCATCCTTGCCTTATTCCTGATCCTAAAAAAAAATTTTTCAGTCTTACACTATTGAGGATGATGTTAGCTGTGGGTTTTACATAGATGGTATTTACTACATTGAGGCAGTTTCCTTCTATTCCTAGTTTCTTGAGTGTTTTTATCGTAAAACGGAGTTGATTTTGTCAAACGCTTTTCCTGCATCAATTGAGATGATCATGTGAGTCTTTTTCTTTGTTCTATTAATGTGGTAATTACATTGATTTTGATATGCCAAACTATCCTTGCATTCCAGGAATAAATCCCACTTGGTCATGGTGTATAATCTTTTTAATATGCTTCTTAATTGGGTTTGTTAGTATTTTGTTGATTTCTGCATCAATATTCATAAAGGATACTGGTCTGCAGTTACCTCTTCTTGTAGTGTCTTTGGCTTTGGTATCAGCGTAACGCTGGCCTCATAGAATGAGTTAAGAAGTGTTCCTTCCTCTTCAATGTTTTGAAAAAGTTTGAGAAGGACTGATATTAGTTTTTCTTTAAATGTTTGGTAGAATTTACCAGTGAAGCCATCAGGTCTAGGATTTTTATTTTGGGAAGAGATTTTTTGATTACTGATTCAATCTCTCTACTAGTTATAGGTCTCTGCAAATCTTCTAATTCTTCATGATTTATTCTGGGTAGCTTTTGTGTTTCTCAGAATTTGTCCATTTTATCTAGGTTATCCAATTTGCTGCCATACAGTTGTTCAATAACACTCTCTTAAAATCTTTTTTATTTCTGTAGAATTGGTAGTAATGTCCCCACTTTCACTTCTGATTTTAGTAATTTGAGTCTTCTTTCTTTTTTTCTTACTCCATCTAGCTAAAGGTTTGTCAATTTTGTTGATATTTTCAAAGAACCATATTTTGGTTTCATTGATATTCTCTATTGCTTTTCTATTCTCCATTTCACTTATCTCTAGTGTTTATTATTTCTTTCCTTCTGCTAGATTGGGGTTTAGTGTGTTCTTTTTCCAGTTCCTTAAGTTGTAAAGTTAGGTTGTTGATTTGAGATCTTTCTTTTTTTTAAATTAAGTACTTATAGTTACAAATTTTCCCCTTGACATTGCCTTTGCTGCATTCCATAAGTTTTGGCTTGCTGCATTTTCATTTTCATTTGTCTCTAAGTAGTATCTAATTTCCATTATTTCTTCTTTGATACATTGGTTGGCTAAGAATGTGTTAAATTTCTACACATCTGTGAATTTTACAGTCCCCTTCTGTTACTGATTTCAAACTTCATCCTGTTGTGGTCAGAGAAGATTATTGTATGATATCTATTTATTTAAATCTACTGAGATTTAATTTGTGGTCTAACATACGGTCTATCCTGGAAAATGAGTCAAGAGCACTTGAGAAGAATGTGCATGCTGTTGTTGTGGGGTAGAGTGTTCTCTATATGTCTGCTAGAGCCAGTTGATTTATTGTGTTAAGTCTCTTATTTCTTTATCTTCTGTCTGGTTGTTGTATCCATTATTGCAAGTGGGGTATGGAAGTCTCCAACTATTACTGTAGATCTATTTCACCCTTGCATTCCATCATTTTTGGCTTCATATATTTTGCTGGTCTGTCATTAGGTATGTAAATATTTATAATTGTTATATCTTCTTACTGTATTGAACCTTTTATTAATATATCATGCCCTTCTTTATCTCCTGTAAACTTTTTTGACTCAACATCTATTTTGTCTGATATTAGTACAGCCAACTCTGCTCTCTTTCAGTTAGTATTTGCATGGAATACCTTTTCCTTCTTTTCACTTTCAATCTATTTGTGTTGCTGGATCTAAAGTGAGTCTCTCGTAGACAGCATATAGTTGGATCATGTGTTTTTATCCATTCTGCCAATTTCTGTCTTTTGATTAGAGAGTTTAATCTATTTACATTTAAAGCAAATACTGATAAAAGAGACTTACTTCAGACATTTTGCTATTTATATTCTATATACCTGAAAGACTTTTTTGTCTCTCATTTCCTGCATTACTATCTTCTTTTAGGTTGATTTTTTGTAGTAAGTGAAACATTCAAATTCCTTTCTTGTTTCCTTTTATGCATATTCTTTAGCTATTTGTGGTTACCATGGGAATTACATTTAAGTTACTAAAGTTTTAACACTCTAATTTGAATTTATACCAGCTAATCAGTAACATACAAAAACTTCACAGCTCTATCCCAACCCTTGTTGGTTACTGATGTCATAAAATTACATCTTTAGAAATTTTGTGGCCCAAAATATAAACTAATAATTCTTTTAAATGTATTAGTCTCCTAAATTATGTAGAAAACAAAATATGGAATTACAAACCAAAGTTACAACAATACCAGCTTTTACACTAATAAATTTTAAAAATATATTAGTCTCTTAAATCACACAGAAAACAAAAAGTGGAGTTATAAACCTTTGTTACAATATTAGCTTTTAATTGCCTGTGTATTTACTTCTATTGAGATCTTTATTTTATCATACAGCTTGAGTTACTACCTACTATTCTTTCATTTCACCCTGCAGGACTCTCTTGAGCATTTCTTGCAGGGCAGGTCTAGTGGTAAGAAACTCCCTCAGATTTGTTTATCTAGGAATGTCTTAATTTCTCCCTCACTCTTAAAGGACACTTTTGCCAGATACAGAACTCTTGGTAATGGGGTTTTTTCTCTAAGCACTTTGAATGTATCTGCCACTGCTTTCCTGCCTCTAAAGTTTCTGAGGAGAAATTTGGTGATAATCTTATGTGACAGGCTACTTCTCTATTGCTGCTTTCAAGATTCTTTATCTTCAGCTTTCAGATTATAATGTGATACTGATTATAACATGTCTTGATGTGGGTCTCTTTTTTTTTTTGAGGAAGATTAGCCCTGACCTAACATCTGCTGCCAATCTTCCTCTTTTTGCGGAGGAAGACTAGCCCTAAGCTAACATCTGTGCCCATCTTCCTCTACTTTATATGTGGGACACCTACCACAGCATAGCTTGCCAAGCGGTGTCGTGTTCACAGCTGGGATCCGAATCGGCAAACTCCAGGCTGCCAGAACAGAATGTGCAAACTTAACCACTGTGCCACCAGGCAGGCCCCTTGATATGGGTCTCTTTGAGTTTATCTGATTGGAGTTTGTTGAGCTTTTTGGATGTTTAGACTCGTATCTTTCATCAAATTTGGGAATTTTTCAGCTATTACTTTTTCAGATAATCTCTGCTCCTTTCTCTCTCTCCTCCTCCTCCCCTTCCTCTGGGACTCCCACAATGCATATATTAGTCCACTTAATGGTGCTCCACAGCTCCCTTAGGCACTGTTCACTTTTCTTAAATCTTTTTTTCTTCTCATTCCTCAGATTCAATAATTCCATTGTCCTATCTTCAAGTTCATTCTTTCTTTTGCCTGCTAAAATCTGCCTTTGAACTCCCCTAGTGAATTTTTCATCTTAGTTATTATACTTTTCAACTCCAGGATTTCTGGTTGGTTTCTTTTCAGGTGTTCTAACTCTTTTTTGTGTGTGTGAGGAAGACTGGTCCTGAGCTAACATCTGTTGCCAATCTTCCCCTTTTTGCTTGAGGAAGACTGCTGCTGAGCTAACGTCTGTGCCAATCTTCCCCTATTTTATATGGGATGCTGCTACACCATGGCTTGCTGAGTGGTGCTAGATCCACACCCAGGAGCCAAACCTGCAAATCCTGGGCCACTGAAGCAGAGTGTACGAACTTAACCACTACACCACTGGATCAGCTCCTCTACCTCTTTATTGATATTTCCATTTTGTTTGTACATTGTTTTCTTGACTTTCTCCACATCTTCCTTTAGTTCTTTGAGCATCTTTACCCCAATTTTTTTAAAGCCTTTGTCTAGTAGATCTGCCATGAGATCTTTCCCAGGAAGCTTCTGTTGACTTATTTTTTTCCTTTGAATGGACCATAATATGACATTCCTGTTTATTTGCATGCCTTGTAATTTTTTGGTGAAAACTGAACATTTGTATGTAGTAATTTGGTAACTCTGGAAATCATATTCTGTTCCTTCCCCAGGGTTTGTCGTTTTCTGTTATCTGTTTTTTAATTGTTGTAGGCTGTCTCTGCACCAAGGATCAGCATAAAGTATACACTTAAGGTCTTCTCAGGTCTTTTCTGAGCCTGTTCCTTTCTTTGGACATACACAGTTACTTTCTAATCTTCCCTGTATATACAGTTGCTTTTGAACGTCTTAGTCTCTAATGTCTGGCTCATAAAAGAGAAAGGAGAAAAACTAAGGGAACGAAAAAAAATGCACTTGCCCTTGAAATTCCCAGGAAGTCACTTTAGACAGAGGATGAGGTGTTTGCAACAATGGAGGGGTTGCAAAAACAATGGTCACCCTCCTCTTCACACCTCTGTGATCAGAGCACAGATCCTCCTGAGGTCTGGAGGACAACGTCTTTTTTGCCCAACCTGGCTCCATAAGCTGTGTGCAAGTGCTCCAGGAACAAATGTACAGCTGCCTGCTACAGGGCTGGGGGTGAAAGATGGGTAGTTGCTACTCCGCTAAGAGCTGAAATTGACCAAAATTGATTGCAATTTATTGTCCAAGCCTTTCCCTAGAAATTGTAAGCCTTCAATAGACTCCAGAGTTCCAATATAGTTATATTAGACAAATTCTGCCGGTACAATTGTAGTCTAGGTGAGGAGACAGATTCCTGATGCTTCCTACTTAGCTATCTCTCCCAAAATTATTTATTTTTGTACATTGATCTTGTCAACAATTACCTTTCTAAATCCATTTACTAGTTCTACAATTTTTGAATTAATTCTCTTGGGTTTTTGAAGTAGACAATCACAGTACCCACAAATAATCTAATGTCGCCTCCTTTTAAATATTTATCTCATTTCTTTATCTGGTTTTTCTATTATTTAAAAGTGTTATTGGCAAGCATTCTTGTCTTGCTCTTTCTTGATTTAAATAGACTATATCGCTGGTGCTTCTATGTTAATCATTATGTTTGCTGTTAGTTTTATCTATCGCTATATGATGAAGGTAGCACTTTTACTTTCTTATTTACTGAGATTTTTATCCTAACAATTTGATAAAATATGAGAATATAAAATTTTCTTAATTAACGTTGAAACATTTAACATATTTTCTAAGGCTGAAACATTCTTGTATTCCTGGGAATAACCCACAGTTAGTTTTAATATGCTGAATTTGACCTAGTGGTATTTTTAACTATTTTTACTTTTTTTAAAGCTTAAAAAGTGACTGGCTTGAGGTTTTCATTTTTATATTGTCTTTAACAGGCTTTTATGTCAGTGTTACACCACCTAAAAGGAACTGGGAAGCTTTCCATATTTTTTTGTGCTCTGGAAGATTATTTGTTCTGCATAGGTGTGAACCTATATAATCGGAACTAGGCCTAGCAGCATGTTCTTTAATAATTTTTCTTTCCTCCCTAAGTGTATTCAAGTTTTCCACTTCTTTTCAAACCATATTTTGTCGACTTACATTGTCTTAAAATTATTCTTTTTATTTAGATTTTCAGATTATTTTAGCATAAGATTGGTAAAATTTAATATGATATTCTCTAATAAGTTTTAATCCTCATTCTGTTTATTATCTCTAATTTCTGATATCATAATTTTAAATTTCTTTTTTCCTTGGTTAAAGAATTGCTACAAGGTTGCCAATTTTGTTGATCTTTCAACAAATAATAAATTTTGTTTTTCTGTTTTGTAATTTATCCTAGAAAGCTAATTCCATCTTTCCTTTTACCATTTTATTATTCTCTTTTAAATTTCATAAGAATGCCTATTGCATTTTACTTTCAGTCTTTGGCCCATTTGTTTTCCAATTGGTAAAACCTTGGGTAATATGCTCATCAATGTGCTTTTCCACATACTGTAATCTGGCTCTTGTCCCCACCCCATGACTATAGTTGTTCTCAGTAAGTCATGGATCATCTGTATATTGACAAAGACAACAAACCTGTCCTTGTTTTATTAGAATTCTTCATACTGTATCTGTAATTAACCATGTCCCCCCTTTTGAAACTCTATTCTCTTGGGTTTTCTGATAAAACCCTCTCTTCAGGTTTCTCCTGCTTCTCCAGTCATCCTCCCTCAGCATCCTACCATGGGTGGGTTTCTTTCCTTCTTTTAAATGTCAGTGTTTCCCAAGACTGTGTCTTGGGAGTCCTACTCTTATTAAACATGATTCCTTGTGACCTCATCCAAACTCATGGATTTCACTCTCTTTTATACGCAAAACTCTCTAAATCCAAATGTATAGCTCCCTATCAGATTGACTGCAGAGGGATATCCCACGGGTATCTTCTCTAACTTAGATAATAGCGTCAGCTTTATCCTTCAAATTTTATGCTCTTTCTGTATTCTAAATACTTATGATTAGTATCAATATTCTCAGGTTGGTACCTAGGAATTATTTTAGACTCCCCCCTCCCTCTCATTTACCCACATTCAATCAGTCACCAAGTTTTGAAGATTTACCTTTACCCCTCAAGAATCTGTCCCTTCATGGCTCTTCCCAGAATCTCTGCCTTAGATGATGCATTTTCATAAAAACTACTTCAATGCTCCCCTAATTTCCTGTCTGCAACCTGGCCTCTCTCCTATCTACATGCCATATCACTTCCCAAGTGACTTTTTTAAATAATTGAAAATTTGTTTGTTGGGGACTCACAGCTTGTGCTCTTGCATATTCTATTCATTTCCTCTACTGAGGATGACCTCTACCCACCCTTTTTTTAACCTATCTAAATCCCCTGTGTCCTTCAAAGTTCAATTCTTAAGTCCCCTTCCCTGGAAAGCTCCCTCTCTGCAAAGGAGTATACTTAGATTATATACCTCCTGTTGTGCAGACAAAGCACTCTGGGCACAAGTCTTTCATAAACGTGTGATTCTATAGTAATCACTGATTTATTAGACTCTTTTCCACCAAAGAAAAAGCAACCTGAGCCCAAAAGATCCTGATTGTGTTTGCCCTTGTACTTTATCAGCTAGCATGTGTTTGTTCATGTTCAAAGTCTGTATCATGTATGAATGATTTTAGAAAAATTATGTCTAAATAAGAACTCATATAAGCATATATATAACCAGAATTGTTAGTAAACTTCTGGCATAAACAGAAATACATAAAACAGGAAACAATATAAGATAAATACTCCAGTTCCACAAATTCATGTTGCTTTTCCAAAAGAATCTGAGTCATGAATGTGGGTCAGAAAGCAGACTCCTATTAAGGTTTCTCTGAGCTTAGGAATGTAAAAAGCAACAGGTACTATGGACTGGATTGTGACTGACTGTTTTAGACTATATTACAAAACTTGTACCTAAGATAACCAGGCTCTTAGACAGAGATGGATGATTTGAAAAAAAAAAAAAAGAGCCAGCATGGTACTGTGATGAATCCTTAAAAAACTTGAGTCCTTAATAATGAAACAAAAATAAAGAAGGATCTAATTATTATAAACCCATTCCTTACAGTTCTGCCACAAGACACTTGATTAACTTAAAATATTAGCTCTTATAGGAGTCTCAGTTTTGTTGTTTATTTAGTTTTTGTGGATGGGTTATCTTGTTTGTTTTCTAATTATTCATAGTATATAATTCAAAGGAACATAAATTTCATAAGGACAAAGCTGGACCATCAGAGAGTAAAAACCTAAGAAAGCTGTTTAGAAAAGACATTTAGTAAGAGTTCCAGTCTTCCAATCTGTATGTCATTTTAGCCCTGACCTAAATATAGTAAGCTAGCTTTAATTATAAATTTTGGGTTACAGAAAAATGCTAACTAAAGAAAAATGAAACTAATGTTTGAGATTCTAACTCCAGTTATGACTCAATGATATACTGTTCCAGGAACAGACTATAAACCTAGATCCAGTAAGCCATCTCAAAATGAATTTTGTTGTTCACAGGAAGAACTCAAAAGAACACTGCATGGAATGGGAAAAAACTGTCACCAATATAAAAACAGTAAAACAACATTTTTAAATATGAAAGATTCACAATCACATAGTTTAAGAACTGCATTTTTCAAACATACCTTGTCCATTAATTTACTTGCATGAAGACTCAAGCTATTGAAGAATATTTTTTTGCTTAGCAAATGCATTTCTTCAATTGTAGTCAACAATGTAGTTGCACTATTTCCAACAATGCCACTAAAAGCAAAGAATATTTTAGGTTGCAAAACAGACTAAAATAATTCAGTTCTTTGAGTATAATTCTTTTAAAAAATCCAGATTCAAATAAGTTTTTGTGTAGAATATAACCTGTGAATTAAAAAGAATTACTCTAGTTTCATATACAAATGACAAGTTTTTTTTTTCCTTTTGAGTCAGGGTATGAAAAAATGAAAACAAACTACTATGTTTTCAATATTTCACAATCTTTTAGAAAAACAGTGGGTTAGAACGGACACTTGTAACATCTAAACTCATATCTCTATTTTTCCTCAATTACAGTAAATGTATGTCTTGATTATCCAAGATCTAATTTTAATTCTAAGAAAGCCATTCCATCAATAGCTCTATCAATAAAGTACTTAAATTTTATTAATACTGAGTTATCCTTTCAATTAAAACTGTTACACCATATCAATAATATACTTAAAGTTTCTCAATTTTTATACAGCTGCCTAATAGCAGTATACTAAGACTAATTATGAAAAATCCCTAATATTTTTAAATAATTATTAGCACATTCTATAATTCTCAACTTGCAATTACAAGGATATTTCTTAGACCCATCCAATGGGGTTTCCCATTTTTGCCAGGATGTAAGACAAGCATGTATATAAAACAATTCCCAATTTTATTCTCCTAATTCATGTACTGAAAGTGATTTTAGAATCCGTTTTAGGGTAAAACGTTTTTGTTGATGTGAAAATATACTGTAATCCAGTGGGAAATCACAATTTTTAAAGGCACAATAACTTCTTACTATACCTAAAAAAATTTAGATTGCTGAAGATAAATATGGTGGCATTAATAAATACCAGTAGATAGTAAACAAAAAGTACAATAAATTTACTGAGAAATGAAATACTACATATGATATATAATAAAAGCAAATACTAATACTATGTATTTCGATACATTCTGAAACTAAAATAAATTGGAATGAATTCATATACAGTTAATGCAGACAAAGCAAATTATCAGTTAAAAAAATACATAAAACAGGGCTGGCCCCGTGGCAGAGTGGTTAGGTTCGCATGCTCCACTGCAGGCGGCCCAGTGTTTCGTTGGTTCGAATCCTGGGCGTGGACATGGCACTGCTCATCAAACCACGCTGAGGCAGCGTCCCACATGCCACAACTAGAAGGACCCACAACGAAAAATATACAACTATGTACTGGGGGGCTCTGGGGAGAAAAAGGAAAAAAAAATAAAATCTTTAAAGAAAAAAAAAAATAAAAAAATAAAAAAAAATACATAAAACAAACAGCAAAGTAAAAGCAAATTCCTAACCAGGTAGCCATAATACTTGTATTTTAAAAAAAGATAAAAGTCATTTCAGTTAAAATATTATAAGCTAAACACCAAAGTAAATTGGACGGAATTCCCACATATGCCTATGGATACAATAAAAATAAGTATGCCTATGAATACATTAAACAATGGAAAAAAACTGAATGGTTACAAATACAAACTGATATTTTAACAAAAAATTTGGAGAGATATCAAGATACATTTACATTCTTTTTTTTTTTTTTAATTTGCAGTTATCAGCTGTATTTTGCAGTTACTCAGACCTAGGATGTACTCCTGTTTACTAAGTACTCACTAGGTATCAGTAACTGGGAGACATACTTGCGGATGCTTTTTGTATTTCACTTCATATTTCTACCCAAGATGCTTACATTGCTATTACTTGATTTTTCAATTTTAAGTATTACACACAAATTCCCTGATACAGAAGATGAGTTAAATTCTCTTATGCAATGCTCCTCCCCCACCACAATCTACTCAAACTTCATCTGTCCCAGGCTTCCTAATACAGTTGTATCAGAGGGTTCTGGTAAATAAATATTCAATGTTTACATTATTACAAGCGTGTAAATACTATGTAGAGCTGGTCAAGCAATCAGAGAATCCAACACAGGGGAATGAGCAGGCTGGTGAGGAAGACAAACCCTAGTGGGACATCCATGCAGCAGGCCTAGAGAGTACCCAGCCTGGGCTGGAGAAGGTGAGTGAGGGCTCCAAGAGGGATGTGGAAGGGAAGAGGGAAGGATGCTGGGAAGGATTACTTGATGTGCTTGACTACATGGTGAGAACACGGAGAGTCCACTTAATAGTTTGGGTCTGAAATAGTGAGAAGGGCATAGGAAAGTAAGCAAGTGCAAACTCCAAGCAATCAGTAACTGCAGAGAGAAAAGGTTTTACAGGAAAGGAAATGTAATAGAAGTATGCCGATTCCCTGTCTCCTGGATTCCACATCTTCCTTTTTCTGTTTACTACTACCTATTGATAGACTCTATCCTCTAGGAGTTTTAATGTACAGGAGGCAAAACTTTTTGAGAACTTGCTTGTCTCCAATTTTTTCCCAACTTCACTGGCTATTCCTTCCAAATTTTCTTTGTGGGTTTCTTCTCTTCTTAACCTCTAAATATTGGATCTTCCCAGGACTCAGTCCTAGGCCACGTTCTTTATCTACCCTCACTTCCTAAGTGATCTTACCTAGTCCTATGGCTCCTAATATCATCTACATGCTGCAAACTACTGAATTTATAGTTTTAGCCCCAATTTCTCTGTTGCCTGTTCATTCAGCATCTCCTTTTGTATGTTTACAGGTACATCACAACTGACATGGCCAAAACTGAACTGAACTCTTCATTACCCACCCACTCCCATCAACCTGTTCCTCTCCAACATCCCCCATTTCAGCAAACGACAATACCGTTCATCTAGCTGTTCAAACCAAAAGCCAAGAATTCATACTTGACTCTTCATATCTCAGCCCATCTAGTCCATATATATGTCCTATTGGCTAAAACATAAAAAATCTCCAGAACCAACTACTTTTCACCACCACCAAGACTACCACCCTAGTCTAACTTATCATTGTTTCTGCTCAGAACCACAAACTGCTTCCTAAAGTCCTTCCTTCTTCCCCTTTTGTCCCATTATACTATATCATATAGTGCTCAGAGTCACCTTATATTATAAATCAGCTCACGTCACTCAAAACTCTCCCACATCTTCCCCAACCCACTCAGTATAAAATCTAAATCCTTGCCACCGCCTACAGTCCTACGTGATCCAGCCTCTGCCTACTTCTCTGATTGCATCTCCCCCTACTCCTTCCAATTCACTCCACTCCAACCACTGGCCTTCCTTTTACTTTTCTAAAATGCAAGTGTTTCTTGGCCTCAGGGCCAGAATGTACCTCTGCCTAGGACACTCTTCTCCCAGATTGTCTCATGCCTAACTCCTTCATGTTATTCAGGTCTCTGTTCAAAATCACCTCCACTGAAAGGCCTTCAAAAACAGTCATATGTATATACATCTACTCATATATGGTCTCTCCCTATACTTTCTACTTCCTTTCTCCTGCTTTAATTTTCCTCAGGATCCTTATCACTCCCTAGAATTATTTTATACTTGTCTGTTTGTCTCCCCCACTGGAATGTAAGTTTAAGCTCTGTTTTGTTCATTGCAGTTTCCTTAGCACCTAAAAGAACAGCATTTATAGTCAACTTTTTAATTGACTAAATGAGGAAATGTGTGAACAAGCAGAAAAAGCACATGCAAAAATGTATCAAAAGATCTTAATTGTCATCCTCAAAATTGTCACTTTCAAAGCACAGAAAAATTAGAATTCTCAGAGCCTAAAAATCTACTATCTCTTTCAGAATCCAAATGATTTTATTCTTAGCATTCCCTACATTAGAAATTGAGTTATCACTATCTTCAAATAATAAATTTCATGCAGTACCATCATGGGCATTACTAAATAGATAACTTAAAAATTACTTTACCACTATCTTTGCATAATACAGCATTAGCTATGAGTTAGCTGCTTTCAGCTGCTCCTGCATTTTCTAAGTATGTATCATTTGCTTATTTTAGGAAGCCTATAACATTACAATTGAAACTAACTTATTGCTTTTGAATCATGGAAAGTAGTGATAATAAATTTATATCTAAAATGTTACAGGACTAACCCAAATCCTATCTCTGATCAGTTTGGTAGCTTGTGGCTTGCTAGTTTTCTTTGAAAATCTACCAGTAGGATTTGAAATCCATCTCTCAGCGGTGAAGTTTTCTGTGGCTAATCGCAGCCACTGGGAGGTAGGTTACATCATCGTCATGGACCTTTGGTTCTTCATGAACTAGTGATCCCTGCACCTCTCCTGGATCTGTTAGTTATAAGAACCCTCTTGGATTTCACAATTGTCCTTCTGTTCCTGATGCTGTCATACTGGATGAAAAGTAATTTTTAAATCATTTTTTAATGGACTAATTATGGAACCCATCAAACATATAGTTTGAGAGGATATTGTTTTAACACAGCTATACATATAACATGGTCTTATAGTAACATTTATAATAAAGCTCAAGTGTATACCATAAACATATATATGCAAAGCAAAAATGAATGCAAACTTTGGAGTCAAAGATTATATTCTAAATAAGACAAGTGGTTCCTAACCAGATAGAGTAGCTTTCATTTAGAGAAGATAAAGCTACGGTTCTGTTTTGTCACTAATAGAAAACTAAATGTTAAAGAAGAACTGATGTTATTTACATCCATAATAAGACATTTCATTTACTGTGGCCTATTCTGAGTACAATATATAGTTGCTTTAGGTGCCATGGATCTCTTTCACTAATGCAGGAGGACTCAAAAAATGCTTACATTATAGACCTATACTGTTGTATGACATGTGTGTGCATAGTCACATTAGAGAAGAAAGGTAAAAGTAAACGACAGATCTCAAAACAGAGCAAGTATGACACGCATATAACAATTCGTGTGGTGTGGAGGTTTTACTAGTTATACTTTAGTCATGCAGATAGTGAAAACAAAAAAACTCTGCCACTGTGTTCTAACTGAAATGAGGTATCACATGGCATTTAACAAGCACATCTGACCACTCCACATACCTGATTGTATGATGGTAAAATTTAAGGAGGTTAGAAATTTTATATAATAGAACTGCCCCAGGTTCAGCAACTATTACTTGTTCAATTCGAACCTATTAAAACATGTGAGAAAAAATTAAACATTTCTTAAAAGTATAACTTTTCTTCATTAATTACATGTTGTATAAACAGCATTAAAAAAAGAGAAAATTTTATTATTGCAGAAATCACAAAATTCCTTCTAAATAAAGAGTTTCTGAATATTGTCATAGGTGACATTACAATAGAAACATTTTAACACAGATATACTCTACAATTGATCAATTACCTATACAATTTAGCTCAAGGGAACTGTTACCAAAATAATCAATATAATGATGAGATCATTTTGGGGTTTTTCACCTGTATATAATGGAATTTAGTTGAGCACTAAATCACAAAGGAGCTGTTAAACCTCTAAAAACAGTTCTCAGTGGAAAGGTACTGTTCTTTCAGCAAATATTAGAAAAAAATGAAAGAATTCTTATCTTTAAACTATTATACCAAGTTTCTTTTTATATTAATTAGAGAATAGGAAAGCAGAAAATCTTAAATTAGCGCCAACGTTATTTGTTTAATTATAAGACTACCATGGCAATTTCAGATCTAATTTGCTCTGTCTCAAGATTAACTACTAAGAATCTTTTCTAATCAAATTCCATCCCTCATTGATTACTCTTACTTTATATTCCCTAGTTAATGAATACAATCTAAACCACACTGCTATGTGCTTACTTACATATTACATTATATCTATTCTTAAGCTGCTGCTTAAATTGTGTCATCTTGTTTCCTAACTAGATTCTAAACAGACATTATGTTTTCCACTTCTTTTACATCTCTGCAGCATCTGGTAGAACAGCAAATACACAATAGATGTTTAATAAACGCTTTTGATAGTTGAAGTTTCTCTGTACTTAGATTTTGGAATATGTCATAATACCAACAAATGTGATCTGCTAAATTGAGAGTTTATAAATGTATGTATATGAGCATACAAAAACCTTTTGGATTATAGAAATTAATTGACCTTTACATTAACATGTTTATGAAACTGATACATCTTTTGGCATAAAGACTAGCTAACACAATATTATAAATCATGAATGGTATTTGAATTTAAAAACCATAAATTTTCATATTACAATTTCTTTATAGGTCCAAGGCCTCAATAGCTATTTAAATTGTATATTATATCAATAAAAGTGATATTTTCTGAATTTTAACATAATTATTAGGACACAAATATATAAAGGATATTAATTGTAGACAGATAGCTCTTCCCTAGTAGATTTATAACACCATCTCGGCCATCTGGCAACCTGCCTTTCAGAATTTTCAGGCATCACAAAAATACCCTTCAGCACAGTACAACTACATGTATACAATGATCTCATATTTAAGAATATTTTTACTGACCTATACATTTGTATATTCAAACATTTAACAGTATTTATCTCTGTGGTGGATATTGAGGGGTATTTTCTTGTTTTATTTTTTCCTACGATAAACATATATTTAAAAAAAAGAAAAAGAAAAGAAAATACTCTTCATTTCAACTCCCTTAAAGAAGGTGAGAAAGGAGAGGAGAGAGGAAAAGAAGAGAGGAAAAAGAAGGAAGGGAGGCAGGAAGGAAGATTAAAAAAAAAATAACTTTCACCTCTTTTTACACGCACAATAATTTTGAGGAAAAGTAGCCTTCTTTTAGCTACAATGAAAATAGCAGAGAAAGGGTGGAAAATCAGATTTCTGTATGAGACACCAGGACCAGCTGGTTTGTCACACTCTGTCTTATGAGGGTTATATAAGAGGCCAACCATTGTCAGCAAAAGCCAACAGTCACAGGAAAAACCACAGCAGGTAAGAGAAACAAAAATAAAAAGGTAAAAGGGTAAAAGAGACTAAAGAAAACTAAGCACTTAGTAGCCCTCTCAGTTATCGGATTAACTCTCGTGGTATCACAATGCTTGTGATAAATGCACTGATAAATACAATAACCCTTATTTTACTTAAATAATGGCCCCAAATTGCAAGAACAGTGATGCTGGCAATTTGGATATGCCAAAGAGAAACTGTAAAGTGCTTCCTTTAAGTGAAAAACGTGAAAGTTCTCAACTTAGTAAGAAAAAAAAAAACTTGTATATTGAGGTTGCTAAGATTTATGGTAACTTTTATTAAAGTATATTGTTATAACTATTCTATTTTATCATTGTTGCTGTTAATCTCTTATTGTGCCTAATTTATAAATTAAGCTTTATCATAGGTATGTATGTATAGGCAAAAAACATAGTACATGCAGGGTTCGGTACTATCTGCAGTTTCAGGCATGCACCGGGGTTCCTGGAAGGCATCCTCCATGGATAAGGGGGGACTACTGTACCCTTTCCACAATATAAGTAATTTTATCTTTATGAAATTTTAGTTTTAAAGTACAGATTTTTAAAACTGGAAATAACTTCAGAGATCATATCCTAATGCATATACTTACAAATATATAGTCCATTGCCCATGAAGTTTTACTTTATTAACACAAAGAAAAAGTTAAATTCAGAGCACAGTAAAACAAATATATAGTTTTGCAATATCTCCCATTACCATTACAACCTTTTTTCTTTATGCTTCTAAAAATCAAAATCTTCCCTGCCCTAAAAAGTACATTCCTACAAAGAAAAAAGATTGAAGGACAGAAATTTAGCCAAAACACTCAATATCTTATGCCATTATGAAAAAAGTTTAGCTGCTTATCACTTAGGAGGAAAAAAAGTTATATCAATGGAATGTAAAAGCAGATAGATCACTAAAAATAGAATTCCAAATTATAATTGCAAAAACAATATTAAAGCAAGTTTTTTTCTTAGCTAACAACTAGATCACTGAGAAAATTAGATACTCAAATGAGGTAATACAGAAAGAAAACTCTTAAAATAATGTGACACTGTCTGTGAGTCCATAAAGGAAGGGAAGAGTTGTGGGTCCTATCATCCATCACTACCAAGCCAACCTGATGTGTAATTACTATGAATACCTGTTACATTGTCTGGAATATGCAATAAATATTACTATCATATGGAAAGATTTAAGGTTTCTGTCACTTCAGAAACTAAAGGGATTTTTCTTCACTTTACAATAAAAAGGTTTTTGCTTGCTTACTAATTTTCTTTATCTTTTGAAACCTTATGTTAAAATTTCCCAGGGAGTCACAGTAATGTCCCACAATTGTTGTAAACACCTTTCCATACATTTAAGGAAGACGAAACGAGAATTCTAAATACATTTTAAAACAAAAGCAGACTTCAGTATATAATTTCTTTATATAAGCAATGGGTGTTATTTTTAACATAATTAACATTTTTTACTCAGACCAGGACAGGAAACTCTAAGGTCTACTCCAACTCTCAGATCTAGAATTAGAATTTATACAATTTACTAAAAAAAAAAAAAGAAAAGCTCTAATCAGGAACATAATGGAGAGGGGGAGAAATACAATTTATTCACCAAAGTGAATAGGAGTTTCATTTAACTACATGTCATTATAAAAAAGTATGAAAAATGCAGAAAAAGCAAATTTTGTTCTACCTGTTCTTGTCTTTTTAATAACTGCTATTACACAAAACAAATGATATTATATGAATATAAATGTCTGAAAATCAAACTATGGAAGGTAAATTTTTCATTTGGGAGAAATAAGTAAAATAATTTCGAAATAGTTTGCTATTTATTAGCTGAATACGTAACTGGGCCCTAAGATGATCAAGTTATAGCACTAACTAAATTTGTAAATATAATCAATTGTCACAAGACATGTCACCTGAGATTTCCTTGCCTGGGACAAAATACCAAAGAAAATCTTAGATACAGAAAAAATTTAGTTTTAATATTTAGTTCTTGGTAAGAAAAAAATCATAAAACTTCTGGATTTCAATTTCTATATAATAAACTGAAGTCAGTTAAGAAGGAAAAGTAAACCAAAAATTGCAAAGTGTTCTAGAAACATTAATAAGGAAAAATAACATCTGTTGCAGGCCTAGTAGATACAAGGTACTATGTACTTCATCTACACAGTTTTCTCATTTAATCCTTACAACAACCCTCAATGGCAGGTATTTTTATATACAGGTTCAACGTGAGCAAATTAACACACAGAAGAGTTAGGCAATTGGAACAAGTGAACACAATTAAGTGGCAAAGTAGGGGTTCTAACCCAATTGGACTTTAAATTCTGTTCCTTGTACTATAAATAGTATTGATAATAACATTTATACATATTATTATTTTATCCTTGGATTTACCATTATTTATTGTTATGATAAACCAAAATTTTTCTATGCTTTAAGTAATAAAGTAAATGGAATATGTTCTGAGTAAATCTCTGTTAAGAGTTCAAAGATTAGCTATTTCAATTTAATAGTCTTTTGCTCAACTGATTAACATAAATTACTATGGGAAACACAATATGAAAAAAAGTCAATATATGCAAAATAAGAATTTTCTTTCTTAGAAAATCGACTGATTATTTTAAAATGTACTTTATCACCCTATGTTAATCTGTTAATTTGACGAAATTACAGCTTGAATTCAAGCTGTTATCAGTTTCTTTAAACTCATAAGAATAAGGCAATAATTTACCCACAAACCATATATGTAAAAATAAAACATTTTACCTTTAGAGGCCTGCACACCCCCTCAGTGATATGCCCAACAACTTCTTGAATATTTTCTTCAACGCCTACAATTAATTATAACATAACTGAAAAATTTTTTTTCCGATTACAGTTTGCCTCGCCTAAGTTCAACAAACTAACAAACAATAATACATATGACTAATGGCACTAATAAAAAACATTTATAATAGCCATAACAATATTTTATTAAATTCGATATCTTTTAGGACATTACCAATTATGTTAATATCTGAGTCTAGAGCCCTGTTAATTCATTTGACTACTGATTAATAAAATGAACATGATTCCTGTGAAAGAGTACATACATGAGTCAAGGGGAAGAAGACTGTTAAACGTCCTAACTGAAAGGAGTGACGTGAAGACGCGCTAGCATTCGTTCCACAGACAGCCTATTCCAGGCAGCGGCACTTACCACAGAAGCTGAGAGTAGAAAGACGGAAAACATACCTTGCAATCTAATGGAAAACTAACACTTACTAAATACTGACTATTTATCAAACTCTGTCTTAGGTCCTTGATGTTTACTGCTTGTAACCACCTTCACTTTTACAGATGGAGAAACTGAGGCTTGGAAAAATTAAGCCATTCCCACAGAATAACCTATTTCACCTAACTCCAATATATTTTCTTCCCACCTCTTAAGGCTGCGTATCATATATATTTTACTAAAACATTTTTTAAGAAATACACTCCTTTAAACTGGGTAATTAGCAAAAGAGAAAACAACTTTACAAAGTGCAGACTTTGTGCCAATCTAACATATGTGCTGAGTCTAATCTCAATACCAAAGAGTTAAAAACCAGGAGGTTAAGTCTTGCACCAATTTGTGCACTGGTCTCTCCTGCAGATTACTGGTGAAGCAGAACGATGTGGGGCTAAGCTATGCAAAACAGTCAAGTGATACCAGTCACAATATTTCTCTTCATGTCCTATCAAAAACAGAGCATCTTAATTATCCATTAACCCCTTCTGTAACAGGCATCTTAAGGTAGTCACAGCTAAGATTTGAAATTCTGTAAACCACAGACATGAGCAACGCAAAAATAGTAGTTTTTCTTCCTTGAAATCGAGACCAAAATTTTAAAAACATTTAGTATATATGTAGTTATTCAAAAACTTTAAAACACATGAGAATGAAAAAAGGGGGCGGGCAGTAGAAAGGAAAGAATTAGCAGTTTAATGACCGTAAGCAAGTCACTCAGCCGGTTTACTCACAGATAAAATGAGGATAACGCCATCTTCTGCCCTCAAAGTGTGGTGGCACGGAAGACCTGAGATAACGTATGTTAGGCACTCCAGAAATGCCTTAAAAGTGAAGCAGGAGGGGCCAGCCTGGTGTGACAGTGATTAAGTTTGCACGCTCTGCCTTGGCGGCCCAGGGTTCGCCAATTCAGATCCAGGGCACGAACCTGTGCATTGCTTATCAAGCCACGCTGTGGCAGGCGTCTCACAAATAAAATAGAGGAAGATGGGCACAGATGTTAGCTCAGGGCTAATCTTCCTCAAAAAAAAAGTGAAGCAGGAGTCCAGGCTTGATAACAAGGGTCAGCTATGAAAGTGTGAAGAGTCGTGTGACAGGATGAAAGTGATGGAGGAAAAAGTCTATTAGCAGAAAAAGTGGGAAACTAGAGAGAGGAAGATTAAGTGGATGCTTATTGTACTATCTAGGTGTGAAGAGTTTATCTCCATAAAGAAGACAGCAATAAGAATAGAAACAGAGAAGCCTTGTGTTATTTTCTATATTTAGGCATTAGTAATAACACTGGGAGGACCCACCTTGTGTAGTCACATGCTTTAAGAGAGCTTCAAGGTGTTCTTTTTCAGAAGCAGTAGCTTGATGGAGCCAAGCCAACATATCTCCTACATACCTAACGAAAAAACTAAATGTTAGTAAAGATTTCCTTCAGAAAAACACCAAATACTCCAAATTTATCTGATTATTGTACCTCAAAGGGTCATGGGAGTGCATTTCAATAGGTCTAGGTGTACCTCCTGGGCCCCCTCTTGTAAGAGCATCAATAAATCCACGAACAACTGTACTTCTTCTGGCTGTTCCAAACTCATCTAAGGTATACCTAGAAGAAAAGTTGTACAAAAAACAGTTGTTTTTCTTCCTAATGGTTATATCAAACTATTCCCGCAATTTCTGAGATAAACAAGACATCTAAAGCTTCTTTACACAACTTTCTCAAGCAGTACTATTCTTAACAAAAATATTTATGAAATAACTTTATCCTAATGAAAATCCATCTAAAGGTTCATCTTTTTATTCCTCATAAGAAGGAATGCTGGGAGTGGGGATCAATAACAGAGCACGGTAATAAGGGACAGAGCACCACATTTGGTAAAAGTAAAGACCAAGGTAAGGTGGGAATCCTGGACTCTTCAGGTTTCAGTACCCTCCTCGTCCCAGACATGATGCTCCACTGTTCACATTAGGCCATAATATTCAGTTCTCAGAGGCTAGTTACAGTGACAACTCTGCAATCCAAAAAGCAAGACTTTTTCTTCTACATTAAAAAATTCTTGAGCCAGCCCTGATTGACTAGCAGTTCAAGTTCAGCACATCTGCTTAGCAGCCTGGGTTCGGTTCCTGGGCGCGGAACCACACAACTCATTTGTCAGTAGCCATGCTGTGGTGGCAGCTCACAGAGAAGAACTAGAGGGACTTACAACTAGAATATACAACTATATACCGGGGCTTTGGGGAGACAAAAAAAGAGAAGATGATTAGCAACAGACGCTAGCTCAGAGTGAATCTTTCCCAGCAAAAAAAAAAAAAAAATTCCCCTTTATACATATTATCACAATTTACCATCAAAATTTGCCCAAAACATAGTATCCATATTTAAAACCTTATTTTGACTTCAATATTAGACATATTATATGCTTCTTAAATTCACTGACCAACTAGGCATACAGAGCAAATACTTTCTCTTATGCATATTTAGAAGTCATCCATTGTGGTTGAAAAGGCAAAAAACGATTTCTAAGGTGAGGGATTTTTAGGGAAGGGAAGCTTTGAACTGGGGGTTCAGACAATTTGGGGTGAAATCACAGGATGGACTGAAGTTTCCAAGAGTACCCATTTCTTTGAATGAAATCAGTCTTTGCTTCCCATTATCACCACCATTCCTTACACCCATCACCCCATTCAAAGTTCTTTCTATTTTAAAAGTACACAGGAAAATAAAATATTTTTTCTCAGTCCATTATCAGCGGATTCTAGACCCATTAACTTATAAATCCCTAAACAGTATTCTAACAGGCTAAGTATTAAGAATTATTTCATTACTGTACATATAAAAAAAGTTACCAAAATTTCTCAAAGATTTCCAAAGAATTAACTTCCTAGGCTATACTGCTTTCTTTGATATGCTACTGATTTAACGAAAAATTCACATTGTTTTAAACACAAGAAAGCTGGAAGAGGGAATATTTTTAAATAAAGGGGAAAGCATAGTGGTCAACAGCTATAAATTTTTAGGAATCTGAACCTTTTTAAAGGACTGCTCACTAGTAACCAGATCATGGTTCTTTGTGTGTGTTTGTTTTCAGCTGAATGGAAACGGTTTTGAAATTTCCTACAGTGACATACTAGCAATATTTCAACATGAAAATGCAATATCAATGTAAGTTTTTCTATTGGCACAACCGCCTTCCATTCACTATTGTTTAAAACAAGTTAGAACCACAATGCTTATTTCTATTTTTCCCCTCATGCTCTTATATTATAAATGTTTAGCGTAAAGAATGCATTCCTTTAAATGACTTAAGCTCAGATGACTACTTATCACAGCACAAACTTCACAAACTTTCACCTTTTTCTTTTGGTGAAGACGATTGGCCCTGAGCTAACTTCTGTTGCCAACCTTCCTCTTTTTGCCTGAGGAAGATTGTCCCTGAGCTAACATCTATGCCAATCTTCCTCTATTGTGTATGTGGGACGCTGCCACAGCATGGCTTGATAGGTCCACACCCAGGATCTGAACCAGTGAACCCTGGGCCACTGAAGCAGAACACATGAACTTAACCACTATGCAACCAGGGAAGTCCCTCAAGTTTTTAAATATATAAAACAAATGCTCACTCTCAGGACCCAACTGACCACAGTAAACAGAAACAAGTAACTTCTGTTTCTAGAACACTCACCGTGACCACAAGTTATATTAGAAACCAGTGAATCCACTGGCATTTTAAATGGGGATGAAATTATCAAGCCTGACAAACAGTGGAATCTAATCTGTATAATACTATGAAATACCAGTGAACATAAATATTACTCCTCCTGCGATAACATATAATTTGAAGCAAGAACAGCATGAGCTACAATAAACCTTCAGTAATATCTGTAGACATGAAATATCTTTTCCCAGAGACAGAAGAAAACTTCTTTGACCAAAACCAGATTCCTTTCCAATAAAGGTCAAAAATTCAAAATGCAGCTTTACAAAAGTGAAAGTTAAAATTAGGTAAATATTCTAAAATGCCTCTAGTTAAAATTAAAATCCCCCCTTTTTATGTCTAGCTATAGTAAAAAAAGAAAACCGTGGTCAAAAAGTAAATTAAAAGATGAAAAATTTTGGTCAAAAACAAAAGATAAAAGAATACTGTAAAAGCCTAAGAAATGTAACAAACACATGAAGAATGAAGAAAAATCAGCATTGTACATATTACTACATTCTTTAATAATTTATATTCTGCAGGTTTACCAAACGAAAGAAGACATCATCAATCTTTTCATTTCCACTTACAATATATTTCTTTTTGAAGAAATTTCTGCACTTGATTTATTAAAAGTTAATAATGCATAAGCATTCCTGTTATATACTACTTAAGTAAAAGTGAGTATGGCAATTTTAAAGCACTTCAATAATTGACATCTTTCTTGCACATGATATCAACACATTTGAGACACCATAATAAACACTGACACTTTTACACAATACTTAAATAAAGTTCATATAGTGCCATCTGGTGGTTAACATGATACATTATTAAGTTTTTCCTAAATTTAAAGAAACTATCACTTTGAAAATAGATGATTACTTAATGAAAGAACAATTTTCTCTCTCTCTGTTTTTTTTCTTTTTTGCTGAGGAAAATGTGCCCTAAGGTAACATCTGATACCAATCCTCCTCTTTTTTTTGCTTGAGGAAGATTAGCCCTGAGCTAACACCTGTGCCAATCTTCCTCTATTTTCTATGTGAGTTGCTGCCATAGCACGGCTGATGAGTAGTGTAGGTTGGTGCCCGGGACCCAGGCTGCTGAGGCGGAGCGCACCAAATTTAACCACTACACTGTGAGGCCAGGCCCCAATTTTCTCTTTTTTAGCATTCATCTTAATGTAATCAACTGGTCTTAAAATCCTCCTTCTTTCCCATGCCTCTGACAATCTTCCAAATTTTACAATTGGCCCCTGTTCTCTGACACATGTCCTTCAGAGAAAAATCTTCTTTGCCTCTCTGTTATAGTTCTATTGTCTTTCAGGCTTTGTCCCCGTCTGTCATGTAGGCCCTGTAAGACAGGTACTATTTTTATTCTCATTTTACAGCTAAGAAAACTGAACTTACAAAGGTTCCGGAGCTTGTCAAAAAATCTAACTCAGAGCCCACCTTCTAAACCTTTATGCAATATTGCTCTTTTCCAAGGGTTAATCAAGAATGATAATTTAGTAAAAATATATTTAGATGGTAGAAGTCAGCTGACCTTTTCAGATGCCCAAAACAAAGGCATTTTTTTAAAAAATGTTAACTTTGTGAACAAATATGAATCTGTGGACAACGTAACACTTTACTAAACCCAAACGCCAAATGTTTTAAGTACTAAAGACTCTCATAATCAAACACCAATGCCTTAAAGTGAAAAAGATGGCAAAGAAATTTCAAAGTTGATAAACCCTGCTGAGCTGGTGATCAATAGCGAACATCAGTTATCACGCGAACATGCACAACGTTCAGGGCTACTATGACCCTGCTCTCGCTGCTGACCCCAGAGCTAGCACAAGTTTCTGCAATTACTTTCCCAAGGTGCATGTTCTTTCTCAAAGCACATCTTTGCACCTGCTGGTCCCTCAACCTAGAATGTTCTCTCCTTCCTTTTCTTCCTGGAAAACGCCCATGCAACCTTCAGAACTCACTTCATACCTAGTTCCCAGAGGAGACTTTCCCTAACGTTCATCCCTTTCCCCTACCACAGAACACTGGAGCCACAGAGCCCCTGAGACATGACCTCTAGAATTGCAATTAATAAATTCATTAAATGGATGTGTTTATATCTGCTTCCATAAAATAAAGCAACAGCAGGCCGGGCAGTGTTTTATTGATGCTGTGTCTCTAGTGATTACAACTGTGCTTAACACTCAGTAAGTACTCAGTAAGTTGCACTGGAACGTTATTTTTCACAAAGCTGTCCCAGCATTTGTACTCTAGAACCTTATTTTAGACTCCAGAAAGGTACCAATCAGGAAGAAGAGTAATGGAGAAATCTTCTACAAACATTACCAGCATCTGAAAGTTCGAGATGATTCAGAGAAGGATTCAGTGCCTGAGTAGGGGTCCCCTGGCTGTTCCCTGAATAATAACTCCCCACTTGGTCACCCTATTTTCATAATATTCCAGGCATCAAAAATAAAAAGTACTTACTTCTATTTTATGTGAGAAATAAGATAATAAAATTAAAATACAGAATAACAAAAAATACGTATACACGTGAATAATGCATAAAGTTCTTATCCAAAATATTATCACATATCTCTTGGCTGGCATAACATACAGGATCAAAGACCTGGACACTTTCTTTTCCTGAATCCTATTAGTGGAATCCTGATTTTAAATTTTCTTTTTCATCTCTGAGCAATTATATTTTTTAGTCTATTTGACCTCCTCTCCAGGACAGGGTTGATACAGGAGTTCTACTTACAATCCCAAGGTAGTAAATGACGACAGACTGGGGAAAAGCCCCTTGGCCTCCACATAAATAAGAGGCAATCTAGATACAGGGACATCTGGGCTTTCCCCTCCATATCACATTCCATAGCACATAACATGCAAGAAGCTGATACACACACAATATGAGATGAAAATATCACTGTAAATTATCATCAAGATTACTTAAACTATTGTATATGAATTCAATAATACTGACAGTTCATGAAAATTATGGAAGAAAAAGTAGGTTTTTTTTTTTTAATTTGGAAAAAGTCACCAACTTATATAAGACAGGTCTATCCTGCAGGGCTTCCATTGCCTTAGTTAATACTGGAGATATGTCACATGATTCTTGTGTCAATGTTCGGCATTCATCTGAAAAATAATTAACATTATAATTCGTATTAAATTAAAGTTAAGTCTTTATTATGTCTGCTGTATACCCAGAGTCTAAATCCTATAGCAAATATCACATCAAAAAAATGCTTGGGAAAACCTAGAGAATATGCCAATCAAAAACTAGTTGACGCTGTCAACCAAACTAAAAATTCAAGTTAAGTATTTATATAACTTCAAATGGCCAGTACACCACAAACCTCTACTTCATTTTTATTAAAAAAAGACAGTTCTGAAGAAACCAATCGATGAACAAATCTTCACTGAATAACTGGCAATGTTCAAGGTGGGAGAGGAGGAATACTAAAAACATATTACCAATTCCTTCCTTCGGGAGTAATCTTCAAGCAGTTTGCTAAAAATGTATATATGAGTAACTAATATATGGTAAATAAGATTATAATTTTTGAAGTTTAGATTTTAAACTTTGAAAAACCTCAACATCAACATTTTCTTTATTTTACTCTTCTAATCTTATCCATAAAATGCTCATTAAGTGTCCACTATGTTCAAAGAACTTCAAACTTGTACAGAAATTCCCAACCTTTTGATTTATGAGGACATCACACTAGCGGTATATTTTCAGCAAGCATTGACTCAGAAAAACATACGCTTGTATGGAATTGGAGATACCTTAAAATGACTCCAGAGTCCATAGGAGTAAGAGGCCCACAGTTTGGAACCACTATGTTAGATGTCATGGAAGCACAAAGAAATATGAGGCAATGTCTTTGCCTTTGAGAAAGAAATCTAACTGGAGAGCTAAGAAATGCATATATGAAAAAAAAATAGAGTAGTACATTATTAAACGCCAAATAAATATTTCTGATAGTTAGTGCTCAGAGATGTGAAAAATCACTGTGATCAAATGTAGTCATGGAGAGTTCCAGGAAGATGCAGAACCTGAACTCAGCTTTGAAGACTGAGGTAGCACCTGGGTATAGAGAGAAAGTCAGACAGCACTCCAAAGAGGAGTAAACAGTGCAAGCAAGAGAGGCAGAAAAAGAAACACATTTTGGAGATAAAGAGTAAATCATCTGAACCAGATAATTAGGTGTTCACAGTCCAGCACAGGTGTTACTACTTAAATGGATTTCATCCCTGCCCTGTCCAATAGTCAGTTGGTAACACGTATTAAAATATCATGTGCTCCTGGTTCCATTCTTGCTGTCTTAACTACATTCCTTGGTTTTAACAGATAATTTTGTGAATAGCCTATTGAAACATTTTAAAACAAAACTAAAGTAAATAAACCATTCATGGTAGGCAAAATAATGGCCCTCCAAAGATCCCTACCCCTGGAACCTGTGAATAGGTTATATTAAATGGCAAAAGATACTGCAGATGGAATTAAGGTGACAGACCTTAAAATAGGGAGATATCCCCAGAGTACCCAAGTGGGTCTAAGGTAATCACATAGATCTTAAAAGTGGAAGAGGCTGACAGAAGAGTTACTCAGAGATCTAAGATGGAAGAAGAGGCAAGAGAGATTCCAAGTGAGAGAGTGACTTAATTGTCCAATGCTAGCTTTGAAAATGGAGGAAGAGGCTACAAGCCAATGAATGCAGGCAGCCTCTAGGAACTGGGAAATGCCCCCAGTGACAGCCAGCGAGGAAACTCAGACCTCAGTCCTACAGATTCAAGGAACAAAATTACGCCAACAAACTGAATGTGCAAGAAAACAGACTACTCCTCAGAGCCTCTGGAAATGAATGCAACCCTGCCAACACTTTACTTTAGTGTGGTGAGAACCATGGCTGATTTCTGACCTACCGAAGGACAGGATAATAAATTTGTCTGGTTATAGGCCATTAAGTTTGTGGTAATTACAACAGCAATAGAAAATTATAACAGCAATAGGAAATTACTTCACCGTTCATAATGCAGTTACATAAATAATGAGATGTCCAATCAACTTTAGGATAATCTAGGGTAGAAATATTGACTTTATTTTTTATTCCCATCTTCAATCAAGTATGTTTCTTGACTGACAGTAGATGCTCATGATACACACACAAACATTATGTTCAAATGTAGCGCTTTTCTTTTTAAAAATACTTTTTTGATTACTAAAATCAATATACGATATCAAATAAAGACCAAGCGAAATAAGAAAAGTCTAACACTGATATTCTTGAATCCAGACCACATGAAAGAAATCACTTACTTTGAGCCCATCGATAAAGTCTTTCATAAGCTGTTTCTTGAAGCAAGGCCATTTGTTCCATAATTTCTAAACTAAAAAAAAAATAAAGATTTACTATAATTTAAACTTTTAGTAGACAATAGCTACATTTAAGAACCTAATTATTGTTTAATTACAAATGATTTAGTTATAGTATATTAGCTTTTTATCATTTTATGGAATGATTTTTAAAATTTTTATAATTAAATAAATATTGTCAAATTTCAATACCATCATTTAGTTATCCAGCTGCTGTTTTACTCTGAACATATCAGCATACAACCTCCTCCTTATCCAAAGATACATAAAGATTAAACTCCTATTTCCCAAAATGTCAGATAGCTTCAAAAATAATCTAGCATGTTTTAAAAATTTTGGAAATATAAGAGGCAATGCAATTATGAATTGAAAAGGTTACTCACCCTGCTGTTTGTTGGTTTGTACGCAAGAGAACTTTGACATCATTATGAATCTGTTTTACTCTTCCCAATGCTTTGAAAAAATCCTTTAAAATTAAGAAATGTGACTTTAAAATGTTCCTGTTTTCAGGTAAAATTACATTACTCTAAATTGAAATATCACTACAAAGGAAAAACAAATTCTTTCACCTACTCTAACAAAGCCTTCCTATATACTCATTCCAACTTTCTCTAAATTTTTATAGAAAATATAGCATTTATTTGCATTTTAAAACATATTAATTCAATGTCTACCATATGCCAAATAGTGTGCTACCTGTCAGGGACACAAAATTTATAAAGACGAAAATCCCTGTCCTTAAGAAATGTATGGTCTAGTAAGAGAGCAACACAAACCTAAAGATTACGACCTAGAGAAAATGTGCTATGTATTACACATCTCACGATTTAACCATGGCTTTCTTATCACAAAAGATGATATTTTATATATCTTTCATATGCCCATTCTTGCTCCCTCATCCAAGAGTAAAATGCAAAGTGGGATGCATAAAAGATGCTCGTTAAATATACAGAGTTGACTGATTTGAACTCCAAGATTCTTTTCCTTTAGAAAAACATACTGGAGCCTTAGTTTCCAGATAACCACAAATAGTGTTCTAACCATGAAAATAATGAATGTGTTATTTTTCTTGATGAATAATATTATTTAAAAAATCTCTAGTGCTGTTTACTATTTCTGCCAAGTGGAAAAAAGGTGAGATGTCAAATATTTCAAATGTGCCAAGTTTCTCAAACTACAAGGGCAGCTATGTATGTTCCACCCAATTCTCTCACTTACTTAACTCCCTACACCCAGGTGACTGGCTCCATTCAAGCCTAGGCAATAAGATAACAGTGACATCTATCAAGAGCCACTCAATGAGACCTCACCCCCACCTCAAGAACTCTTCCTGTCCTCAGATCCCAGAATGATGACAGCAGGTGTTTACAGCCCCTCCCAGTGAGGAGACAAAAAGATTCCTTTCTGGAAAAACCGAATGTCTTCAAGAAAAAAAAAAAAGGAAACTTTTCCCTGTTGTTTAGCATTTTGAGAGGTTTTATAGCTCTGTGTCAGTCTGTAAAGAACGGCATAGGTTAAAAAATTAATTATATGAAAAGATAAAGGATTTCTATTCTAAGAAAGACAAAAAGTTGTAAAAGAAAGAACATGTAATCATTGTAATGAAAACAGAAAATGCCATATAACTCTCCTATGAGGTCTGAAAGAAAGAGAACACGCACGTGTGAGAGAGGAGGGGGCAGGGCAGAAAGAGGCTAAATCCTCACACTTCATGACAGAAAATCAATAGAAAACAGTTAACATTAGATAATCAAAGCATATCATTTTCAACTATAGATGTAGAATACAGACTTTACAAAAGAAGCAATCAACAAAGTTGAAAATGGTTGACGAAGGACTTAAGAGTGGAAAAGGTGATGTAGGTTTTCTTTATAAGCCTTGTTGTACTCTTTGACTTATAAAAAAAAAAAATACATGTACTGCTTTGAAAAACAAAAAATAAGATAATTTAAAATACACATTTTAATTTTCAAATTTAAAAATATTTTCAAACTTTTTGTTCAGATGGGAAAATAAAACCTTAAAAAAAAGATTTCTCTATAACATCTGTAACTGTTATGCTTTAAATGATTATAACAAAAGCAAGATACCTCAGTAATAGGTCCTTCTCTTGTACCTCGGAGAAGACTCATTTCATCAGAAGTCAGTTGGAACTTGGATAAGAAGGCATCAGCAACTTGTGCTCTTATTTCTAACCTTTGACTATAGTAACAATAAAAAGAAAAAATAAAAATCAAGCACGCTATGCATTTGCATAGCTCTAAAACAACCTACCTCTCTGACATAATTTTAAAACAAACGTGAAAGATTCCCAACATCTTCAAAAACCTCATTTCTGCCTCAAACACTGGAAACTAATCAGGGATGTTAGGTGATAAAACTAGCTGATACTGTTCTATCTCAGATACTTGAACACAGTAAAAGGAGTTAATGATCACACAAAAGAAGAAATAAGTTCACAAACGGTCCCCACATTACAAATTCTCAGCCACTTAACATGTACTTGAATAGTTTACCTTGTAATAACAAGCTTATCTTACAGGAGAGAAATATGATCATTTTCAACTAATTTCTTCTCAGTCACTAAAAAATACTAACCCTTTGAAGTCTTCACATGAAGTACACAACAACCAAAAATCAGATCTATTGTTATTCTTTATTTTACATTAGAAACACAAGTCAGGAACTCATTTACTAATTCCTCATAAATCCATAAAGTCACTTCTCCACTTCGCCTTCCCCAAATTTTCTGCATATTATGGTAATAAAAAAGTGTTTTGAAGTATATCTGCATGCAGCCTATTTAGGCTAGCTGACAACTAGGAAAAGGCACGCTCTAGCCTGGAACACAATCTGCAAGGACCTGAAGGACTGAAAAGGCTCACCATCTAGAGGCAAGTTAGAAATATACACTACCTAAGTAGAAACTGAACATTCCTGGCTCCTAGATCTTACATGTGAAGATATATAAATACAATTGTAAGTGTTTCACTAGTATTCACAGAGCAGCAATAGTCTACAGTCTAACAATATTCAAATAAGAGTGAACAAAGATAAATACTAACATTACTTGTATACACAGTACAATGTGTCTGCCATCTTTGTTTGTACTCTTGGACTGTGAGATTTTAAATTCACAAAATCAAATTCTGCTGCTGAATAGTACAGAAAGGAAGAAAGGAAAAGTCCTCCGGGTGGCAGTGATGTTCTGTTTATCTCAAATGATAACATAAATCACTTAATTAAATCTACAGAGA
Organism: Equus przewalskii; assembly: GCF_037783145.1. Lineage (NCBI taxonomy): Eukaryota > Metazoa > Chordata > Mammalia > Perissodactyla > Equidae > Equus > Equus przewalskii. The sequence continues at coordinate 18,015,213 of NC_091846.1, read as the reverse complement.
TTCAAATGGCATATGTCCTTAATCATCTTATTACTGATAATGACGTTAATCTTAACAGGTTTTGTTCTATACTCTTAGAGTACACTCCAATCATCATCATACAGTACTTAAATTATAAAACTTCATAAAATTCCTTGAGACTATACAAATAAAACCTTTTTGGTGCTTCTGTTGGATCTATCTTTAGAGTCAATTTACTAGGCACAGAGGAAAATTAATCCATTTAGTTTATAGCCTCATTTTGTTTTAACCAAATCTAGTATTACCCATCTTGCTCTTACCCCTTAATCATTAAAATTCATTCCAAATAATATGGTTGACTGTATCTAAAGACAGATGAATGAAATAAAGACTTCGAATCACAGGCTCTAAATCTACAAAAGATTTAGTCCAAAAATATGTTTAACATAGGCACACTGCTAAAGCAAGGGTTTGCTATCTCAAGATGACAACTTTTAAATTAGTGACAGAATAAATTCTAACCTATTTCTAAAATCATATTACTTTTTCGTTTCACCATATATATTCTCTCCAGGTAAAATTTCACAACCATTCTGGCAGTAAGTTACTGTTAGATGGTTCAATGATTTGGTTTGGTTTGTGCAACTGAGTAATATTAGTGGGGACCTACCATGTGTAAAGGCCCTAAGCCAGAGTCTGGTGTGACAAAAGCTAAATATGATGCAGAGCTTGCCCTCACCTCACATCACAAGTGAAATATGGTATCTTTTGGAGGGTTTTTAATATCTAAATAAAAGTTATAGGAAATAAATGTTAACATAAAATGTATAAATGATGATTATAAATTACAACTTCTGGAGAATTTGAGATGTGTTCATGTAATCACTGACTATCAACTAAATATTAAGGGGAAATGCTAAGCTGCATTTCTGTGAAGACAATTCCACATCACACGCTACCTGGTAGAGCATCAGTTGTCACAATGACTGACCTCTTCCTAACCCAGCTGGAAAAATATTTCTGTCTTTTACACAGTTGTCTGAATATGAATATCACGTTATCCAAATAAGCCCACAGAATTTCTATTTCTAAAGCCAACTGCTTATTTAACAAAGTTTCTTCTTAAAAAGAAAAGGTAATATTTAAAAATGGAGAAACAACACTCTGTCTCCCAGTAATCTGTTATCATAATTTCTGCTATGTAATTTTCCTAAAATACATTCACACAAATGTTCACTCGGCACATCCTATCTATAGCTCTTGGGATACTAGGATGTCACAAATTTTCACCACCCAAAGCATACCAGTCCAACTCACTCTCATGGGCTTACTAAAATAACGAACATACCCTTGCTTAAATAGTTTTGAGAATATATGAACAGAAGCACAGTGTTCTAATACTGCCTCCTGTAAAGTCCTATATATATTACCAGCTCCAATACAATGCTTATTTTTCAGTTTTATTTTCTCTTCCTCTCCTGACATTAGAATAGTTGCATTCCATATTCATTCACTCAAAAACTATTTAATCTACAATGGGTAGGCACTGGAGATACAAAAAGAGAATAAGAAATTGTCATGGTTCTCAAGGAGCACACAGTGTAGTAGGAAAAGAGACAATCAAACCAACAATTAATTATAAGAGACTGTAATTCACACTATAATACATGAATCCATATTGTACCCACCTTCATTCACACATTTACTCAGTCAACAAATATTAGTAAACCTATCTGTAAACTACTACAAGAAGAGTTTATATCGTTAACTCTTTATTATACCAGAGAGGAGTAATCATAGCTAAAAAATAAGACACAATAATTATGAAAAAAAATTACTGAAAATCTGAAAACATCTAAATTTTAAAAAGCAATCATTTTTCAATTTCACAGCAGACAATAAACACCACATCACCACCTCCAAAGAGGGAATAATCTCTCAATCCCAATATCAAGCGTAATGTTACTAAAGTATTGCTTTATGTTTATTTTACTCTTGGATAATAGTTTAAAACCTTATATGTGACATCAATTTTGAATCATGTTTTTTATTACTTTCTTTTAACTTTGATTTGGAGTTATCTATAATTTTATTTCTACTTAATCTCCAAATTAATGAAGAAGTGATTATATAAAGGAAAACTTACCTTTCAGCTTGAAGCTTAGTGGTTTTTACTATTAAATCTTGAGTCTGTTCTTTTGCTGCCTAAAATTATAAACATATCTCATATCAATACATTTCAATTGGATTATATTTCAGAAAACTAATATTACTACTTACTGGAGTTCAGACTTACAGCGAATGAGATCACACTCCAGAACTCGAAAGTTTAAAAAAGGCCCAAGTAATTGAAACAGATGTTTCGAGGCTCATACAATACCTTTCCTAAGAGAAACTCACTCAGAGTTCTCAATACACACATAATGCTAAGGCTTACAAGAAGCGAAAAGGTATCAGGATGCTGACTAAGAAATTTAACAGTTCATGATGGTTTTTAGTGAAATAGAGCCCTGGAAGAGCAAGTTAAGGATGAAGAGCATGACTTCAGTTACGCATATGTGAGTTGAGATACCATGAGACCTCTAAATGGAGCTGTAAGTTAAGTCACTGAAATGCTGAGTTGGAACTTGAAAGAAATGGCCAAAGACGGAGATGAAAATTTGAGAGTTGGAATATACAAACGACCCCTCATATATGGTTTTGGTGAAGATTAGAGATAGCCCTATCTGAAGGACACAGGGCTGTTCCTGACCAAGTTTCATACTAAGCAATCCTCCCTCCTTCCTTAAAGCCAGAACTGGAAGGATCAGGGGTGAAAACATGATGAAAAGGTATTCTATCCAAATATTAGGCAAATATTTACAAAGCGTATTGAAACAAAAGACAAATGTAGCCAATCAGTTTCTCTCTCAAAGACCCGAACATAAGGCAGTTAACAATGAGACAAGAAACAGTGGGCGTGAGGCAGAGATAAGGTATTCACGCCTTGAAGGGACATTAGGCAAGTCAGAATTACGTAAAAATAAAGCCACTAGTAAGCAGAAATTATAAAGTAGACAAAAACACATACAGTGGAGGGTCAGTCTGTTAAAGAGAGAATACCACAATAAACACATGAAGATACTGAGTCATTTTCATGCTGGAACACTATAATAAAGAGCCAAGCTTCTGCTGCTAATGTTTCTTTCTAGAGCTGCTAATGTTTCCAGAAGCACAAGTCCTGGGTTCTTAGAGGCCTAATCTTCTGACAAATTCTCAGATTGTCAGTGAAGTGTTCTGTCTTACTGCTTCACGCACATCCCGTCAATAACAGGGCCCCATCCCCGTCTCTACTGAAGCTATGAAGCTCTTTTGAGCCTGTGTTCCTTGCAACCAAATTACATGTCTAGCAAATAGTAGATATTTTTAAGAAAACAGATTTGAACCTAGATAATTCAGCAGATCACTAACTTTTAAGGAATGGAGCTGAACATGACAGCTCCCATGGTACTCTTCTAAAATTTTTACTCTTTAAATCCAGTAATTTCCTCTTTAAACCCAAACATTTCTTCAGATGCTTATCTTTCCTAAAGTCATTTTGTTTTAAAGATCCACTTCCAGCCTTATTTTTGCCTTGTACAATTTTTTTAAATATAGTATTTCCTCAATTCTAAAAGATATTTACATTTTAAAATCTGTGAAAAAAGAATGCTTCACAAAAGCAATATCAAAAAACGCTTACTAGCTTCTTTTTACTCTGTCATTATTAAGGGTATATCTTACAAATAACATCTACTAATCACTGAAATATGATACTTGAGTACAATGTTACACAATTAAGAATTTCTGTGGATTTCCTGACTATTCATTTATAAATTGTGATAAGGATTCTGAAATAAAGTCTAATAAGATTATTATCCTAAAACAATTTCCAGTCAATTTATCTTAAATGTTAAGGATGATTATTTCTCATTAAATAATAAAAACATACTTCTAAATGTAATTTATTCAAGCAAAACCACAGTCAAAGGGATAAACAATAGCATATAAAAATTGCCAATTAAATTTCTAAATATATCTCATAATAATAACTTCTAAATTGTCCCAAATGCAAAGTATTTTAGAAAAAATAAACTTCTTAAATTAGTCCTTATAATAGTCTATAATAAAGGGGGGGAGCATTCCAAGAAATACTTTTCTTTATGAATGAACAAATTGAAAACATTATTCCAGAGTTGACAGGAGTGGGTACTATTAGATTGCAATTACCTATATTCAAATAAATTAGTGCCAGTGGATGAACAAACCTTTCAAAATCATGGATCTAATCCATACTAATCTAAGAATCAAAATTGAAGATAAACAACAGGTAGCATAAAATACTTTTAAATATTCTAAAAAGCTAGGAGGGAATCTTTTGCAAGTGATGAAAATGTTCTATATTTGGATTATGGTGGTTGTTTCATAGGTGTATAAAACTGTCAAAATGTATTGACCGTATACTTCCACTGGATGCAGTTTATTGTTGTACATAAATTATTCCTCAATAAAGTTGATTGGAAAAGAAAAACAGCCCTGTCATTACAGGAAAAAAGCAGGATTGAGGGGTGCAAAGAAAATACAACAGACAAAATAGATGACATTTTTTATTTCCTACCAACTGTTTTGAAAATAGCAAGAAGAGCAAAAATACTTTGATCTTTTTACATTTAAAAACAGGTATGATAGAAAAATAAAAATATAATTAAGGATAAGAATTATACAATAAGAGGTAGTACCATCTTAAGAACAGAGGAAATTGAGTAATCCCAAATAACACAAAATGTAAAATTAGTATTACAAAATAAATACAAGAGAATAATATAGAAAACTTCATAGACTATTGTTTGAGAAAAGGTATTAAATCATAAAAGCTGGAAGATGAGAAAAATAAAGTTAAAGAAAAAGAACAGTCAAAATCCTAAAAATAACAAATGTTGGAGAGGGTGTGGAGAGAAGGGAACACTCACACACTGCTGGTAGGAATGCAAACTGGTGCAGCCACTATGGAAAACAGTATGGAGATTCCTCAAAAAGCTAAAAATAGAACTACCATATGACCCAGCTATCCCACTTCTGGGTATCTACCCAAACAATTTGAAGTCAACGATCCAAAGTAACATATGCACCCCTATGTTCATTGCAGCACTATTCACAATAGCCAAGACATGGAGACAATCCAAGTGCCCATTGACTGATGATTGGATAAAGAAGATGTGGTTTATATATACAATGGAATACTACTCAGCCAGAAAAAAAGACAAATTCATCCCATTTGCAATAACACAGAAGGACCTAGAGGGAATTATGCTAAGCGAAATAAGCCAGACTGAGAAAGACAAACACCAGATGATTTCACTCATATATGGAATACAACCAAACACATGGACAAACAAAACAAATCAGTGATTACCAGGGGAAGGGGGTGAGGGGGCAGTGGTGGTGAAGAGGAGCACTTATGTGGTGATAGTCAAGAAATAATGTACAACTGAAATCTCACATTGATGTAAACTATTATGAACTCAGTAAAAAAAAAAAAGTGTTCTCAAAAAAAAATAGTTAAAATCAATTACTTAGCAACAAAAGTAACATGCAAAAAATGTGAAAGGACAATATTAGTAAAGATTATACAATTATTTAAGAATTGTATAATTAACAAAGATCTAAAGATTGGAAAATAAGTAGGCCAGTAATATTTTATATACTAGTAAGAATATAAAAATTTACACAAGATAGGAAAATTAAAATTTTAGAGAAACAGGAAATTGATCAGCTCTGCAGTAAGATCATGCAAGTAGACTACAATTAATTTGTGGAATATGCATAGATTAATGATTCTCCTAGTCAACAGTTCCAGGAGAACCTTAGAGGTAAAAGTTTGGAATAAATTGTGAAGCAGGAGACATAAGCATTATTGACTTTTAGGAGGAAGCTATTCTATTCACTATTCCAATTACATGACTGAGGGTAATTAGGTTAAGTGCTAACTCTGCAGCCAAACTAGAGGTTTTAGAAAGGCTTTAATAAACAGATGTGAAATTACAATATTTTCCTGAGATTTTTTTTTTAGGCTGAGTATGAATCACAATTAAGCTGGGTTTTTACCAGGCATAGCTTTAGATTGGACTTATTCCTAAGCCTTTATACTAAGGAATTCATTTCTGCTGGACTTAAGAGATTATCACAGTATTAAAAGGTTTATCAAAATTCTACACAGTTAGCTCTTCAATCTGGCTAGATCAAACAATAAAGGCTTCTGGAGTTAACTGAACAATATTAGTAAACCATCACCCAAAGAAACACAGACATTAATAGTTAAAAAAATAAGAAGCAGAGAGTGACATCAGCATCATGATGGAGTGAGCTTTTCCCTTAGTCTCTCGCTGATAAAACAAAAAGGACACTCATAAACCAACAGAGCACATTCATACAACACAACAGACACCTGAGAGACCCACACAGCTATACATCTGAAGGTGGAGGTGCTGGACCCACCCGGGAGGCAGTGGAAGGAGGTAAGGGAGCTCTGGCCCCTGCCCCCAATGGCAATGACCTAGGGTGTGGGACTCTGTGCAGCAGGTGGCACGTGATTCTGAGAGGAGAACGGGGAAAGGGCAGCCCTCCATGGGAACACCTTCGCTCTTGAAGCTGACTCCCAGCCTGTGGGAACACTCAACACCAAGGAGGCTAAGCAATCGCAGGGGCATCTTCACCAAGCCGAGCAGCCCAGTAGAGCAGACAGTAAGGGCAGAGTGGGAGTGCCCCTGGGATCATGCCCACAAAAGAAAGCACCCCTCAAGCCCCCTCCCACCTGATGCTCCAGCTCAGCCAATCGCCTAGAGCAGGGGACTCCCACTAGAGTAACTGTGCACCTACATGTGTAAAGCAGCGATGGCCAGCAGGCAAACACAGACAGGCCCTGATCAGCACAGCTTCCAAAGGACAGGCACAGCTGCCAGGGATTGTGGCAGGCTCAGAATACACAGCTCATGTCCCTCCTAGTGGCAACAGGTAGAATCTGTGACCAGATACTACCACTATGCAATGGCACAAGTTAATCCCATCAAATAACATGAAAAGGTATATTAACACTCCAGACCAGAAGGAAAATGATAAGTACGCAGAAATCAATCCGGAAGTCACAGAAGTTTACAATCTAAATGACACAGAATGAAAAATAGTTGTCATAAAGAAACTCAACAAGTTACAAGAAAACTGATGATGATGGTTCAATGAAATCAGGAATAAATTAACGAACAGAGGGAATGCATCACAAAAGAAGTTGAAACTATTAAAAGAACCCAATCAGAAATGTTGCAGTTGGAAATCACAATGGATGAGATAAAGAAAAATCTGGAATCTATAAGTAAGAGAGCTGATATCACAGAGAACAAAATTAGTAATTTAGAGGAGAGAAATATAGAAATGCTTCAGATGGAGGAGGAGAGAGAACTAAGATTAGAAAGAAATGAAGAAATTCTCTGAGAAATAGCTGACTCAATTAATAAATGCAACGTAAGGATTATAGGTATTCCAGAGGGAGAAAGGAGTGGAGAGATTGTTTAAAGAAATAATAGCTAAGAACGTCCCAAACCTGGAGAAAGTGCTGGAATTACACGTAAATGAAGCCAATAAAACACCTAATTACATCAATGTAAAAAGACCTTCTCCAAGGCATATATTAGTAAAACTGGCAAAAGACAACGACAAAGAAATAAGACTAAGGGCAGCAAGGCAGAAGAAAATAACTTACAAAGGAGCCCTATCAGACTTTCAGTGGATTTCTCATCAGAAACCTTACAATCTAGGAGAGTAGAATGACAGACTTAAAATTCTGAAAGACAAAAACTTTCAGCCAAGAATACTCTATGCAGTGAAAATATCCTTCAGATATCGAGGAGAAATAAAAACTTTCCCAGGTAAACAAAAGCTGAGGTAGTTCATTGCCAGAAGACACCCCCTACAAGAAATGATCAGGAAGGGCCTCATTGAACAAGGAGATGAAAAGACAGACAAAATCAAAAAATCACAGCTCTCTATCAGAACAGGTTAGCAAACACTTATATTATAACATTAAAGATAAAGGGAGGGAAAAACATCAAAAATAACTATAATCACTTCATTTTAATCACAAATACAACACAAAACAGAATAATCTGGGGCCAGCCTAGTGGCACAGCAGTTAAGTTCACACGTTCCGCTTTGGTGGCTTGGGGTTCACCAGTTCAGATGCTGGGTGCAGACCTACGCACCACTTGGCAAGCCATGCTGTAGCAGGCGTCCCATATATAAAGTAGAGGAAGATGGGCACAGATGTTAGCTCAGAGCCAGTCTTCCTCAGCAAAAAGAGGAGGATTGGCAGCAGATGTTACCTCAGGGCTAATCTTCCTCAAAAAAAAAAAACAAAAACAGAATAAGTTGTGACAACAATAACTTACAGAAGAGGCACAGGATGGAACCTGCTTAGACTAAGGAAATAAGAGGCTACCAGAAAATGGATTATCTCATCTATGAGATCTTTTATACATACCTTATGGTAACTACTAAAAAAAATCAGAACAGAGACACAAATGATAAATAAAGAGAAAACTGAGAAAACCATCATAGAGAACCACCAAACTGAATTGGCAGTCTGAAATACATGGAACGAGAAACAAGAGAAATACAGAACAACTGGAAAATAAGTGATAAAACGACAATATTAAGTCCTTGTATATCAATAACCACTCTAAACATAAATGGATTGAATCCGCCAATCAAAAGACACAGAGTGGCTGGATGGATTAAGAAACAAGACCCAACAACATGCTGCCTCCAGGAAACACATCTCTCCTCTAAAGACAAACACAGGCTCAGAGTGAAGGCATACAAGATGATACTCCAAGCAAATGGCAAACAAGAGTGAAAGCAGACAATTATCTTTTGCCATACACAAAAGTCAACTCAAAATGGATTAAAGACTTGAAGTTAAGATGTGAAACCATAAAACTCCTAGAAGAGAATATAGGCAGTACACTCTTTGACATCGGTCTTAGAAACATCTTTTTGAATACCATGTCTACTCAGGCAAGGGAAACAAAAGAAAAACAAACATGTGGGACTACATCAGACTAAAGAGCTTCTGCAAAGCAAAGGAAACCAGGACAAAATGAAAAGACAACTCACCAACTGGGAGAAAGTATTTACAAATCGTATACCCAAGTGGTTAATCTCCAAAATATATAAAGAACTCACACAACTCAACAACAAAAAAACAAACAACTTGATCAAAAAAATGGGGGGGGGGCCAGCCCAGTGGTGTAGTGGTTAAGTTTGCACACTCCACTTCGGTGGCCCAGGGTTCGCTGGTTAAGATCCAGGGCATGGACCTACACCACACATCAAACCATGCTGTAGCAGCATCCCACATACAAAACGGAGGAAGACCGGCACAGATGTTAGCTTGGCAACAATCTTCCTCAAGCAAAAACAGGAAGACTGGCAACAGCTGTTAGCTCAGGGCCAATCTTCCCCACCAAAAAACAAAGAAAAGAAAAATGGGCAGAGGATCTGAACAGACATTTTTCCAAAGAAGAGATACAGATGGCCAACAGACACATGAAAAGAAGTTCAACATCACTAATGACAAGGGAAATGCAAATCAAACTCCAATGAGGTATCACATTACTCTTGTTAGAATGGCTATAATTACCAAGACAAAAAACAAATGTTGGAGAGGATGCGGAGAAAAGGGAATACTCATACACTACTGGCGGGAATGCAAACTGGTACAGCCACTATGAAAATAGTAAGGATATTTCTCAAAAAATTAGAATAGAAATACCATATGACTCAGCTATCCCACTACTGGGTATTTATCTAAAGAACATGAAATCAACAATACGAAGAGCCTTATGCACCCCTATGTTCACTGCAGCATTATCCACAATAGCCAAGATGGCAGCAATCCAAGTGCCCAACAATTGACAAACAGATAAAGAAGATGTGGTATATATATACAATGGAATACTAGTCAGTCATTAAAAAAGACAAAATCAGGGTCAGCCCAGTGGCCCAGCAGTTAAGTTCACATGTTCTGCTTCGGTGGCCTGGGGTTTGCCAGTTTGGATCCTGGGTGCGGACCTACACACCATTTGTCAAGCCATGCTGTGGCAGGTGTCCCACATATAAAGTAGAGGAAGATGGGCAAGGATGTTACTTCAGGGCCAGTCTTCCTCAGCAAAAAGAGGAGGATTGGCGGCAGCAGTTAGCTCAGGGCTAATCTTCCTCAAAAAAAAAGAAAAAATCGGCCCATTTGCAACAACACTGATGGACCTTGAGGGTATTATGCTAAGTGAAATAAGCCAGACAAAGAGAAACACTGTATCATTTCACTCACACATGAAAGATAAACAAACAGGTGGACAAATGGAAAACATTAGTGGTTACCAAAGGGGAAGGGGGTTGGGCATAAGAAGTAAAGGGGCACGTATACATGGTAACTAACAAATAAAGTATAAGTGAAATTTCACAATGTTATAAACTATATGACCTCAATAAAATAAATTTAAAAAATAAGCATACTATTTATATTCAAACTTCCCACAGGGCATGATTTATTAGATATCCATACACTTTGTAGACCTAACAATTTTTGAAAGCTTACTTTGTACCAGGAACTATGCTAAAATCCAGCCATTATATGGTACCTGTAGGCGACTTGTCATATCTTGACAACAGTTGCTCATTGCTTGAACATCTTCATTTATGCTTTCAAGTTCCTGAAAAGGAGAAAGAAACATCAAACATTATATATATCAAATAAATTTCTCTTCTGTTAGCCAAAACCTTATTTTCATCCCATGATTTTTTTTTTGCCAAAGCATGACAAAAGATCCCATATTTAAGACTGGAAATGATTAAAAAGAATAACATCTAGTGTTAGAAAAGACGTAAAGAAACTAATATATTCTTTTTAGAGGGTGTAATAGGAAATGGCAAATTGATTAATAATATTAATACTTCTTTATTCAAAAATTCTAATACTAAGAATTTATTCTAAAATATTTAAACAGATGAGTTTGCAACAGTATATACACAAGGATGAATAACACAGAGCTGCCTAAAACAAACGGAAAATGTGAAACATTTCCAACCACACAATGGAAATCTGTGCATACATTAAGGATGATGTGTGTGCCTATATGCATGTGTGGGTGTGTACACATATGTTTATTCACATGGAAAGATGTCTATTGTAAGGTAAAAAAAAGTGTTATAAAACAATACATATAACATCCCCATTTTTTAGAAAAATACATATATATGTGCTAGGATCATAAGTAATTGTTCTTTCTATTTCTGATCTTACCAAACTTTTATATAATGATTTGCAGCTTTTAATTAATAAAAACAAGGAAATTTGAAAACTCAATAAACTAACAATAGTGCCTCTTCCTATCTTGCTGAAAGTCACCACATGTTAGATCATGTCAAAAATCCAATAATTTTCTCAGTAACACTCTCTCCCTATGTATTTTCACCTCCAGTCCCTTCCACATAAGTATGAATTTAACTGGTCATTAAGTCCTATCATTTATACCCCTAATATATACATCTTCTCCATTTCTTTTTTACTACCCAAACAGCTACTACTTTAGTTCAGGTCAATTGCTCTCTCTTCCATGGAGTGATAAAATAAGGTCTTCTAGAGGTCTCCCAGGCTCTACACTCTTTACAAAACCATTCTCTAGACTTCACTGAACCAATCTCTTATACGAAAATACAGTATCACAAAATCACTTTTAGCTTCCAATGGCACTATTATCTTCTTTTTCCCAATTCACTTCGTGTCACACAACAGAAAGATATGCGAGGAAGGAAAGTTTCCGTGGTACACAGGGTCTTACTGTAATCCCGTTCAACACAATGCCCAGACCTTCAGAGAAACATGACAGCTTTATGAAGGGATGGCCCATCACAGGGCAAGAGATAAGAAAGCAGTTAAGCAGAGCTATAACAAAATGTGAGTATGAACCAGAGCTGGAAATCACAGATAAGAATATGAGCATAAATCTTAGTTCTAAAATAAAGATTTTTTCCCTTCTGTTTATAAAGTACTTTGAATTATAAAAATCATAGCACCAGATATTTTCAAATGTTACTCTCTATATTTTACTATAAATATGATGTAAATCAAATTATTAAACTAAGTCCTAAACTGCTTTGAGGTGAACAGTAAAAGCACCATGATTTCAATATATCAATTAATATCCACAATAGCAGATACATAAAACTAACTAATATCATCATTCCCTTAAATTTCACAGTATAATCTAGTAAGAAGAGCACTATGACATTATCAGCCAGCCTGGTCAAGAATAACTACTCCTAATACTTACTTTACTATCATAATACAGTAAATGGATTTGATTTGTAAAATAACAGAAATTACACCCCTTAATATATGACTTAAATGCAGAGATTTATTAAATTGTAATTCAAGGGCCTTTAATTTAAAGTCTTCATTTGAACTTAGGGTAACTGTCTTCTTTTTTTCCCCAATTAAATAAAATTCTAGACTGTGAAATATAACTGGAGTATAATAAAACTTTTTAAAAACTTTTTATTATGGAAAATTTTCAGAAGCTGAGATAACAGGAACGCCTATGTACAGATCACCTGGCTTCAACAATTATAAACTCGTGACCACTCTTGTTCCATCTCTCTCACTGCCTGCTTTCTACCTTTCTCCCCATCCACTTTTTGAAAGAAGGGAGCTCCCTTCCCCCATCTGACAAACTGAATTATTCTGAATTTCAGATATTATATCATTTCACTCATAAACATATCAGTATCCACCTCTAAGAGAACTCCAAAAAAACCCCATAATGCCATTATATGCATCTAAACATTTAACAACCATCTCTTAATACCAAATATTTAGTCAGTGTTCAAATGTCCCCAATTGTCTCATTTTTTTAATAACTTGTTCAAATCAGGAATCAAATATGATTCACAAATAGTAATTGGTTGATATTTCTCTTCTTTTTTTAATCTATAGATTCTTACTCCTATTTCTTTTTCTTTTTCTAATAATTTACTTGTTAAAGAAACCAGTTCATTTGCCAGTACAGTTCTCAATATTCCAGATTTTGCTGACTGCATCTTCACAGTGTTAACATACTCCTCTGTCCCCAGGACTTCCTATAAACTGGCAGTTGGATCTAAAAGCTTGATTATACTCTGATTCAAATTTCTCGCAAGAATTCTTCATAGGTGGTGTTGTATACCTAATTAAAAGTCACATATATGGTTGTTCCTCTTTTTGTGAGCTTAGCAGCTAGTGAAGGCCAATGGCTAGATCAGTGGTTTTCAATCAGGCAATATTGCCCCCTAAGGGGGTATTTGGCAATGTCTGGAGACATTTTTGGTTGGAACAACTAGGGAAAAAGTGGGGCTATTGGCATCTAGTGGGAAGAGGCTAGGGGTGCTGCTAAACATTCCACACTGCAGAAGACAGTCCCATCAATTATCTGGCCCAAAATGTCAACACTGCCAAGGTTGAAAAACCTTGAGCTAGATCCATAAATTCAAGAGTGGCTGCAGAATCTTCTATCATTTCTTCTTCCTTTATGAGATGGAATATTCCTCTAAGGAAAAGTCTCCCCTCAACAACTGTATGTAGTTGGTACAACACACAGGATAAATGCTTGACTCTTTCCTTTTATTTAGCAGTTCTCAAAGTAACAAGTTGGTTCCCTTATATCCACCAAAGATAACTAATGAAGGTTCTGTTGGTTTTTAGTATCATTATGTCTTCATGACTTAAACATTTTTGATGTGTTTCAGTCCACTGAGTTATTCTTATTGATGCTCAAACCGTCCTATCTTTGGCCAGTAGAAGCCTCTTGAAGTTAGCTCCAGTCTTTGTGATACTTTCCCAACAATCTTAGCTAGCTTGCTTGCTTTCTGGTCCTGATAAGATTGTTCCTTTCAGTGGGAAACGGTGGTGTTTGGAGATCACAATCTGGATGTGCTCATTGCTACTAACTTTCCTGTTTTTATGAATACTACTAAACTTTTCTTTCAATCTTTAAGATTATTAGCCTTCAGTCAATGAAATCCTACTAAACTGGGTTAAAAATAATCTGTTTTTATTAAGGACTCATTGAAACCACGTATAACTCAATACAACTCACACAGAAATATTAACATAGTTAACAATATATTACACAATAAATAAAATATAGCATAAAAAATAAAATTCATTTTTACCCTATGGTGAGTAGACTGCTCACTCAAGTATGATGAATCATTATTTGCGTATTGAAGTATTGATCTTAACTAATCTGAAAATTTCATAATTTAGCATGCAGCAAAGTAACTCAATCTTAATTTCCAGTGGAGAAGTGGTTATCCAACAGAGGTTTATTCAATGAGGGAATATGTCTACTGGAAAAACATTCAGAGAAATGTTTTTTTGTTTTGTTTAAAAAAGCTAAAATTCCTAAGAGAATATCCTAGAACAAATGTTATAACTTTCTAAGAAGCCACATCATTGGAGGTCACAGACACAGAAATCACACTAATCTACAAAAGACCTAGATGCTTCTGGAGAAGTAGTTACATTTTCTATTTGAACATGGTACATGAACAGCAAATATGTCAACCTAATCCATAAAAACACTTCGCACAGAGCCAGGTAGATAGTAAATTCTCAACAAATACCAAATGAAGAGAGTTTACATACTTCCTTCACTTCCTTGAAAATGCTTACAAATTCTTCATTGATGGCTAAACTTCTGCGTTCAATATCTCCACGTAAATTTCTTCGAGTCCGCAAACTATTTTCAACAAAAAAGCTTGAAAGTGCCTTGAGAGCTTCCAACATCTCCTACAGAAGTGATAATAGAAGAAAATTATTGGACCAACTTTCAAATGTTTTCCTACTCTCAAGTCAAAACTTAAACCATTTTCAAATAATTTGTTTCCATTAAACAATTCAAAAAATACTGGATGACCTTCACATTACTGAACAGTAACCTTATTTCTGGAACACAATAAGGACATACTTACTCGCGTATTGTGGCATATATACAAGGTTATTCACTGTGGAATTTTTTGGAATTGCAAAGATTGGAAATAACCTTAATGTTCATCTAAAGAAGACTGGTTAAAGGAATTATGATACATCTATTTTCAAAAGGTAGAAATTCTTTATGTACTTACACAAATCTTTATGTACTTACATACATGCAATATGTGAATCCATAAACTATCTTTGGAAGAATATATATAAGAAATAAGTACCACTGGTAGCCTCTGGGCCAGGAACTGAGTAACTGGGAGCAGAACTTAAAGGAACTTAGAGAGGAAGGCCTCTCTGAGATGACTTTTGAACAGAGGCCAGAGTGGTAGGAAAGAGGCACCCATGGGGGCAAAGCCTTCCACAGGCAGATGAAGCCATGAGTACCAAGCCCCTACAACAGCAGGCCAGTGTCACTAACACTGTGGGAAACTACTAAAGGTTTTAAGCAAAGGAGTAATGTAATATGCTTTATATGTTTAAAAGTTTATTGCAACTTTGTGAGGAGAATGGATGGTGGAAGGGACAAGAAAGGAAGCAGGTAGGAAGAAAGTAAAAGGAGCCAAGCAAGATTTGACAGTGGCTTAGACCAAGACCATAGCATTGCAGATGAAATGAAAAAAAGACATTTCAAAAAAATTTTTTTCAAGTTAGAGTCTCTAGGATTTGTTAATGGATTGGATGTGGGATGTGAAAAACACGACAGGACAAAAATTACTGCTACACTTCTTGCCTACATGGGTAAATGGGCTTTTCTTTAGTAACAGTAGGGGCAGGATCAGCTTGGAGAAAAATCAAAAGTTCTGGCCATGTTAAATTTTCATAATGTCCATCAGGTATCCATTTCGAGGTGTCCTATAGACAAGTGATGGTATAAATCTGGAGCTCAGGAGAGATGTCAGGCAGGGTTATAAATGTGAGAATCATCACGCTTTTTGCTATTTAAAACCATGAAAGCAAGAGGTTCTCCTACAGAGAATATGGATAGAGGAGACGGGGCAGAGGACCAAGCCCAGGATATCCAATAGTACCCTAACTCCTGCAAATATAAGTTCTTACATCTGAACTAACCAGTATTCTAACAGGCTTACCTGTCCATGTTTTGGTTACAATGTTATTCTGAAATATTGGATGTATTGATAAAAATAGTAAAGCTATTAAAACTCAATTTAATACTTAGAGCAAAAATACCTGTACAACTACAAATAATTATTATACCAAAAAGAAAAAAACCCACAAAATAAAGCTGTTTCTTTCGACTGCAGCCTTGAAATGTCCTAGTGCCTGGCTCAAAAAAAGTAGTCAGGAAATGGTGAATGAACAAAAATCACATAGACTTAGGTGCAAATAACTCCACCAGTTACTGGTTATATGACTTAACCTAGTTACATGCTCTCCATACCTCATTTTTCTCATGAGTAAAAAGGACATGATGTTAATTTATGAAAGCATCCAGTAGCTGCCTTAAAGAGATAATAAATGTCAATAATAGATACTTTAAACACTTAATAAACTGTATGATAAAATTAACACTTAATAAGAAACAGTAAGTGCCGGGCTCAGTACTTTCCCCGGATTCTCTCACTGAACCTTCACAACAATCCTGAGAAAGTTACTAGCAGTACTCCCAATTTAGAAATGATGAAACACAAGCTGACAGAAGTTAAGCGACTTACTTAAACCATAATGCAGCAATGTGGTGGTTTTATCTAATAAGTGGTGGCCCCAGAGCTTGTCTTTCTTAATCACTTTATTATGTTATTTTTTACAGACTGGAGTCAAATTCTCATTGACAGCTTATTTTCAGTTACCTACAAATTTATCTGTAAAGCTCTCACTTCTACATACTTTTTCTTTATGCTACACTGGCATGACCGATTTACCCAGCGACTCGGTGATGGAGAAGAGAGAACCGGCTACGACGGGCGCTGGAAAGTGCAATCTAAGTTTCAGGAGGTACTTGGGAGAGCATGTGGACAGTTTACCTTCTAAAGCCCACAAATCATACGCAGTGCTTAGCAAACAACAGAAACTAGTAGATACTATTCCATCTGAGCCAAAAGCAGGCAGTATTCTTTTGCGCTGCCAATTATTTTAGCCGCTGGCACTTGTCAAAGGAAATGCTCAACTATGCCTCGCCCTGTTCTCCTGTCCTCCTAACCCCCGATTCGCGTTGCCTTATCTGGTAATTTGCTCCTTTCCATCTGTTTCTTGCTCCTTGCATCTGCCCCGTGCTCACCTCTCCTCTCCTCTCTGCCTGCTCAGACCCTTGAATGCCTCCGGGATGGGGCGATGCCACCATCTGCCTCCGGGATCCAGAGTTTTTGAGGAACCTTTTGAAACAGGGGTAACACCCAGAAAACCTCCTCGCTTTCCCAAGGGCCCCTCGGCCTCCCCTTCTCACCCGCCCCGCGCCGGCAGAGCAGTGGATCCCGCGAGCCTGGGGTGCCCTGCGCGGCGGGGACGAGGGATACGGTGGTGGGTCCGGCACAGACCGCCCTGGGCCGTGCTCGGCCCCGCCAGCCCCGATTACCTTGTCGTTGTCCAGCCGCGTCTCCAGGATCTTATGCAGCTTCCGCGACAGCGGGTTGCTGCTCTGCGCCGAGGTGCCACCTGCCCCATTGCTGAGGCCGTTGGCAGCCCCGGATGGGGGCACTGCGACTACTTCCCCGCTGCCCTCGGCCATGGCGCCGCCAGCCCCGCCCCCGGCTCCTCTGCGGCCACCTCAGCCCCAAGCTGGGACCCACGCCGGCAGCGCGCGTAGTGCGCATGTGCGCAGCGTGCCGCGCATGCGCCCTCGGAAGGCTCTGCCGGGACAGCCGTCCAGCCAGGCTCGCAGAAGCGCGAGGTGGGGGAGGAGTGAGGGGAGGAGTGAGGGGAGGAGGGGCAGGACCGCAGGGCCGGAGGAGACGACTGGTACGCGAATTCGCCAAGCGGTCCGAAATTGGAATCGGATTTCTAGTTTGGCGATTCAGATTTATGGGATTAAAAGGATTTCGGAATCCTGAATCTGTGAATGTTTGAGCTAAGCATAAAATACACCAAGACCTGTGCCTGGCATGTACGTTCAATAAAAGTTAATTCTAATTAAATTCACTTTAAGGGAATTGGGGGTTTTTTGTAAAGTATTCATTGAACGCCTATTATGCGCCAGGTACTGTGGTAGGCACTGGGGGACCTGTATTACCTGCCTCAGACAAAAGAGTTAATAAATGTTATCAGATTGTGGTGAGTGCTCATAAGGAAATGAAGTAGAGAGAGAGAGTGACGGAGGGAGGGACCTACTTTACCCAGGAAGGTCTGGGAAGGAGTTGACATCTAAACTGAGACTTGAAGGAGAATCTGAAACATGGGGTGAAATCATTGCCAGGTAGGAGAAAGACAAGAAGGAACGTGGCTGTTCCACAGAGTGGCCAAAGCCAGTGTCGCTGTAGAGCAAGGAAACGGAAGGAGTAACAAGATGAGAAGTAAAGTTCAGGAGGGTCTAGTGACAAACATCGTTATTTTTTTCTTTCTTTTCTCACTTTTTAAAATTTGGATCAGGATAAAATCTCTGAACCTCTTGTGAATTATTTTTCTGAAACATTAACCATTTAGCTTTTGTCCTTAATTTGCCTCATTTTGCGTGTATATATATATATGAAGAAAGTTCTGACAAAATCACTCATCTCTGTTCTAGTAAGTAAAGAAGAGAGGGGTCAACTAGCAAAAAGAAAAAGAAAAGGCCGAAAAAACACAATATCGAGGTAGGATTTCGACAAGAAATACACAGACCCTAGACAAAGCAGACTTTGAAGTATTACTGGGGAAACATCAAACTTAAGTAAATGAAAAGATATATTGTACTTCTTAACAGGAAGACTTAAGATTGTAAAGATACCGTTTATGTTTAATATATACATTCAAATTCAACGTGACCAAACTTAAAATATCAAGGTGTGCATAAGTGTGTACACCTAAATAAATTTCAACTGTGTGAAACAATAATGTAATGTCTTATGGAGCTTAAAAATATATACAATTAAAATAAATGGCAATGATAGGACACAAAGTGAGGAGGGTCACAAAAGATCACATAGTGTACAATTTCATTTATGTGAAATCTCCAGAATAGGTAAATCTATAGTGATAGAAAGTAGATTAGTGGTTCTTGGAGGAGGGGGTTTTGGAAGGAGAGAATTGGGAGTGGTAGCTCATGGGTACAAGTTTGTTTTGGGGATGATGAAAATGTTCTAAACCTAGATTGTGGTGATGGTTGTACCACTCTGTGAATGTACTAAAAACTTCTGAACTGTACACCTTAAATAGGTGAATGGTATGATATTTGAATTATATCTCAAAGCTGTTTCTAAAAAAGAATGAGGGGGGAGGTAAATACGCAAAGTTTTTAAGTGATAAAAATACTAATTTATATTAGATTTTTTAAAACTTTGTTGATATATAATTTACAGGTCATACACTCTCCACAGGGCTGTTTGAACGTCCTCATGACATGGCACTCACACTGCTAGGAATTTGCTATGGATGTAATGCAAATATGCCAAAGTATATGGACAAAGATATTCCTAACATCGCAGTTTGTAATACTAAAGAAACAGGAAGAAAGGAAGGAGGGAGGGAGGGCAGGAAAGAAGAAGGGCAGGAGGAAGGAAAGAACGGAGAAAGGGAGCAAAGGAGGAAGGAAGAGGCCCATTTGGAGAGGAACTGAGTCTCCTGCCAACAATCGGCACCCACTTGCCAGCCCTCTGAGTGAGCCAGCAGCCTGGATGTGGATCCTCCAGCACCGGTTAAGCTTTCAGATGCCGGCAGTCCTGCTAACATCTGATTGCAACCTCATGAGAAACCCTGAGACTGAACTGCCTAGCCAAGCCACTCTTGAATTTCTGACCTGCAGAAACTATGATGATTGTTCTTTTAAGATACTAAGTTTGGGGGTAATTTATGTAGCATTAGATAATTCGTATGCTTATGGCTGAGAACAGTGGTTCTTGACCTGGGACAATTGTCTCTATCAGGGACATTTAGCAATTTCTGGAGACATTTCTGATGTCCCAACTGAGGAGGGAGGGAGGAAGGAAGGAAGGAAGGAAGGAAGGAAGGAAGAGGGAGGGAGAGGAAGAGGGGAAAGAAGGAAGGAAGGAGGGAGGCAGGGAGGGAGGGAGGGAAAGGAAGGAAGGAAGGAAGGGAAGGAAGGAGGGAAAATGGAAACAACCAAAGTTCCATCTATAAAGGACTGAATAAATAAATTATGGTGCACTCACTCAGAAGAATACTATGCAACTGTCACCTGCTATGATGGAGATTTAAATACTAATGTGGGAAGAATTTCAAAATATAGTAAGTGAAAAAGATAAGGCGCATTATAGGGTGTATGGTGTGATCACTTGTGCATATGAAATAGAGAGATACATGTAAATTTAGCCTTTTTTTTTCCAGGATGGCATTCTTGTGGAAGGAAAGTTTCCACTTTTCACTTTGTACCTTTCCAAACGAATTAAGATTTTCTAATCTTACCTGTGTTACTGAACATATTAACAGAGGTTATTAAGATGGGATCATTATGGCCCACTTTTCTTTGTTTATTTGTACTTCCCTGAATTTGCAATTGTAAAAAAAGGAAACAAAATAATTTGAAATTATGGTTGTAACATATAATAAGTAATATGAAATAGTATGAAGATGAAAATTATTGTAAAATTTAAACATTTAAAGCCATTTGTATGTAAAAAATGTGAAAAACACTTTTTAATGTTTACCTAATTATCGTATATTTTATGAGGTTAACTATATGAGTTAAGTGCTTAAAATCAGTATTTTTCAACAGTTAGGTATTCAAGTAAGCCTCATCAGAGAACTATGTTATATAGAGAGGTGTATACTATTGAAGATAAAGGTTTTCTTTCAGTGAAAATGTCAAAGATATTTTTGCATATCGAGTTCCTTGATATACTAGAGCACTAAAAGAATTAAAAGACAGGTCCTGACCTAAATATTTTAATTTAATGGGAGAACAAATACATGCATGTAAAATAGTAAAGCATTTTTATATAACTACAGAAGAACCACGCTGTAGAGTAAAATATGGAGATTCTTCCCTTCAAAGCTGAGGTTGAAAGGAGGGCCTCTGGTTTTCGCCCACTTCTCTTCTTTTCTCCTTTACTTAAGCTTTCTTGCTCTTTGGCTTCTGAATAAGTGGCAGTCACATTAGATTGGCCACTGTGGCTTCATCAAAATATATGACATTTATTAAAGCCATGTCTGGTGAATTGCAGAATAGAATGGGATTTTCAGCCCTCTGCATTTTCCACTGTATTAGTAATAATAGATCCTATAATTTAGCATCCACATTTAGTGAGAATCAGGCTCAGTGCTAGATCCTCTTAATACACTGTTCTTGTCTTCATAACTACCTGCACCATAACGATCATTACCATCTTATTATATAATTAGTACCCTGTCATTGATGAGTAATCCAAGGCTAAGGAAATCTTTCCAAGGATATATGGCTAACCTCAGATCACACAGCTAGTTACCAGCTGAGTTGGCAGTTAGTTATCAAATTCTATTGCTACTTCCTCAGTTTTGGTTTTGAGTTGTGTACACCTCTCCCTTGGAACATAGGCCAAAACTTTTGCAAGTAAACTTTCAAATGTGCTCTGTTAGTATTTCCTTGACACAGTTCTTACTGCCTTCACGCTGACACCGGCATTGTTTATCTAAAACGGATTTTGTCATATCTCTTTTTTGCTTTAAAAACCATGATGGCAATCACTGAGTAAAATAAATTTTTAATATGGTTTACATAGGTTTTCATAATCAGATCTCAGATTATCACTCGTGTTACTTCTAGGCACTTGCTTGTGATTGCAACATGCAAGCCACCTGTGTTTTTTGGGCTGCAAACACATCGCAAACTTTTGTCTCCATACACTGACTCATAGAACCCACTCTTCCAGGAACATCTGTTCCTGTGAAACTAGTGAAATCCTGTTTATCCTTCTGGCTCCACTCAAGTATGATTTCTTCTCTCTACCTTCCCAAAGCTCCCCATCTGTCCTGGGGCAGAATTAATTGATCCCTCATGAAGTTCCATAGTACTTAATATATAACATCTATTATAACTTGTATCATATGTTCATTTTTAAAATTTATTTATGGATTTGTTGTTTCCCCACTAGACTCTAAGTGCCTGGATGAGGGAGACTATGTCACTCATCTTTGCCTTCCTAGATTCCATCACAATATCTTATGCAATATATGTACTTACTAAAGGCTTCCGGAGTGAAAAGTTTTGAAATGAAGTTTTATGGCTTTATAAGTTAGAGTTCTTAATTGCAATTAATAGGAGCTGACTATGGACAATTTAAATAGAAACTTATTTAACAAAAGGACATTGGGTAAGTCTCAGAATCAAAAGGAAGGATGAAGAACCACACTCAGAAGAGAGGCAGTAACCAAAGGAGGCTGGGCACAGAAACCATCATCAAAATCTCTCCACAGCACAGCTCATCGTGGGCCCCACTGTCATGACTGCTGAAGCCTGGGACTGACAGGTGGCTCCACCCACACTCTTGACCGTAGACATAGGATGACTCCACGGCAGGACTGCCAGTGATGTCTCAGGAGACTATGTTGCTTAAAACTTTACCACCTCCTGAAGAGTTCTCCACTGTCTATGCTTTTTGTGTCACTTTCTCTTTATTCAAATTCTAAGGCAGATGCTTCTCATTGGCAGAGCTTAGGTAACAGAGTTGTGCCCATTACCAGGGGAGCTGAGAAAGTAGACAATTACTTAAATATAGACAGAGTATTCACATACTGAGCAACCCCTATTCCCACTAATAAATAAAGAAATAGATAGATGAATAAATAAATAAATGGCAAATGTCCACCATAAATTAGCCCTTCAGTTGGAAAATATCAACATATACGCTTCTTCCTATACTTAGACTTAAAAATATTTTTACCTAATATAATGCAATTTATTCACCACATGACTAAAACTTACCTTCTCCCCTAAGGAACAACTCAAAATTGAATCTGTTTTTCTATTCAGCTCAAGGCCAAGTCTTTCTCTCATCTTGTCACAGTCTTTTCCCAATATCATGCAACTTATGGACTAAACTATAAAGTAACCACCACCAAGTCATCCTATATAAACTGTTATTCAAGAAAGAAAAGCTAGAATAGAAAGGGTTAAATGTCATAGTTTTCATTTCTGCAACTGTCACAAAGCTGTTGTTGGAATGTATGATTTCTGTCCCTTCCATGATCCCTTCACTTTCAGCCAACACATCAGCTGACCAAAGTTCTTTATCTGGTGAGGTGAACCAAACTGGCATGCCCAAAGAACCTGGGCCTTGGTGGTTCTGGCTGTATTAATTTACTGTACTTTTCTTTAAAGTTTGCCCCAGGACATCGAAGTCCTGGGAGGTACTGGGGTGATTGTCTAGGTTCTGTCCTTATCCCTTCCTAACTGTACTATATACTATACTCTTACTATATAGCAAAAACCCAAATTCCCCTTTATTCAGGGTTAGGATCAGTCACTCAGCACAACCACATAACCCTCTTATTTGTCTGTTCACCCACTGTCACCAGGAGTCCCATCATCCAGTCCAATGGGACAACTGTTGCTACTCCTGGTATAAGCTCTCTTTCTTAAGGCCCTAACGCCTTTAATCTCAACTTAGTTTCTGCAATTACATGCATCAGTTCTTACATGTTCAGGAGGCAGTAGAAGTTTAAGCAGCACAGAATTCCAGAGACAGTATCAGCAGTGGTACCAGACTTTTGGAGATAAAGAGCAAGGTTTGCAAGTGGGTAACATAGAGAGAGGTGCCATTTCCACCCACCTCCATTTGTTCTTAAATCGTATATTCAGGCTATGGGAGAAACAGGGCAAATACTGGTCTCTAGTTTAAGAATAGCATGCACCTAAACTTCTGAGGTGTTGTCTTCTGACTGTTGCCATAATGAATCAATAATAGCTTCTATCACTATT
Source organism: Equus przewalskii (assembly GCF_037783145.1). Taxonomy (NCBI): domain Eukaryota; kingdom Metazoa; phylum Chordata; class Mammalia; order Perissodactyla; family Equidae; genus Equus; species Equus przewalskii. The sequence goes on along the minus strand of NC_091846.1, from coordinate 17,991,163 downwards.
TTGTAGTTGCGTCTTCATCATGGAATACACAATAAGACTAATGAAGTCCATGGGTATTAAAATACTTCTTTCACTGTAAAGTGATTTTCCTAAGTGTAAAGTGTATGCAAAATTATGGTAGTAAATAAAGCATTCAATAAGTCAACGGATGGTAGAAAAAGAAGGCAAATTCAAGCATGATTCTAGTTCAATAGAACAAAATATTTCTCCTACATGAGGGAAGGAATCGAATTATGCAATGGCTGCTAGTCCTCTTAGGGTATGTTAATATACTGGAGGCTCAAGTTTGGCTACAGCTGGCAAATTGGGCCCTCAGCAGTGGTGGTAGCCAAGTGAAAGGAAATCCACATTGTTGAGTCCAAGTCCTTGTCATTATTTTACTTTGTGCATGGGCCCAATGAACAAACTTGGGGGTGGTTAAGAAAAAGGATGACTGCCATCTACAGAATTGGTCATTTTGTTCATCTGATTATTAAGAATGTCCATCAAAGTGGAGGCCACATGGTCCTCCAAAGCTTTGCCATCAATAAGCCTATTATTCCAGAGTGACCACAGGTGATAATTAGATGAACTTTTTAGTTATTGCATGCCATAGGCTGCCCAAATCTTCTCTCTTATAACTAATTGGTTTTGCTGTCTTCAGCACCAATCAGACCAGAGAGCAACTACTAGATTCCTCATCATTTCCTTGAGGTTCTGTTACTACTGATAAATCAAAGAATCCCTGTGAAAGTTGGAGAACCAAATTCAGAAAATAGGAAGAAACAAAAGGAAGCCATGTTGCCAGAACTATGGTCAAAATTACTCCCTAGGACCAGTTTTTCGAGGACATCACTGGCCTCCAAGCTGAACCCTGGATTCTGGTAGCTGATTCTGTACATTGCACCTCCCATTGGTCATATTGGCACTGCTGCCACTGCAAACTGATACAGTACCACAAACATCACCTCTAGGAAATATCTCCACAGCACCAGTTTCTTTGAGCCCTTGTATTGTGTTTCTATGTTTGTGTGTCTGGTAAGCTGAATCTAAAGCATGTCCCTAGTTTCTAGAAAAGCTGAGAAACCAGGTATGAAATTTTTGGCTTTCATTTTTGGTTAAATCAATTTCTCTGTAGAAGTTGTTGTAACATGTACTGTCTTTGCTGCGTATTTTTCTCAGGGACTTTGAAGTAATGACATCACATTCCCTATCTCTCTTTAACCAGGACTCCCTGAGCCCTTTTTTTGGAACTTCTATTATTTGCCTTTACTGTTTAGTCCTCAATGTTTAGGCATTGAGGCTTCTCACATGGAAATACATCCTGATTTCTCTCTTCTCTCTGATACCTCATGAATTTTGAAAGCTGCCTCAAGTTTCTCATTTCATTTTTTATTTACACACATTTTATGAGATAGTTGTCATCCTTCAACTTTTCCTTAAAATTCTTTAATCTTAAGATTTCCTGACTGAAACCTTAGCAGTCACAGATGTAACAATTTCAAAGCTTTTTAGTAGTAAAATGGGAATTCAAACCTTTTTCAAATGAAATGTGCAGAAAGGATAACTGTGGCTGATCTGACTGAAGCATGGGTAACCCTGGAGCCCTTTCTCCTCTTACTTCACCCCTTTTGTCATCTATGCAGCTCCCCCTTGGCTGCCTGTGTCAGTTAGAGTTGTGGGGTTTGCAAAGTAGGACAGGATAGTTTACTGGAAGGCTATGAAGGTAGCCCAGAGAACTGAAGGGAAGGCTGAAGACTCAGCTGGGAACCAGCAGCAATAGAGGATCTCAGTGGCTGGAACCACTGGGAGGTTTTTAGGGCCCTGCTGATAATTCTTTCTTCTGCCTTTGCTCAACATTCAAAGTCCTGAAGTGAGTTCACTTTGGCCACGTGCTCATCCATTGGTCAGGACACCATGATTTACAGTCCCAACCTGACAGCACACAGCACCAGAGAGGTAATTCTCGTCAACACAATAACCATAAATACGCGGTCTGTGAGACAAATAAGGAAATAATCTATATAAAAAAGACGCAAAAATCCAACTAGGTAGTAAAGAGATTAGTTACAACTCCAGCACAGGGGAGTAGAAGGGGCAGTCGTACAGATTTCAATTAACTTTGAACAGACAGAGAGATTAATTGCAACTGGGTGGGGTGGGAGGTGGGGTGGGTATATGATGCTGTGTACCCAAATTAGGCAATTATATTTATGAAGGAGTTATAGTAGAGTTGTATCAGAACTTATATTAAAAATAAAATGCCTAAGAAGTAGCCAGATGAAACTGTTTGCAAGAAAAGGCAAGGACTTGGCTGGCCCCGTGGCCGAGTGGTTAAGTTCGCGCGCTCCGCTGCAGGCGGCCCAGTGTTTCGTTAGTTCGAATCCTGGGCGCGGACATGGCACTGCTCATCAAACCACGCTGAGGCAGCGTCCCACATGCCACAACTAGAAGGACCCACAACGAAGAATACACAACTATGTACCGGAGGGCTTTGGGGAGAAAAAGGAAAAAATAAAATCTTTAAAAAAAAAAAAAAAAGAAAAGGCAAGGACTTGAAAAGTTTCTTCTCTGTATGATCAGGATTGGTATATTAATAAGCAGCTCAGGTAGAATTATTCTGGAAATTGCCACTAGGTTCCAGATCCCTGTCCAGAATCTCTAACCACAGCCTGAAAGTTTTTAAGTAAAGAGATGATAAATGACTTAGCAACTCCAGGAAGATGTAAAAATAAGCATAGAGAAAATAGTGATAAAATCACTTCCTTGGAATCAATAGTTTTGTACAAATTTAGAATGTTAAGGGCAAATCTAGGTGACCACAACTGCAGAAAATAAATGTAAAAGAAAATTGGAAATCTAAACAGTGTACAATCATCTGAAAAAAGTGTGTTATTTTGTTTTTAAATCTGATATATTAAACTTATAATTTCAACTTGAAATTTTTGTGTGTGAATTTAATTTTAAAAGGTGTAATAGTATTTAATAAGTTTTTAACAGAATTTATAAATTTAAATAAATCTGAATGATCAAGTCTTTATTAGGTTTATAAGTGTTATTTCAGTACTTAGGAATATTTTATGTGTTAGATTTGTAATTCCATCTGCTTATCTGTTTGAAATATTTTAGAAAACTAGATATAATACCTATTTTAAGTTTAAAAGTCTTAGATAATTAAATCAATCACATTTATAAAGTTTTTAAATATTTAGGAGAACATATAAATTGTATGACTTTAATATTAAATGTTTAAAATAATTTATGAATTAAATTTATAAGATATACTTAAATGCTTGGGGAAATTTAATATCTTAAATTTGGAACCAATTGAATATTAATTAACCATCACTAGATTTGTAAGTAGATTTACTTAATATATAAGTTGTATCTACAACTTACAATTAAAATTTTAATGTGTTGATTATTAATGAAAATGAATGCAGATGTCAGGATTCCTCTCTGCACAAAAAGCTATCTTTACACATTAAAAAAAAAAATCCCTCAATTATCAAATGATAATCTCCAAAGAGATATTAATACATTGTCACAATGGGAAGAGAGAATGATGCTTGACAGCTGAAAAGTTACAAATGTCCACCATGCTGTCCCTGACACAGAACTGCAAAACCCTTGGACCTCCATGAAGCCCATCTGAAACCCATTGGTAAGGTGGTAGGTGCCCTGGTCTCGGAGTCAGAAGACCAGGTTTGAAGCTCAGCTCTGCCACCATACAATACTGGGCAACTCATCTTTTGCCTCCAATACTTAATCTTCTCATCTGCAATTGCTATAGCACCACCTGGGTTATTGAGTAATGAGGATTGGGTGAAATAAGATGCATGGGAGATGTATTATATAATCTGTAAAGTAGCACATAGTTGCTACATTTATCTGAGCTATTTTATACCACCATCGGCGGAACTGTACAGTAATCCTTCATTCTTGCCCAAGTCTCATGCAACAGTTCCACATTCTCAGATAAAGCACATATATTGTCACACATTTCCTATCCCCTGTCAGCTTCAAGTTTCATCTGGCTCATACATGTACATGCATATACTTAAAGACATAGTTTAATATTATGGTATAAACATTCATGTAGCTTCTGGAGCTCTGGCTGTGTCCTCTTTCCTTTAAATGGATGAATTTATTCTCCGGGAGCAAGCTTCTAATGGTGTTTACTTGTCTGTGCTTGCGGTTCCAATCTGCAGGGTTGCCAGCTGGCCTCTCTTATTTAATGCATACCACATTTAATCACTGGATAGTAATGTCTCCAATTTAAATAGCTACACTTAATATTTTCATTGTTTAACATCTATGCTGCAGCTTTAGCACATAGCTATATATTTCCCCTTCTTTCTATTTGGCCTCCCCCTGTCGCCATAGGCCTGACAGCCTTCTGCTTTTCATTGCTATTGATTTTTTTTTTTTTTCAGAATATGTGAGCCCATGGCCTCTGAGCAGAATTACGCAGTCCGCCTGTCACAGAGAATCTGATTTCTGTGGAACTCTTCTTCTGCTTGAGCTTCCTACACGCACTGTGCTTTGCCTTAGCCATCCTACCCACTCTGCCTGAACACATTCCCTTCTTCTTCCCTTGACTAGCATGTACTGGTTCTTTTAGACTGCTCAGGGGCCTCATCTTCCACAAAAGTTTCCAGTCAGGCAAGGTGTCCCTTCCATGTGCTTTTGAATCACCCTACAGGTGGTTCTCTCATTGCAATTGCACTTCTCACATTATATAACATTATCAATACATTTTTATTATTCTCACTAATCTGTGAGCTCCCTGAGGTTAGACCATCTCATTCCTCTTTGAATACTTGGTACTTAGTACTTGAATACTTGGTACACAGTTTCTGAAATGTAGGAGTTGAATAAGTACTTGTTGAGCAAATTAAAATTTAATGTGAATAAAGGGACAGACTAATTTGTTTAAATAAGCTATGACCCAAATTTAAGAAACTATATCCTATTCTAAACCAAACTGAAAACATAGCGTTTCTGTTCTTATTAACGTCCTCACCCTTCACTCAGCTATCCAGAGGAGAAACTCGTAGTTACCTCTGGTCTGTCTCCATTACTCCTCTCACTTCCCCCTGTAATGAATCATTTACTGAAATCCTGTATGTCCTATCTCCACTATATCCACTACGTCTGGCTTCTCCTTCCTGTTTCCATCACTCTCTCTCTTGCTCCAGCCCTTAATTAGCTCAACAATTTATTAACCATCTCTCTTCTTTGTGTTTTATAGTTTATCATGGTCTGTTTTATAGCACATTGGTACCTTTCTTTTTCTTAAATACAGTTCTTGATACATCTTGATGTATTGCTGTATCGCTTCCTGGATCAAAATCTTTAATGAATTCCCATTGCAAAATGTAAAGTGGTAGTCCTCAGATTTGTAAAAACTCACACCCTCTCAGGTTAAACATTTTGAGAACGTGCAGTGTACAGACCCACACGTATTTCTAAATATATATTTAAGTTATAACTGTACTAATATGTTAGATACATTCTTAAACACGCATAAAAATGTAAAAGGTTGAGGTCAAGAGAAAATAAACACATGTTGAATAATTTTATTCATTAATGTTTCAGATAACTTTTTAACTCTAAATTTTTGTCTTTAATATTCTATCCTACGTGTTTACTTACATAGCATATAATTTATAGGTATTATATATGCTTAATTGTTTTATATTCGTGGATTTTATACGCATTCATATTTATAGTATATGTATATGCTTCATTATTTTTGAAAATTTTGGTTAATACTTTGTGATATAGCAACTGAAGTTGCTGTTCTTGTTTCAAGTTCAGTTTGTTTCAATACCTAGTTTAAGGGATATCATGGCAAAAAAAAACCTCTCAAGATTTCGCAAAGGCATAATACATATTAAACCATTTATGAGAAAGTTCGTTACAAATAAAATTGAATCTGTATCCATATTTCAAATGTCACTTTTTAGAACAGTGTTTTTTGTCAGATCGCATCAGATTGTCCCCGTGTTTGTTTCATAATGTGGCCGATGAACATCTCGTACTTAGAGTAGAAGGACTCTCAGCTCTGCCACTCTGTATTTACTTGTGATTGTATTATTAGTATTATCTTCAATCGGTGGGTTCTGAGGGAATCTTTTTAAACTATATGCCACTTTGTGAGGATGAGTTTACTTAAAGTTAGATGACATAATCTACAAATCCACCTAACTGGACGCCCAAATTCGAAAACTCACTGAAAGGTAGCATGTTCCAGCGAGCAGCTCACTGAAAACCAGCAAAAAGTGAAGGGTCCCTCCTAATCTCTTGGCATTATGGAGCACCCACCCTTTTCTCAGGATGCCTCCCATACTGTGCTAGAATGCAGCCTGGGGCCTCGAAACACGGACAGTGAGGAAACCCCAGTCAATCAATAGAGTAAATGTTAGTAATGCTTAATTCCTTTCATTTTTAAGATTAAAAATTAAAAGTAAGTGAAGTTTGACTATCTCCTCACACCCCAATGCATTCCCTTACATCCCTTCCGGGGTTATGCCCACTTTGGAGAACACTGGTGAGGAGAATCAAATCCGTGCTTGCTGTCTCTGGCTTCTGGTGCTCTCTAATTTGCCCCCAGCCCGTCTGAACAATACACCCCTAAATTTCACTCTCACTGCTACCTTATATTTATGTTATGCTGCACTCTACGCATTCTAATGTCTTGTTTCTAAACACGCCCAGTGTTTTTCATCCTTACTCTGTACATGCTCTCTCTTCTGCCTTGAATGCTCTCCCCGCTTTACCTCTATATCATCACCACCTACCAGGTTTCTCCTTCATGAAATCTCCTTCTATTTGGGTATCGTTCTTTTTACCTCATTTGAACAAAGTTTCATAGTACTTAAAGGTTCTCTTTGGCACTTGAATTAGAAATAATTATGTGCATGTATTATCTCTTCTATGAGTAAATTATAAACACCTTGAGAGGAGGTTCTGGATCTCATAAATTTTTGGATTCCTGACAATTATCTTGCAAACTTCTTGGCATATGGGAGGCATTCATTTGGAGGCCGTGTGATACTATAAAACAATATGGGCTTTGGAATCGGAGAGACTCGTCTCATGGAAGAAGGATTAGCATTTTTATGAAAATTTTGGAAAGGAAGAACCTTCCATCATTTTGAACTGTCCAACAAGGGAATGGTCATACATTCAACTCTCACTAGAAGGGGCGAAGCAGGAGCCAGCTAACAATAACTCAGAGAGGTCCAGAAGAAACTTCTCCATTTGGTGGAACATCACATTGAAGTCCTTTTCAATGGCATGAGTCTATGATTTGGAGCAGGAAGAAACACCAAATCTCTACAGGCCATTTCCAAGGAGAGTGCAACTGTATTAAAAATCATCTGCCAGATCTCAATTATATTGACCACTTCCAGTCTTATTTATTGACTAACACAGCTATAAGATACCTTTTTAAAAACAAGAAGTGATTTCAGGTTTTGATAGGTTTGGTCATCCTTATACATATCAACTAGCTCAGTAATTGATTATGTACAAGCTTATTTTAGAGGACAGGCTGTTGTGCTGATAATAAGTGTTAAATCTATTAATTCAGTGTGATATCATCCAACCATGTTGTGTAGGCACAGATAATGAAGGCAATTTAGGTAATGGAAGTTACATAATTTATTGCAGGGCTAGTTTTGCCGTCTTCACACCCATTTTGACCATTTAGCAATCAGAAAAAATAGTTGCAAACATTGTTTGTGACTAGAAGGACTGTTAATATCCTACCAGGACTATCAAAGTCTATTCTTTTTCATTTTGGCCACTGTGGAGGAGAAGTGATTGGGGGGAAAATACATCTAAAAAGGCTCCTAAGAGGAGGAGGTAATAATGAAAAAAGGATTGAGAAACACTGGTTTAGAAATATGATCCATCTCAAATTTATTTTTGTGTATAGTGTAAGGTAGGCTTTCAGTCTCTCTTTTTTTTTAATTTGCATATGTTTATCCAGTTCGATAATACCATTTGTTGAAAAGACCTTTTTCCCCATTGAATTGTTTTAGCACAATTGTCAAAATGATTAACTATATATATGTGGGTCTTTCTCTGGATTCTATTCTGTTCCTTTGGCTTCTTTGTCTATTACTATGCCAATACCACGCTGTCTTGATTACTCTAGTTCTCCAGTAAGTCTTAAATCAAATAGTATAAGCTCTAGCTCTTTTCTTCTTTTTTGAGACTGGTTTGTCTATTTTTGGTGCTTGGCATTTCCATATTAATTTTAGAACCAGCTTGTCATTGTCTACAAAAAGTACCACTGAGGTTTTTATTGGGGTTGTGTTCAATCTATAGATCAATCTGAGGAAATCAACAAACTTGAGTATTCCAATCCATCAACATGACGTGCCTCTCCATTTATATGCTTGTATTTTTTATAAATAGGTTTATGTATTTTATGCTATTGCAAATGGTAATTTTTATTTCATTTCTCAATAGTTTCTTGCTAGCTATAGAAATACAATTGATTTTCTTTTATAATTTGATAAGTCATGCAATTATCTTTCTAGCTGCAAATATTGAATTCGTAACAATAATAATATTGTTATTTACTTGTGTTATCTATTAAAACAAAACAAATCCAAAATACTGATGAATGGCAGGATTCACATTGAGTTTGGGGCATTCGTTTTTTGTATAAAATATTGTTGAGTGAACAAGTACCAATTCACACTAAAGTGATAGGTGGGAGAAAATGCTATAGAACATTGTGTTCCTATAATATACAGCAAGGATGATTTTAAACTTTAAGTTTCTTAAGTCCCCATATGAAAGCATTGTAATTCATTTACCTCTTTTTTATGCTACCAGACTTTCTCTACTCTGTAATATTCAATGTTCATCAGCATAATATACCTTACTATATTTATGCATATGTATCTATTTATACCAAACAATATATTTAAGTTACAATATTGTTTAAAGTTAACAAAATAATTTTAAAACATAGATAATTTTGTTGAAGCATATTATATGGTAATACTCATAGTACTTATCAAATTTTGCCTTTATGAAAAACCAATACATATCACACTTGGATAAAAATACGAAAGTAGAGTATACATGAAGGTTATGTAGCAACTGTATTCATTTCTTTATTTAATTTTTTTCTTTCTTCTCTTTTTTTTATGCATATCCTTATATACTGGTACTTTGTTTCTGTAGGAGATATTCTTAAAAGTAGGATTACTGGGTCAAAGAATGTGTACATCTAACAATAAAATAAACATCCATGAACCCATGACTTCACACAGATTGAAACATTTCTAATCTAGAAGCTACTGGAGGTTGCTCTCTGCTCCATTCCCCCTAGCCTCTCCATAAAGGTGACCATCATCTGAAGGTTATGTTCACAAATTTCTTGCTTTTCTTTATAGTCTACAGAAAGATAGAGACTTACCTAAACAATATATCTTGTTATCTTTATTTTTAAGCTTTATAAAAATGAGTATTATGATGAAATAATATTTACTTTGAAGCAAATTTTGATGTCTAAAATGTTCTCAATAGACACAAATCAAATTGCTGGTATTATTTGCATAGTTTACAAAAATGTTACTCTATAAAATATCTAGATAACATTGTGTTAATAAATATCAATAGCTCTTTGATTTAAAAGTGATGAAAGACAACCTAATTATAATTGTTTTTCATATATCCACATTTTCTTTCAGTGGTATGAAACTGTCTGGATATTTAAAAATAGGTTACTTTGGCAAGAGAAAACTTGCTGAACTCTGGAAAGTACAAAGTAGACACAATGGAAGGTTTTTGAACCTGGAGAAGAAAAGATAATTTTCTACAAATGATTTTTTTCACATCTGTGTTTCTTATATTCACACGTAGATATCTCAATTGCTGTATTACCAATTTGCTTCACTAGATGGAGATATAAGGCATAATAATTACAGATGCCTTCAAAAAGGAAAAATAACAACTTGAGAAAATAATTATTTGTAGAGGAGAAACTATTGCTTGTAAGATGTCATCTTAAAGGATATGATCTTCCATGTAGTGAATTGTTCCCTCCAGGGAGAAACATTTGCTGGAGATTGATAATGAGTACTTTATTAGTGAATAATAATTCATTAGTGAACTGAGTGGACTCCTTCTTTTATTCACTCACTCATTTGTTCATTTTTTTCATTCAGTGACTAAGCATTTTTCACACCTAGTGTGCCCAACATGGCCAGGCACTGGGGATATGGAAATAGGAACACAATCCCAGCCCTCAAGGAGCTCACAGCCTCAGTCAAGTAGGGGAGATAAGTACATAAATGATCAATTAGAATACATTTGGGGAAGAACTATCGAACGGATTCACATGAGGTTCAGTGATGGCATCAAGAAAGAAATGACTAGCTCTTATTGAGTAGGAAAAGATGCCTGGGATGAGTTTTAAGGGATGAGCAATTCAAGGATGGGAAGAAAACTATAGCAATAGTCCAGACAAAACTTGGTAAAGACCTGAACCAAGTGAGTACCTCTGGGATAGAAAGGAGGAGATAAACGTACAAGATATGGAGGAGGCAGAATAGGTTAACTAAATGACTAAATGATTGCAGGGATCAGAGAGTAGGAAGAAATTTCCTAGATAGTTTAAGGTAAGTGCTGTGGAGGTCAGGATAAAAATTCAACATGACAATGAGAAACTGAAAACAATTTTAATAAAGCACCGCTACTCATATCTTAAATTGTAGACTGCCTCCCCACCCTTTCCCTCTTCTTGAGATCTCACCCCATTCTCTGTTTGCTCTGGCGTGTGAACTTGTTCTTCCTGCCAAATGAGTCAGTCTCAGTTAGATTTGTGCTGACATGTATTAAATTTCCTGTAAAAGTAAGAAACTAGTATGTCATCCCTTTCTCTCCCTCTCCTTTTCCCTCTCCCTCTCTTTCCTTCTCTCGTCTTCTCTCTCTCTCACACACGCATGCCACACACATGCACATACAGGGAAAAGCATATACAAAAAAGTATAGTGTCATTTGTAGAAAACTACAAATAAAAAGATGTGGAATGACTATTCATACAGCAGAAAAACAACCTTACACTCACAACGAACTCTAAGAAACTGCGGTTTTTACTCTTAAGTGTTCTTAAATCCTGGAATGGAATATGGGTCTTACTGCAAGTATCTAAATCATGATACATACTCATCTATTTGCAATAGTTTTCTAAGCGGATTTTTAAGTTCTATTGTTTTATGCAAAAGATTAGAGATCTAGAATTTTAAAGTTTCTGTTTTTGGTCTTCCTTTTAATTTCCACTGTGAATTTAGCTATGTTTTCATTTAACACCCATATGTTGAATTTTATCTGTCCCTAACACAGAGAGTATATTAATATGTCCTCAGTGAGTGTGTGAGACTCAGCGAGAAGAAGACTTGCCATGACCCCACAAATCAGCCCAGACAGCCCCGGAGGCAACTTGAGAGAGTAAGAGAGAGCGAAGAGAATCTGAAATCACAGAGAGCACCTTCTGAACAGGTAGAGTGGAGCAAGCACCAGAAAGAAATGAAACTTCAAAAATTCTGACTTGCATTTGAAACTTTTGTGTTTTTTTGATTTGCATAGTGGGGAAGCAGAATGAATTTACATGTGTATATTTGAGTCCCATCCAGGGATTCTCCCAGCCTCCCATTCATGTCTTCATGTATATCCACATCATTTCTGTCTACATCTGTACCCTTAGCTACACTCAAATCCACTTCTGTATCTTCTCATCTTCTTGCTACCTCATCCCAGCAATCGAATAGAGTGGACAGAAGAGCTTTGGGAGTAACCACAAGGCAACATTGGACGATTAGAACGAACTTGGCAAGTACAAACTCCATTGACCTTTATAATATATTTCTGAGAAAATTTACAAAGAGTTCAAGTCAAAATCGTTTCAAATGTAACACAAGCTGGTGGAAGGAGCATACGAGGTTTATATCAAAATGTCTTGGGCCAGCCCGGTGGCATAGTGGTTAAGTTTGCTCTGTTTTGACAGCCCAAGTTCGCGGGTTAGGATCCTGGGTGTGGACCTACACCATTCATCAAGCCATGCTGTGGTGGCAACCCACATACAAAATAGAGGAAGATGAGCATAGATGTTAGCTCAGGGCCACTATTCCTCAAGCAAAAAGAGCAAGATGGACAACAGGTCTTAGCCCAGGGCCAATCTTCCTCACTAAAAAAAAAAAAGTTTTGATTTATAGTGATTGATTCTAGGGCTGGAGTAAGAGAAATCTAATCGAGCCTGGAAAATCTTGTGTCAGAAAATAAGGAAATACTCAAAACAATAACAACCTCACAATGATGAGGCATGACAAAAGAATACAAGAGCCAACTTACAAGAGTTCCCAATGGCCAAAGTTGAAACAATTTCAGCAAAAAAATAAATAATGATAGCCTTCGGTTATAATCCATAACAGAAAATAAATATCCATGAGTCTATACATATTGATATAAATACATTGCAAAATTTCCACCACGTAAGTATCACAATATTAATTGTTGCAGGCAAGATCCAGTGATACTGAAATCCATGGGTGAACGTTTGAGGGAAAACAGATATTAGCAGAGTCCCCATGTATCTCCTGCAAGATATTTATCAATTACAAAGGAAAAATAGTAAAATGACAGTGGAGAAACCCGGCGGACATGATCTCAACCAAGAGATCAAGGTTCACTTCACCAGTAATAAGACAGATCAACATGTGTATTTCCTGATAAAATGCACTGAGAAAGACACTTCACCTCTGTGGTATTTGTGCCAAAAATACATAACTTCAATCTAATCTGGGAAAACGTTAGACAAATCCCAGTTGAGGGGCATTCTACGAAATACCTGAGAAGTACTGTTCAAAAGTGTCAAGGTCATGAAAGACAAAGACTGAGGAACTCTCCCAGATTAGAAGCTAAGGAGACCTAACAACTAAGTGCAATGTGAGTTTGTGGACTCGATCCTAGAATGACAGTGTAGTCTAGTATAGACAGTGTAGACAGTCTAGTGTCTTTTTGACATTAGAGGGAAAACTGATGAAATTCAAATAGGGTCTGTAATTTAAGTAATAGTATTGTACCACTGTTAATTTTCCGGTTTTGATAATTGAACTGTGGTTGTGTAATTGTTAACATTAGGGGAAGCTGGATGAAGGGTCTACCTGAGCTCTATGTGCTGTTTTAAAACATTTCTATAAATCTAAAATTACCTTAAATTAAAAGTTTTATTTTTTAAGGATTTGGTTCAAATCTCAGCTCTAGCACCTTTTAGTTCTGTGAACTTTCTGGTTATGCTTTTCCTTATTAAACAGGGAGCTAGGATGGATGACCCCTAACCCATTATGGAGAATGGGTTGCTCTCTTACCCACAATATTTGCCTTCCTTTACATCAGCTGGCCAAAGGACCATTGATCAGCAGTTGTTGAAAAGGAGAATCTTGACAACAGTTGTAAAATGATATTTTCAGGTAATTTGTCTCTGCAGTTCAAGTTTCCAGTTTAAGGCAGAATGATATAATTCTCCAGAATGACTGGAGAATTGTTCCCAGTTTATTAAGGGTCAGAAGCTGCTTTAATACATATTATGCCAAGAGGAAACTTACTCTCCCAAAAGTATTGCTAAAGAAAGAGAATTATAGTCTAGAAGAAAACAGAAAAATAGAATACTACCAGTTAAAGAGCAGTGGAATTATGAGGGGTCGTTTTGTTTCCAAGTTTCTTTAATGTCATCATTGTCTTTTTAGAATTTAAAATACATCTGCTAGAAAAAAAAATCCTTGTGCTTCTAATGCGTGAACATATTGCTGAAACTGGCCACCTCTGTAATCCTAGCATCTAGAGAGAATGTCCCAGGAATGCTTTGGCAGCTAGAAAATAAATCAGCTTGGCACAGTTCATTTCCCTTGATACCCTCCCACACACCCACATGTGCATGTCTCTTGACCACTACGGACATTCCATGCTCTCCCCTTCCAACAGCATCCACCTCCCTGTTCTCATTCTCCATGGCCCTTTATCCCTGTAAATACACAGCATCTAATTCAAGCATGAATCTGGGCTCAAGGATACAATGCCCCAACTAGGATGGATCCCCTTTTCATTATGTTTTCCAAGTTTAGCAAGGTTTAGTTGTTGACAATCAGAAAATTTCGTCTTATTGACCGTTCCATTTTTTCTCTAGTTTTGAAGTTCTACTCATCAAGGTTGTCCTTCAACGCAACAACCAAGTGTTTTTAATTTCTAAGTGTTTAATTTCTAAGTGTTATAGGAAGTTGAATTTTGGTTTTTTTTTTAAAGTATACCAGGAAGTTTCTGCAATCAAATCTCTGTAGAGTAGAAATCACCCAGAAAACTTTCTAGGAGCCCGTTTAGAATGATTTACTTTCAGAAAAACTAGCAAGACCTTTTCATGGGCCTCACCCTCTGGAGTGCTCACAGCCATGTGCCCCAAGGAAAGCACATGCTTTCTGCATTATTTAGCATCGTTACAGCGGTAAGGAAATTACATGGTGGTAGTAATGGTGTTAGGTCAGTACTTGTCAGGATTGCATGACCCCTTCCAGTTGCCTGGAGCTCCACTCAATTGTTTAATGGTAGCCATCTACTCAGAGGTGGCTCCTTTGACACCGGTCCTAGGTTCTACCAGGGAGTGCCTTTAATCTCTAACTGGGATTAATCCAAATATCTGAAGTTTCATCCCGTTGAGCACCAAAAAAAAATTATTTAAACTGTTCTTGATGGAATGTTCATGTATTTACTCTTACTTGAATTTAAAATAGACTATATTGCATATAATTTAACATTTCTGGGTAAAGCCTGTTATAAAATGTGATGCCCTGTGGCTAGGGGAATGTATAGCATTGTCTGATTTTGTTTCAATTATTCTAGGACCACACTCTTTTGAATTCTTAGGTCATACTTTCAGTTTTTCTCTTTCTCCTTCACTGTCAGGGTGTCAGGCTATTTACTATTATCAATGTGCCTTCCTGTGTACTTTTCTGCTACTTCTAATCTGATGTAGGCTTGGGGATGAGATATCTGGGATCATAACACCGCGTGTACAATGGGATCCATAGATCCAGAGGGAGGCCTGCTAATGTCTCACATTATTAACATGCATATGCTTTTAATATGATCCAGAAGAAGTGAAGGAAGCTAGAAAGAAAAGAAAATGACTCAGTGGACTTCATTCTTGAAAAAATCTCCTTCCAGCAGCAAAATTACAAACACATAAGATTATATAGTTCTTTAATTGAGGCATATTTCATACACAATAAAATGCACAGATCTTCAGTGTACAGATTAAGTTTTGACCCTACCTATGTAACCATTACCCAAAGCAAGATACAGAGCATTTCGATCACCTCCGTGAAACCAGCAAACAGGTAGACATTGATGATTAAGAAGTTAGGAGCAAAAGTCCTTTTCCTTTTTGCAATTACTGATTATAGCCTTTAGCTGTTCTCCCGCTCATTGTTAACTGTGCTGTTTAGGCAACATGCTATCTGACTCCCACTAGGTTCCTATAGATAACGTCTCCCTGGAGCCTGGGTCACCATAGTAATGGGTATTTGAGCTGTTTTTCAGGGATTAGAACCCCTTGTCCTCTTCAGGCCTGTTGAGACCACCAACCCATCAACTGGGCCAGCGCAGATATCCGATAAGCGACTTTTTGACGTCAAGAGGCTAAAACTCCTCCCTCAGATCATGCTAATGCCGCCTTTTTGTGAACATGCATCCTATGAAGAGCCATGAAGTCTGACTACGCTTGCGCAGATCGTCAATTATCTCACCTCTCCTCACCTCCAACCATCTATCTCCACATTTCAGACCACTTTGTCCCCTATCCCATGTATATCCCTGAGTCCCTGTTTTCAGGGAAGTGGATTTGAAACTCATTCTCTTGTTTCCTCACTTCACTGCCTTGTGATTAAAACTCTCTCTCTGCTTCAATCTTGTTGGCTCAGTGTTTGGCTTTCTGGGTGACAGGCAAAAACGAACCTGGGTTCGGTAGCACCTGGAAGTTCCTTGTGCCATTTCAAGCCAATGCTCCCTTCCTTCCACCACCACATACACGTCCAGAGACAACAGTTGTTCCAATTTCTATTGCTATAGATTCATTTTACATAAATGGAATCGTGCAATATGTACTCTTCCATGTCTGGCTTCACTTGTTCAGTATAATGTTTTGGAGATTAAACTTATTGTGTGTTATTGGTGGTCCATTTCTTTTCGCTGTTGAGTAGTAATCTATGTACAAATATGGCACAATTTGTTTATCCAGTCTTCTGTAGATGGAATTTGGATTGTTTCCAGCTTGTTGCTTTTATAAATAAAGCCCTATGAATATTTGTCTTTTTATGGACATATGTTTTTGCTTCTCTTTTTTTTTAAGATTGGCACCTGAGCTAACAATTGTTGCCAAACTTTTTTTTTTTTTTTTTCCTGCTTTATCTCTCCAAATCCCCCTGGGACATAGTTGTATATCTTAGCTGCAGGTCTTTCTAGCTGTGGCATGTGGGACGCCGCCTCAGCATGGCTTGATGAGTGGTGCCATGCCCACGCCCAGGATCTGAACCCACGAAACCCTGGGCTGCTGCAGCAGAGTGCAAGAGCTTAACCACTCGGCCACGGGGCCAGCCCCTGTGTTTCTCTTGAGTAAACACCTAAGAGTGAATTTTTTTAATGGGTCCAATCTTACTACTTGTTTTTATAATGACTTATATTTACATAATCATTTCTTAAATATTATTTATTGGCTTTTAATTTTTAGAATTAACCAAAGACAAAGCAAGTGAAATATAACTGTAATTTCAGAAGAGAGAAAAGACTGGAGAAAAGAGCATGGCAGGTAAAAAGAACAGTACATGCAAAGCCCCTGAGGAAAAAAGCATTTGACGTGTTTGAGGATCTGAGTGAAGGCCATGTGGCTGGAGCATAATGTGTGAAGGGAATAGTGGTAGGAGATGAAGCTGATATGTACAGCTGGGGTCAGATTATGCAGGGCCTGGTAGGCTGCATTAAGCATGCTAGATTTTATCCTAAACCCATCCAATGAATGGTTTTAGGAAGCTGAGTAATATGGTCCATTGTTCTCCATGGAGGAGATGGAAGTATAAAGGAAGAAGCAGACAAAGCTTCATTAGTAAAGCTTTGGAGAGATGGGCGTGGCCTTTTGTAGGCTAGAGATGGAGAAACACGTGCATATTTGAGATATATTTTGGAAGTAGAATTTGAGCTCATGGCATCAACCAAATGAATTTCTAAGTAAAAAATATGGGAAAATTATTTTTATTTTTTTAAATATTGGCACCTGAGCTAACATCTGTTGCCAATCTCTCTTTCTTCTTCTCCTTCTTCTTCTCCTTCTCCTTCCCCTCCTCCTCCTCCTCCTCCTTCCTCTTCTCCCCAAATCACCCCCAGTACATAGTTGTGTAGTCTAGTTGTAGGTCCTTTTAGCTGTGCAGCAAAATTTTAAGTAAGTGTCCAGGCACTATTTTTGAAATCTTAAATTTATCATCTTTTTGGCGTGGGCTGATTTTCTATAAATCATTAAAAGATATTGCCAGGACAGCTAAAAGAAATGAGACAAAGGAGAAAAGGCGAGCAAAAAAGCAAAGAATGGGATAGAAAAAGAGATTACCTATTTAATTTCAAGTATTAAGGAGCCAGTCCTAAAAACAGAGAAGTGGGGTATCAACAAATGATGCCTTATTGCAGCCCATCTCACTAAGCTTTTCGAGAAGGATGGGCACAGAGACCTGTTTCTTCTCTTGGTTTCATATCTGCCTCTTTGATGAAATAGGGAAACACTCAAGCCCTTTACTACACACTGGTGCAGAAACGCTGCTGTCCCCAAAATACGTTTTGTAACACGAACATATGCTTCTGAAATCACTTTAAAACGCATTTTATTTCAGTGAAATAAGTCAGACACAGGAAGACAAATACTGTATGATATCACTTATATATGGAATCTAAAAAAGCTGAACTCAAAGAAACACACTAGAATGGTGATTACCAGGGGCTGAGGGGTGGGGAAAAGAGCAGATGTTGGTCAAAGGGTACAAACTTCTAGTTGTAAGATGAGTAAGTTCTGAGGATCACATTTACAGTGTGGTGGGCCGGCCCCGTGGCTGAGTGGTTAAGTTTGCGCGCTCTGCTTCGGCGGCCCAGGGTTCAGATCCTGGGCATGGACATGGCACTGCTCACTAGGCCATCTTGAGGCGGCGTCCCACATGCCACAACTAGAAGGACCCACAACTAAAATATACAACTATGTACTGGGGGCGTTGGGGAGAAAAAAAAAAAGAAGATTGGCAACAGTTATTAGCTCAGGTGCCAATCTTTAAAAAAAAAAATTTATAGTGTAGTGATTACAGCTAATAATACTGTATTGTATACTCGAATGTTGCTAAGAGAGAAGATCTTCAATGTTCTCACTACAAAAAAGCAATGGTAATTATGTGACATGAGGCAAGGGTTAGCTAAAATCATTTCTCAATGTAAAAGTGTATCAGATCAATGTGTTGTACATCCTAAACTTACACAATGTTATATGTCAATTACATTTCAATAAAGCTTGAAAAAATAATAAAACACATTTATTTTACTAGACTCATTCAATTTGGGATCTAGCCAGTGGCCATGCCAAGGGATAGTGTAAGGAGACTTTACTCATGCCCATCATCTCCTTTGGTCCCCCTGTTGAAGCTCCCAATAAATACACAATAAAGAATAAGATACATGCTCTACAAATGAAGCTTCGAGGCCTATCTGCTAACCCCACTGAATTAGTTTTCTAGGGCTGTTGTAATAAATTACCACAAGCTGAGTGACTTAAAACAAGAGAAATTTATTCTGTCACAGCTCTGGAGGCCAGAAGTCTGAAGTCAAGATGTTGGCAGGGTTGACTCCTTCTGGAGTCTCTGAGGAAGGATTTGTTCCATGCATCGTTCCTAGATGGTGGCTGCCGGCAATTCTTGGAGTTCCTTGGCTTGCAGATGCTTAGCTCCAATCTCTGCCTTCATCTTCACATGGCCTTCCCTACTATGTCTCTCCATGTCTTCTCCTTTTCTGTTCATTACAAGGACTTTTACCATTGGATTTAGGATGTACCCTAAAGCCAAGACAATCTCATGTTGAGATCCTTAATTTAATCACATCTGCAAAGACCCTATTTCCAAATAAGTTCCCATTCACAGATACCGGAGGTTAAGACTTGGGCATAACTTTTTGGAACCACAATTCAACCCACTACACTCACCTTCTAATCTGATTGCTGCCTCTAAGCCTCTCCTATAGAAATTCTGGAAAACCTCTGAGTGTGTCCTCCTGGTTCTCATCTACAGTTCACCACACAGCACGAAAATAACTACCAACTACTGAGTATTTACCAGTGACAGGCACTGTATATGAACATCTATATATGAAAAGAGCGCTGCTATTTTAAATTAATCATTGTTGTTAAAATCTTACTTATAAATAATTTTTAAAAAGCTAACGGTGCCACAAGATTTCTGATGAAGAACAGCAGTCCCTTGTCTCATCATCCTTTTCTAACCCCTTCCTATCCCCTAGAGGAAACTGCATTCAGTTCATTTGACTTTCTGCTAATTTTTACATCCAAAATTATAAATAAAATCCTTATGCTGCTATTTCTTGATTTTTCTATTTTAGACAGTATTTATTGACTTATTATGGACTATGAGAATTTTGCCTCAACTCCTTCATTTCTTTTCCCATTCTCCCAATAGGGGGAGAATATGACAACTTTGTTTACTTCTGAGCTGAGTAGAGTACTATCATCATGCTATGTTTACTTGTACAAATTTTGTTTTTCCTGGAGTTAATGATTGCCTTGTTTTAGTTTTTTGTGTATATACATTTGTTATTCCCAAACTATCAAAATCATTGTAAAATCACTCTTACTACTATATTTTCTCATGGCCAAATGCATCAGATAATCCATGAATTCCATTTTTCTTGATGTGGGGGACTTTTTCCCGGAAGTGTCCATTGTCCTGCTCCAGTTGAGGCCTTGTGCACAGTTGTCCTGACTCTTCCCTTCTCCATCTATTGAGAATTCCTCCTGCTTCTCTTCTATATTGGAGTCGCTGTTTCCTGCCCTTTGTGTGTTCTTGGTTCACTTGCCCCAATTTCATAAAGCACATTATCCAGTAACTTCTTGAGAAAGAAAACATAGGAAGTACCATTTCTGAGACCTTTTGAGTCTGAAAATGTCTTGATTGATAGTTTAATTTGATACAGAATGCTTCATTTCAAAAACATTTTTTTCTCTACATTTTACAAGAGTTATTTCATTGTCTCATTAACCTCTGAGTTGCAGTTAAGAAGTTTAAGTCTAAGTCTAAATCTGCTCCAACACACATTTTTTTAGCCAATCTCCCTGTTTTAGCCAATCGCCCTTATTCCTCATCCATGTCCTCAGTGGTGTTTGGTGCTGCCAAATCCTGAGCTCTCCCAGTGTTCTCTGGAGAAAATTAGCTTCTCCTCATTGGTGTCCCTTTCCTCAGGCCCTTAGGTTCAGCTTTCTTGGGTTTAGGTTTCAGCTTGCTAAGTCAATTACATTTCTCCATCCAGGGGTGACCACGAAAATACTCAACCACTAGGAGGGCATAAGCACTGAAGGGATATTGCCTAAAAACAATCAATAGGGTCATATTAATGTCAACTGATGAGTGCCAATTAAATATTTGCTCTGCCTCCATCCGATTTCTTTTTTCCAAAACTGGTAACATTTCATGTTTATTGTTGTCTCCTTTCCTATTCTCCTTGTCCTTAGGTGTGTTTGCATTTTTATATTCCTTTACTATCATTTTGGTGGGACTTCAGCATAAGTAGAAACAAATGTATGTGTTTAAAAGCTGTGTTTAGCAAAAAGTCTACAAGATGCTCTATTCTGTTATCACATTTACTCCTTAAACCAACCCTATTGTGAAAGGTATTAGCTCCATCTAACAGAAGGAAACTGAGGTGCAAATATGTTCACAATGCTTTCTCAAGATTGGATAGGCAATCATTAGTATGGAACAAAGTTCGAATCAGTTGGTCTGGTTCCAAAGTCATGCTCTTGCCTCCCAAAGAGCAAGTATCTCTCAAAGTCCATGGGGGTAATTCCTATAGCCCTCTCTCTACATTAATATGCTTTTCCTAACCTTCTGCTAGTTACACGTTTTTCGAAGTAGGTCAGCTGTCCCCTTGTATTGGAAGCATGACTTGGAGGTGACTGTTCTAAATGTGGATTCCTGGGTTCCACCCTAGACCCACTGAATCTCAGTCTCATGGAGGTTAGAGATTGAGATTTGCATTTTAAACTAGTTCCTCAGAAGATGATGATTCCTAGACATTTTGAGAAGCATTGCTCTAGTCAATGTATGCCTCTCCAAAGCAGTTAACACCAACCATGCCTTACTAAACTGAAATCCTTTTGCTCTTGGGTGAGTTGGGTAGGTCTTAGTGAGTCCAAGATGTTACACATTAATATTAGAAAAGAGTATCTCAGATAAGTGAGGGGCAATATTGAGAAGTAAGTGTTCAGAGTCATTTTTCCCAGTATAGAATATCTAAAAATGCTACAACAAAAAAACCCCATAAATATGCACTACAAAAAGTACATTTTTAAAAGCTAGCTTGGGATAAAAATAAGGCAAATGGTAAGAGGACCAGAAAAGACTAGAAAGCAAATCCAAAGGATAAGCTAATGTTTGCACTGATCCTGGTGGCTGGGACATCCCAGGGAGTCAGGAGACAAAGCCTGAAGACTGAGCAGGTGGAAGTCAGACTGTACCCCCACACAAAGTCAGGCTAAAGATGACATTGCAGTAAATGAACCAGAGAGATTACCCACCACACTAATGTTAGTTGTGAATCTGTTAGAAGAGAATGTTGTGAATAAATTTGCTGTGAGCCCTTTTGAGGGTAAGCATTGCTTAGATACCACTCTAGAAGCCACGCCTCAGAGAGGCAGCTACAACACAGTGGTTAAGACTGTGACCTCTGGAGAAAATTGTCTGCGGTATGATCTTGACCCCATCATCTTCTCATTGTGATCTTGGACAAACTCGTTAACCTCCCTGGGTCTCAATGTCCCTGTCTGGAGACACATAGCTCACAAAGTTGGTGTAGAGATTATATTATTAAATACACGTCAAGCGCCTTCACCAGTGCCTACACAAAGCAAGCTCTCAGCAAATCTTACCTGGGATTACGTACAGTGGTTCCCTGACAGCAAATGCGAAGCAGACTAGGCTCTTTGGGCTTAAGCTTTTAATGTCCAAATAACACCCATTTAGCATACTATATAGAAATACAAAGAGTGGTCCTGATTTCTGGTATAAACATTGGCAAGTTATTTCTTTAACATCCTAAACACTGTGAGTATAAGTAGTAGATGTGCTCATAACTACTTCTTCATAGATATGCAATTCCACATATTAATTTCAGGGCCTAATTTATTCTGACTGGATCTAGTCCCTCCTTCTTGTTCTCTGTTCTCATCTCCTGCCATTGGCCCATCACTGCCAGCTCCGGAAACACAACCTCAACATGGCCTATGGCCCATCCCAAACTCAATTGTTCACCAGTTCTGCTGCTGCTATTTATTACCAAATTGGCTTCTTTAACACTTTCAAACATTCTGCTTTGCCAAGCCTGTATAACTTCTACATAAAGTCAACAAACAGCTGTTGATTTTTATAGTCACCACACCCTCTCAAACGCTAGAAAACCGTCAAATTCCCTGAAAGTAAATTTCATATTTAAAAATATTTTTTAAATGGAAAAAAAAAGCCCCCTCTTTTACTTGAATTGTGTCTTATGGGATTGGTCATAAAACTTTAAGTAATAGAACTTTGGATAGGTTATTCCTAGCACCCCAAATGTATCCTGCGTTATATCCA